>NW_026652218.1:1395701-1721768 GCF_028018845.1 Melospiza georgiana | reverse complement strand
AGCCCAAGAAGCGGCTTCTTCGCGCAAAGACGATTGTGCCGCTCACAGTGCTCTCCTTAGCGCGGCTTCTGCCGAAAGACGCCCGGCAGCGGCTCTTACCTCCGGAGAGCATCCTACCTTCCTCTTTAGCTCCTCTTCTCATCTACACCTCGGCAAAACGCTTTTCCACTATGTCTGGCTAGGAAAAACTGTGCCAGCACAGAAAACATCTCCCATCGTGTTCTAGAAGTTGCACGGATGTCTGCCAAGTGTTTGGCAGGAAGAAAAGAAAAGTTGTCCAAAACAGCTTCCAATCGAATGTTCCTGTGATTGGAAAAGTCAGGAGAGTGCAAAGGTACTGTTTTCTATCAGTTGGCAAGGTGCGCACACAATCCCAGAGTTGTACAGCTTGCTTCTTCACCTTCCCGAAGCTGCCGCTCTCGCCGGCTGCCGGAGCCCAAGAAGCGGCTTCTTCGCGCAAAGACGATTGTGCCGCTCACAGTGCTCTCCTTAGCGCGGCTTCTGCCGAAAGACGCCCGGCAGCGGCTCTTACCTCCGGAGAGCATCCTACCTTCGTCTTTAGCTCCTCTTCTCATCTACACCTCGGCAAAACCCTTTTCCACTATGTCTGGCTAGGAAAAACTGTGCCAGCACAGAAAACATCTCCCATCGTGTTCTAGAAGTTGCACGGATGTCTGCCAAGTGTTTGGCAGGAAGAAAAGAAAAGTTGTCCAAAACAGCTTCCAATCGAATGTTCCTGTGATTGGAAAAGTCAGGAGAGTGCAAAGGTACTGTTTTCTATCAGTTGGCAAGGTGCGCACACAATCCCAGTGTTGTACAGCTTGCTTCTTCACCTTCCCGAAGCTGCCGCTCTCGCCGGCTGCCGGAGCCCAAGAAGCGGCTTCTTCGCGCAAAGACGATTGTGCCGCTCACAGTGCTCTCCTTAGCGCGGCTTCTGCCGAAAGACGCCCGGCAGCGGCTCTTACCTCCGGAGAGCATCCTACCTTCGTCTTTAGCTCCTCTTCACATCTACACCTCGGCAAAACCCTTTTCCACTATGTCTGGCTAGGAAAAACTGTGCCAGCACAGAAAACATCTCCCATCGTGTTCTAGAAGTTGCACGGATGTCTGCCAAGTGTTTGGCAGGAAGAAAAGAAAAGTTGTCCAAAACAGCTTCCAATCGAATGTTCATGTGATTGGAAAAGTCAGGAGAGTGCAAAGGTACTGTTTTCTATCAGTTGGCAAGGTGCGCACACAATCCCAGTGTTGTACAGCTTGCTTCTTCACCTTCCCGAAGCTGCCGCTCTCGCCGGCTGCCGGAGCCCAAGAAGCGGCTTCTTCGCGCAAAGACGATTGTGCCGCTCACAGTGCTCTCCTTAGCGCGGCTTCTGCCGAAAGACGCCCGGCAGCGGCTCTTACCTCCGGAGAGCATCCTACCTTCGTCTTTCGCGTCTTTTGTAGTCTACATCTTAGCAAAAAGCTTTTCCACTATGTCTGGCTAGGAAAAACTGTGCCAGCACAGAAAACATCTCCCATCGTGTTCTAGAAGTTGCACGGATGTCTGCCAAGTGTTTGGCAGGAAGAAAAGAAAAGTTGTCCAAAACAGCTTCCAATCGAATGTTCCTGTGATTGGAAAAGTCAGGAGAGTTCAAAGGTACTGTTTTCTATCAGTTGGCAAGGTGCGCACACAATCCCAGTGTTGTACAGCTTGCTTCTTCACCTTCCCGAAGCTGCCGCTCTCGCCGGCTGCCGGAGCCCAAGAAGCGGCTTCTTCGCGCAAAGACGATTGTGCCGCTCACAGTGCTCTCCTTAGCGCGGCTTCTGCCGAAAGACGCCCGGCAGCGGCTCTTTCCTCCGGAGAGCATCCTACCTTCGTCTTTCGCGTCTTTTGTAGTCTACATTTTAGCAAAAAGCTTTTCCACTATGTCTGGCTAGGAAAAACTGTGCCAGCACAGAAAACATCTCCCATCGTGTTCTAGAAGTTGCACGGATGTCTGCCAAGTGTTTGGCAGGAAGAAAAGAAAAGTTGTCCAAAACAGCTTCCAATCGAATGTTCCTGTGATTGGAAAAGTCAGGAGAGTGCAAAGGTACTGTTTTCTATCAGTTGGCAAGGTGCGCACACAATCCCAGTGTTGTACAGCTTGCTTCTTCACCTTCCCGAAGCTGCCGCTCTCGCCGGCTGCCGGAGCCCAAGAAGCGGCTTCTTCGCGCAAAGACGATTGTGCCGCTCACAGTGCTCTCCTTAGCGCGGCTTCTGCCGAAAGACGCCCGGCAGCGGCTCTTACCTCCGGAGAGCATCCTACCTTCGTCTTTAGCTCCTCTACTCATCTACACCTCGGCAAAACGCTTTTCCACTATGTCTGGCTAGGAAAAACTGTGCCAGCACAGAAAACATCTCCCATCGTGTTCTAGAAGTTGCACGGATGTCTGCCAAGTGTTTGGCAGGAAGAAAAGAAAAGTTGTCCAAAACAGCTTCCAATCGAATGTTCATGTGATTGGAAAAGTCAGGAGAGTGCAAAGGTACTGTTTTCTATCAGTTGGCAAGGTGCGCACACAATCCCAGTGTTGTACAGCTTGCTTCTTCACCTTCCCGAAGCTGCCGCTCTCGCCGGCTGCCGGAGCCCAAGAAGCGGCTTCTTCGCGCAAAGACGATTGTGCCGCTCACAGTGCTCTCCTTAGCGCGGCTTCTGCCGAAAGACGCCCGGCAGCGGCTCTTACCTCCGGAGATCATCCTACCTTCGTCTTTAGCTCCTCTACTCATCTACACCTCGGCAAAACGCTTTTCCAATATGTCTGGCGAGGAAAAACTGTGCCAGCACAGAAAACATCTCCCATCGTGTTCTAGAAGTTGCACGGATGTCTGCCAAGTGTTTGGCAGGAAGAAAAGAAAAGTTGTCCAAAACAGCTTCCAATCGAATGTTCCTGTGATTGGAAAAGTCAGGAGAGTGCAAAGGTACTGTTTTCTATCAGTTGGCAAGGTGCGCACACAATCCCAGTGTTGTACAGCTTGCTTCTTCACCTTCCCGAAGCTGCCGCTCTCGCCGGCTGCCGGAGCCCAAGAAGCGGCTTCTTCGCGCAAAGACGATTGTGCCGCTCACAGTGCTCTCCTTAGCGCGGCTTCTGCCGAAAGACGCCCGGCAGCGGCTCTTACCTCCGGAGAGCATCCTACCTTCGTCTTTAGCTCCTCTTCTCATCTACACCTCGGCAAAACCCTTTTCCACTATGTCTGGCTAGGAAAAACTGTGCCAGCACAGAAAACATCTCCCATCGTGTTCTAGAAGTTGCACGGATGTCTGCCAAGTGTTTGGCAGGAAGAAAAGAAAAGTTGTCCAAAACAGCTTCCAATCGAATGTTCCTGTGATTGGAAAAGTCAGGAGAGTGCAAAGGTACTGTTTTCTATCAGTTGGCAAGGTGCGCACACAATCCCAGTGTTGTACAGCTTGCTTCTTCACCTTCCCGAAGCTGCCGCTCTCGCCGGCTGCCGGAGCCCAAGAAGCGGCTTCTTCGCGCAAAGACGATTGTGCCGCTCACAGTGCTCTCCTTAGCGCGGCTTCTGCCGAAAGATGCCCGGCAGCGGCTCTTACCTCCGGAGAGCATCCTACCTTCGTCTTTAGCTCCTCTACTCATCTACACCTCGGCAAAACGCTTTTCCACTATGTCTGGCTAGGAAAAACTGTGCCAGCACAGAAAACATCTCCCATCGTGTTCTAGAAGTTGCACGGATGTCTGCCAAGTGTTTGGCAGGAAGAAAAGAAAAGTTGTCCAAAACAGCTTCCAATCGAATGTTCATGTGATTGGAAAAGTCAGGAGAGTGCAAAGGTACTGTTTTCTATCAGTTGGCAAGGTGCGCACACAATCCCAGTGTTGTACAGCTTGCTTCTTCACCTTCCCGAAGCTGCCGCTCTCGCCGGCTGCCGGAGCCCAAGAAGCGGCTTCTTCGCGCAAAGACGATTGTGCCGCTCACAGTGCTCTCCTTAGCGCGGCTTCTGCCGAAAGACGCCCGGCAGCGGCTCTTACCTCCGGAGAGCATCCTACCTTCGTCTTTCGCGTCTTTTGTAGTCTACATCTTAGCAAAAAGCTTTTCCACTATGTCTGGCTAGGAAAAACTGTGCCAGCACAGAAAACATCTCCCATCGTGTTCTAGAAGTTGCACGGATGTCTGCCAAGTGTTTGGCAGGAAGAAAAGAAAAGTTGTCCAAAACAGCTTCCAATCGAATGTTCCTGTGATTGGAAAAGTCAGGAGAGTTCAAAGGTACTGTTTTCTATCAGTTGGCAAGGTGCGCACACAATCCCAGTGTTGTACAGCTTGCTTCTTCACCTTCCCGAAGCTGCCGCTCTCGCCGGCTGCCGGAGCCCAAGAAGCGGCTTCTTCGCGCAAAGACGATTGTGCCGCTCACAGTGCTCTCCTTAGCGCGGCTTCTGCCGAAAGACGCCCGGCAGCGGCTCTTTCCTCCGGAGAGCATCCTACCTTCGTCTTTCGCGTCTTTTGTAGTCTACATCTTAGCAAAAAGCTTTTCCACTATGTCTGGCTAGGAAAAACTGTGCCAGCACAGAAAACATCTCCCATCGTGTTCTAGAAGTTGCACGGATGTCTGCCAAGTGTTTGGCAGGAAGAAAAGAAAAGTTGTCCAAAACAGCTTCCAATCGAATGTTCCTGTGATTGGAAAAGTCAGGAGAGTGCAAAGGTACTGTTTTCTATCAGTTGGCAAGGTGCGCACACAATCCCAGTGTTGTACAGCTTGCTTCTTCACCTTCCCGAAGCTGCCGCTCTCGCCGGCTGCCGGAGCCCAAGAAGCGGCTTCTTCGCGCAAAGACGATTGTGCCGCTCACAGTGCTCTCCTTAGCGCGGCTTCTGCCGAAAGACGCCCGGCAGCGGCTCTTACCTCCGGAGAGCATCCTACCTTCGTCTTTAGCTCCTCTACTCATCTACACCTCGGCAAAACGCTTTTCCACTATGTCTGGCTAGGAAAAACTGTGCCAGCACAGAAAACATCTCCCATCGTGTTCTAGAAGTTGCACGGATGTCTGCCAAGTGTTTGGCAGGAAGAAAAGAAAAGTTGTCCAAAACAGCTTCCAATCGAATGTTCCTGTGATTGGAAAAGTCAGGAGAGTGCAAAGGTACTGTTTTCTATCAGTTGGCAAGGTGCGCACACAATCCCAGTGTTGTACAGCTTGCTTCTTCACCTTCCCGAAGCTGCCGCTCTCGCCGGCTGCCGGAGCCCAAGAAGCGGCTTCTTCGCGCAAAGACGATTGTGCCGCTCACAGTGCTCTCCTTAGCGCGGCTTCTGCCGAAAGACGCCCGGCAGCGGCTCTTACCTCCGGAGAGCATCCTACCTTCGTCTTTAGCTCCTCTACTCATCTACACCTCGGCAAAACGCTTTTCCACTATGTCTGGCTAGGAAAAACTGTGCCAGCACAGAAAACATCTCCCATCGTGTTCTAGAAGTTGCACGGATGTCTGCCAAGTGTTTGGCAGGAAGAAAAGAAAAGTTGTCCAAAACAGCTTCCAATCGAATGTTCCTGTGATTGGAAAAGTCAGGAGAGTGCAAAGGTACTGTTTTCTATCAGTTGGCAAGGTGCGCACACAATCCCAGTGTTGTACAGCTTGCTTCTTCACCTTCCCGAAGCTGCCGCTCTCGCCGGCTGCCGGAGCCCAAGAAGCGGCTTCTTCGCGCAAAGACGATTGTGCCGCTCGCAGTGCTCTCCTTAGCGCGGCTTCTGCCGAAAAATGCCCGGCAGCGGCTCTTAAGTCCGGAGAGCATCCTACCTTCGTCTTTAGCTCCTCTTCACATCTACACCTCGGCAAAACCCTTTTCCACTATGTCTGGCTAGGAAAAACTGTGCCAGCACAGAAAACATCTCCCATCGTGTTCTAGAAGTTGCACGGATGTCTGCCAAGTGTTTGGCAGGAAGAAAAGAAAAGTTGTCCAAAACAGCTTCCAATCGAATGTTCATGTGATTGGAAAAGTCAGGAGAGTGCAAAGGTACTGTTTTCTATCAGTTGGCAAGGTGCGCACACAATCCCAGTGTTGTACAGCTTGCTTCTTCACCTTCCCGAAGCTGCCGCTCTCGCCGGCTGCCGGAGCCCAAGAAGCGGCTTCTTCGCGCAAAGACGATTGTGCCGCTCACAGTGCTCTCCTTAGCGCGGCTTCTGCCGAAAGACGCCCGGCAGCGGCTCTTACCTCCGGAGAGCATCCTACCTTCCTCTTTAGCTCCTCTTCTCATCTACACCTCGGCAAAACGCTTTTCCACTATGTCTGGCTAGGAAAAACTGTGCCAGCACAGAAAACATCTCCCATCGTGTTCTAGAAGTTGCACGGATGTCTGCCAAGTGTTTGGCAGGAAGAAAAGAAAAGTTGTCCAAAACAGCTTCCAATCGAATGTTCCTGTGATTGGAAAAGTCAGGAGAGTGCAAAGGTACTGTTTTCTATCAGTTGGCAAGGTGCGCACACAATCCCAGAGTTGTACAGCTTGCTTCTTCACCTTCCCGAAGCTGCCGCTCTCGCCGGCTGCCGGAGCCCAAGAAGCGGCTTCTTCGCGCAAAGACGATTGTGCCGCTCACAGTGCTCTCCTTAGCGCGGCTTCTGCCGAAAGACGCCCGGCAGCGGCTCTTACCTCCGGAGAGCATCCTACCTTCGTCTTTAGCTCCTCTTCTCATCTACACCTCGGCAAAACCCTTTTCCACTATGTCTGGCTAGGAAAAACTGTGCCAGCACAGAAAACATCTCCCATCGTGTTCTAGAAGTTGCACGGATGTCTGCCAAGTGTTTGGCAGGAAGAAAAGAAAAGTTGTCCAAAACAGCTTCCAATCGAATGTTCATGTGATTGGAAAAGTCAGGAGAGTGCAAAGGTACTGTTTTCTATCAGTTGGCAAGGTGCGCACACAATCCCAGTGTTGTACAGCTTGCTTCTTCACCTTCCCGAAGCTGCCGCTCTCGCCGGCTGCCGGAGCCCAAGAAGCGGCTTCTTCGCACAAAGACGATTGTGCCGCTCACAGTGCTCTCCTTAGCGCGGCTTCTGCCGAAAGACGCCCGGCAGCGGCTCTTACCTCCGGAGAGCATCCTACCTTCGTCTTTAGCTGCTCTACTCATCTACACCTCGGCAAAACGCTTTTCCACTATGTCTGGCTAGGAAAAACTGTGCCAGCACAGAAAACATCTCCCATCGTGTTCTAGAAGTTGCACGGATGTCTGCCAAGTGTTTGGCAGGAAGAAAAGAAAAGTTGTCCAAAACAGCTTCCAATCGAATGTTCCTGTGATTGGAAAAGTCAGGAGAGTGCAAAGGTACTGTTTTCTATCAGTTGGCAAGGTGCGCACACAATCCCAGTGTTGTACAGCTTGCTTCTTCACCTTCCCGAAGCTGCCGCTCTCGCCGGCTGCCGGAGCCCAAGAAGCGGCTTCTTCGCGCAAAGACGATTGTGCCGCTCACAGTGCTCTCCTTAGCGCGGCTTCTGCCGAAAGACGCCCGGCAGCGGCTCTTACCTCCGGAGAGCATCCTACCTTCGTCTTTAGCTCCTCTACTCATCTACACCTCGGCAAAACGCTTTTCCACTATGTCTGGCTAGGAAAAACTGTGCCAGCACAGAAAACATCTCCCATCGTGTTCTAGAAGTTGCACGGATGTCTGCCAAGTGTTTGGCAGGAAGAAAAGAAAAGTTGTCCAAAACAGCTTCCAATCGAATGTTCCTGTGATTGGAAAAGTCAGGAGAGTGCAAAGGTACTGTTTTCTATCAGTTGGCAAGGTGCGCACACAATCCCAGTGTTGTACAGCTTGCTTCTTCACCTTCCCGAAGCTGCCGCTCTCGCCGGCTGCCGGAGCCCAAGAAGCGGCTTCTTCGCGCAAAGACGATTGTGCCGCTCACAGTGCTCTCCTTAGCGCGGCTTCTGCCGAAAGACGCCCGGCAGCGGCTCTTACCTCCGGAGAGCATCCTACCTTCGTCTTTAGCTCCTCTTCTCATCTACACCTCGGCAAAACCCTTTTCCACTATGTCTGGCTAGGAAAAACTGTGCCAGCACAGAAAACATCTCCCATCGTGTTCTAGAAGTTGCACGGATGTCTGCCAAGTGTTTGGCAGGAAGAAAAGAAAAGTTGTCCAAAACAGCTTCCAATCGAATGTTCCTGTGATTGGAAAAGTCAGGAGAGTGCAAAGGTACTGTTTTCTATCAGTTGGCAAGGTGCGCACACAATCCCAGTGTTGTACAGCTTGCTTCTTCACCTTCCCGAAGCTGCCGCTCTCGCCGGCTGCCGGAGCCCAAGAAGCGGCTTCTTCGCGCAAAGACGATTGTGCCGCTCACAGTGCTCTCCTTAGCGCGGCTTCTGCCGAAAGACGCCCGGCAGCGGCTCTTACCTCCGGAGAGCATCCTACCTTCGTCTTTCGCGTCTTTTGTAGTCTACATCTTAGCAAAAAGCTTTTCCAATATGTCTGGCTAGGAAAAACTGTGCCAGCACAGAAAACATCTCCCATCGTGTTCTAGAAGTTGCACGGATGTCTGCCAAGTGTTTGGCAGGAAGAAAAGAAAAGTTGTCCAAAACAGCTTCCAATCGAATGTTCCTGTGATTGGAAAAGTCAGGAGAGTTCAAAGGTACTGTTTTCTATCAGTTGGCAAGGTGCGCACACAATCCCAGTGTTGTACAGCTTGCTTCTTCACCTTCCCGAAGCTGCCGCTCTCGCCGGCTGCCGGAGCCCAAGAAGCGGCTTCTTCGCGCAAAGACGATTGTGCCGCTCACAGTGCTCTCCTTAGCGCGGCTTCTGCCGAAAGACGCCCGGCAGCGGCTCTTTCCTCCGGAGAGCATCCTACCTTCGTCTTTCGCGTCTTTTGTAGTCTACATTTTAGCAAAAAGCTTTTCCACTATGTCTGGCTAGGAAAAACTGTGCCAGCACAGAAAACATCTCCCATCGTGTTCTAGAAGTTGCACGGATGTCTGCCAAGTGTTTGGCAGGAAGAAAAGAAAAGTTGTCCAAAACAGCTTCCAATCGAATGTTCCTGTGATTGGAAAAGTCAGGAGAGTGCAAAGGTACTGTTTTCTATCAGTTGGCAAGGTGCGCACACAATCCCAGTGTTGTACAGCTTGCTTCTTCACCTTCCCGAAGCTGCCGCTCTCGCCGGCTGCCGGAGCCCAAGAAGCGGCTTCTTCGCGCAAAGACGATTGTGCCGCTCACAGTGCTCTCCTTAGCGCGGCTTCTGCCGAAAGACGCCCGGCAGCGGCTCTTACCTCCGGAGAGCATCCTACCTTCGTCTTTAGCTCCTCTACTCATCTACACCTCGGCAAAACACTTTTCCACTATGTCTGGCTAGGAAAAACTGTGCCAGCACAGAAAACATCTCCCATCGTGTTCTAGAAGTTGCACGGATGTCTGCCAAGTGTTTGGCAGGAAGAAAAGAAAAGTTGTCCAAAACAGCTTCCAATCGAATGTTCATGTGATTGGAAAAGTCAGGAGAGTGCAAAGGTACTGTTTTCTATCAGTTGGCAAGGTGCGCACACAATCCCAGTGTTGTACAGCTTGCTTCTTCACCTTCCCGAAGCTGCCGCTCTCGCCGGCTGCCGGAGCCCAAGAAGCGGCTTCTTCGCGCAAAGACGATTGTGCCGCTCACAGTGCTCTCCTTAGCGCGGCTTCTGCCGAAAGACGCCCGGCAGCGGCTCTTACCTCCGGAGAGCATCCTACCTTCGTCTTTAGCTCCTCTACTCATCTACACCTCGGCAAAACGCTTTTCCACTATGTCTGGCTAGGAAAAACTGTGCCAGCACAGAAAACATCTCCCATCGTGTTCTAGAAGTTGCACGGATGTCTGCCAAGTGTTTGGCAGGAAGAAAAGAAAAGTTGTCCAAAACAGCTTCCAATCGAATGTTCCTGTGATTGGAAAAGTCAGGAGAGTGCAAAGGTACTGTTTTCTATCAGTTGGCAAGGTGCGCACACAATCCCAGTGTTGTACAGCTTGCTTCTTCACCTTCCCGAAGCTGCCGCTCTCGCCGGCTGCCGGAGCCCAAGAAGCGGCTTCTTCGCGCAAAGACGATTGTGCCGCTCACAGTGCTCTCCTTAGCGCGGCTTCTGCCGAAAGACGCCCGGCAGCGGCTCTTACCTCCGGAGAGCATCCTACCTTCGTCTTTAGCTCCTCTTCTCATCTACACCTCGGCAAAACCCTTTTCCACTATGTCTGGCTAGGAAAAACTGTGCCAGCACAGAAAACATCTCCCATCGTGTTCTAGAAGTTGCACGGATGTCTGCCAAGTGTTTGGCAGGAAGAAAAGAAAAGTTGTCCAAAACAGCTTCCAATCGAATGTTCCTGTGATTGGAAAAGTCAGGAGAGTGCAAAGGTACTGTTTTCTATCAGTTGGCAAGGTGCGCACACAATCCCAGTGTTGTACAGCTTGCTTCTTCACCTTCCCGAAGCTGCCGCTCTCGCCGGCTGCCGGAGCCCAAGAAGCGGCTTCTTCGCGCAAAGACGATTGTGCCGCTCACAGTGCTCTCCTTAGCGCGGCTTCTGCCGAAAGACGCCCGGCAGCGGCTCTTACCTCCGGAGAGCATCCTACCTTCGTCTTTAGCTCCTCTACTCATCTACACCTCGGCAAAACGCTTTTCCACTATGTCTGGCTAGGAAAAACTGTGCCAGCACAGAAAACATCTCCCATCGTGTTCTAGAAGTTGCACGGATGTCTGCCAAGTGTTTGGCAGGAAGAAAAGAAAAGTTGTCCAAAACAGCTTCCAATCGAATGTTCCTGTGATTGGAAAAGTCAGGAGAGTGCAAAGGTACTGTTTTCTATCAGTTGGCAAGGTGCGCACACAATCCCAGTGTTGTACAGCTTGCTTCTTCACCTTCCCGAAGCTGCCGCTCTCGCCGGCTGCCGGAGCCCAAGAAGCGGCTTCTTCGCGCAAAGACGATTGTGCCGCTCACAGTGCTCTCCTTAGCGCGGCTTCTGCCGAAAGACGCCCGGCAGCGGCTCTTACCTCCGGAGAGCATCCTACCTTCGTCTTTAGCTCCTCTACTCATCTACACCTCGGCAAAACGCTTTTCCACTATGTCTGGCTAGGAAAAACTGTGCCAGCACAGAAAACATCTCCCATCGTGTTCTAGAAGTTGCACGGATGTCTGCCAAGTGTTTGGCAGGAAGAAAAGAAAAGTTGTCCAAAACAGCTTCCAATCGAATGTTCCTGTGATTGGAAAAGTCAGGAGAGTGCAAAGGTACTGTTTTCTATCAGTTGGCAAGGTGCGCACACAATCCCAGTGTTGTACAGCTTGCTTCTTCACCTTCCCGAAGCTGCCGCTCTCGCCGGCTGCCGGAGCCCAAGAAGCGGCTTCTTCGCGCAAAGACGATTGTGCCGCTCGCAGTGCTCTCCTTAGCGCGGCTTCTGCCGAAAGATGCCCGGCAGCGGCTCTTAAGTCCGGAGAGCATCCTACCTTCGTCTTTAGCTCCTCTTCACATCTACACCTCGGCAAAACCCTTTTCCACTATGTCTGGCTAGGAAAAACTGTGCCAGCACAGAAAACATCTCCCATCGTGTTCTAGAAGTTGCACGGATGTCTGCCAAGTGTTTGGCAGGAAGAAAAGAAAAGTTGTCCAAAACAGCTTCCAATCGAATGTTCATGTGATTGGAAAAGTCAGGAGAGTGCAAAGGTACTGTTTTCTATCAGTTGGCAAGGTGCGCACACAATCCCAGTGTTGTACAGCTTGCTTCTTCACCTTCCCGAAGCTGCCGCTCTCGCCGGCTGCCGGAGCCCAAGAAGCGGCTTCTTCGCGCAAAGACGATTGTGCCGCTCACAGTGCTCTCCTTAGCGCGGCTTCTGCCGAAAGACGCCCGGCAGCGGCTCTTACCTCCGGAGAGCATCCTACCTTCCTCTTTAGCTCCTCTTCTCATCTACACCTCGGCAAAACGCTTTTCCACTATGTCTGGCTAGGAAAAACTGTGCCAGCACAGAAAACATCTCCCATCGTGTTCTAGAAGTTGCACGGATGTCTGCCAAGTGTTTGGCAGGAAGAAAAGAAAAGTTGTCCAAAACAGCTTCCAATCGAATGTTCCTGTGATTGGAAAAGTCAGGAGAGTGCAAAGGTACTGTTTTCTATCAGTTGGCAAGGTGCGCACACAATCCCAGAGTTGTACAGCTTGCTTCTTCACCTTCCCGAAGCTGCCGCTCTCGCCGGCTGCCGGAGCCCAAGAAGCGGCTTCTTCGCGCAAAGACGATTGTGCCGCTCACAGTGCTCTCCTTAGCGCGGCTTCTGCCGAAAGACGCCCGGCAGCGGCTCTTACCTCCGGAGAGCATCCTACCTTCGTCTTTAGCTCCTCTTCTCATCTACACCTCGGCAAAACCCTTTTCCACTATGTCTGGCTAGGAAAAACTGTGCCAGCACAGAAAACATCTCCCATCGTGTTCTAGAAGTTGCACGGATGTCTGCCAAGTGTTTGGCAGGAAGAAAAGAAAAGTTGTCCAAAACAGCTTCCAATCGAATGTTCATGTGATTGGAAAAGTCAGGAGAGTGCAAAGGTACTGTTTTCTATCAGTTGGCAAGGTGCGCACACAATCCCAGTGTTGTACAGCTTGCTTCTTCACCTTCCCGAAGCTGCCGCTCTCGCCGGCTGCCGGAGCCCAAGAAGCGGCTTCTTCGCACAAAGACGATTGTGCCGCTCACAGTGCTCTCCTTAGCGCGGCTTCTGCCGAAAGACGCCCGGCAGCGGCTCTTACCTCCGGAGAGCATCCTACCTTCGTCTTTAGCTGCTCTACTCATCTACACCTCGGCAAAACGCTTTTCCACTATGTCTGGCTAGGAAAAACTGTGCCAGCACAGAAAACATCTCCCATCGTGTTCTAGAAGTTGCACGGATGTCTGCCAAGTGTTTGGCAGGAAGAAAAGAAAAGTTGTCCAAAACAGCTTCCAATCGAATGTTCCTGTGATTGGAAAAGTCAGGAGAGTGCAAAGGTACTGTTTTCTATCAGTTGGCAAGGTGCGCACACAATCCCAGTGTTGTACAGCTTGCTTCTTCACCTTCCCGAAGCTGCCGCTCTCGCCGGCTGCCGGAGCCCAAGAAGCGGCTTCTTCGCGCAAAGACGATTGTGCCGCTCACAGTGCTCTCCTTAGCGCGGCTTCTGCCGAAAGACGCCCGGCAGCGGCTCTTACCTCCGGAGAGCATCCTACCTTCGTCTTTAGCTCCTCTACTCATCTACACCTCGGCAAAACGCTTTTCCACTATGTCTGGCTAGGAAAAACTGTGCCAGCACAGAAAACATCTCCCATCGTGTTCTAGAAGTTGCACGGATGTCTGCCAAGTGTTTGGCAGGAAGAAAAGAAAAGTTGTCCAAAACAGCTTCCAATCGAATGTTCCTGTGATTGGAAAAGTCAGGAGAGTGCAAAGGTACTGTTTTCTATCAGTTGGCAAGGTGCGCACACAATCCCAGTGTTGTACAGCTTGCTTCTTCACCTTCCCGAAGCTGCCGCTCTCGCCGGCTGCCGGAGCCCAAGAAGCGGCTTCTTCGCGCAAAGACGATTGTGCCGCTCACAGTGCTCTCCTTAGCGCGGCTTCTGCCGAAAGACGCCCGGCAGCGGCTCTTACCTCCGGAGAGCATCCTACCTTCGTCTTTAGCTCCTCTTCTCATCTACACCTCGGCAAAACCCTTTTCCACTATGTCTGGCTAGGAAAAACTGTGCCAGCACAGAAAACATCTCCCATCGTGTTCTAGAAGTTGCACGGATGTCTGCCAAGTGTTTGGCAGGAAGAAAAGAAAAGTTGTCCAAAACAGCTTCCAATCGAATGTTCCTGTGATTGGAAAAGTCAGGAGAGTGCAAAGGTACTGTTTTCTATCAGTTGGCAAGGTGCGCACACAATCCCAGTGTTGTACAGCTTGCTTCTTCACCTTCCCGAAGCTGCCGCTCTCGCCGGCTGCCGGAGCCCAAGAAGCGGCTTCTTCGCGCAAAGACGATTGTGCCGCTCACAGTGCTCTCCTTAGCGCGGCTTCTGCCGAAAGACGCCCGGCAGCGGCTCTTACCTCCGGAGAGCATCCTACCTTCGTCTTTCGCGTCTTTTGTAGTCTACATCTTAGCAAAAAGCTTTTCCAATATGTCTGGCTAGGAAAAACTGTGCCAGCACAGAAAACATCTCCCATCGTGTTCTAGAAGTTGCACGGATGTCTGCCAAGTGTTTGGCAGGAAGAAAAGAAAAGTTGTCCAAAACAGCTTCCAATCGAATGTTCCTGTGATTGGAAAAGTCAGGAGAGTTCAAAGGTACTGTTTTCTATCAGTTGGCAAGGTGCGCACACAATCCCAGTGTTGTACAGCTTGCTTCTTCACCTTCCCGAAGCTGCCGCTCTCGCCGGCTGCCGGAGCCCAAGAAGCGGCTTCTTCGCGCAAAGACGATTGTGCCGCTCACAGTGCTCTCCTTAGCGCGGCTTCTGCCGAAAGACGCCCGGCAGCGGCTCTTTCCTCCGGAGAGCATCCTACCTTCGTCTTTCGCGTCTTTTGTAGTCTACATTTTAGCAAAAAGCTTTTCCACTATGTCTGGCTAGGAAAAACTGTGCCAGCACAGAAAACATCTCCCATCGTGTTCTAGAAGTTGCACGGATGTCTGCCAAGTGTTTGGCAGGAAGAAAAGAAAAGTTGTCCAAAACAGCTTCCAATCGAATGTTCCTGTGATTGGAAAAGTCAGGAGAGTGCAAAGGTACTGTTTTCTATCAGTTGGCAAGGTGCGCACACAATCCCAGTGTTGTACAGCTTGCTTCTTCACCTTCCCGAAGCTGCCGCTCTCGCCGGCTGCCGGAGCCCAAGAAGCGGCTTCTTCGCGCAAAGACGATTGTGCCGCTCACAGTGCTCTCCTTAGCGCGGCTTCTGCCGAAAGACGCCCGGCAGCGGCTCTTACCTCCGGAGAGCATCCTACCTTCGTCTTTAGCTCCTCTACTCATCTACACCTCGGCAAAACGCTTTTCCACTATGTCTGGCTAGGAAAAACTGTGCCAGCACAGAAAACATCTCCCATCGTGTTCTAGAAGTTGCACGGATGTCTGCCAAGTGTTTGGCAGGAAGAAAAGAAAAGTTGTCCAAAACAGCTTCCAATCGAATGTTCATGTGATTGGAAAAGTCAGGAGAGTGCAAAGGTACTGTTTTCTATCAGTTGGCAAGGTGCGCACACAATCCCAGTGTTGTACAGCTTGCTTCTTCACCTTCCCGAAGCTGCCGCTCTCGCCGGCTGCCGGAGCCCAAGAAGCGGCTTCTTCGCGCAAAGACGATTGTGCCGCTCACAGTGCTCTCCTTAGCGCGGCTTCTGCCGAAAGACGCCCGGCAGCGGCTCTTACCTCCGGAGAGCATCCTACCTTCGTCTTTAGCTCCTCTACTCATCTACACCTCGGCAAAACGCTTTTCCACTATGTCTGGCTAGGAAAAACTGTGCCAGCACAGAAAACATCTCCCATCGTGTTCTAGAAGTTGCACGGATGTCTGCCAAGTGTTTGGCAGGAAGAAAAGAAAAGTTGTCCAAAACAGCTTCCAATCGAATGTTCCTGTGATTGGAAAAGTCAGGAGAGTGCAAAGGTACTGTTTTCTATCAGTTGGCAAGGTGCGCACACAATCCCAGTGTTGTACAGCTTGCTTCTTCACCTTCCCGAAGCTGCCGCTCTCGCCGGCTGCCGGAGCCCAAGAAGCGGCTTCTTCGCGCAAAGACGATTGTGCCGCTCACAGTGCTCTCCTTAGCGCGGCTTCTGCCGAAAGACGCCCGGCAGCGGCTCTTACCTCCGGAGAGCATCCTACCTTCGTCTTTAGCTCCTCTTCTCATCTACACCTCGGCAAAACCCTTTTCCACTATGTCTGGCTAGGAAAAACTGTGCCAGCACAGAAAACATCTCCCATCGTGTTCTAGAAGTTGCACGGATGTCTGCCAAGTGTTTGGCAGGAAGAAAAGAAAAGTTGTCCAAAACAGCTTCCAATCGAATGTTCCTGTGATTGGAAAAGTCAGGAGAGTGCAAAGGTACTGTTTTCTATCAGTTGGCAAGGTGCGCACACAATCCCAGTGTTGTACAGCTTGCTTCTTCACCTTCCCGAAGCTGCCGCTCTCGCCGGCTGCCGGAGCCCAAGAAGCGGCTTCTTCGCGCAAAGACGATTGTGCCGCTCACAGTGCTCTCCTTAGCGCGGCTTCTGCCGAAAGACGCCCGGCAGCGGCTCTTACCTCCGGAGAGCATCCTACCTTCGTCTTTAGCTCCTCTACTCATCTACACCTCGGCAAAACGCTTTTCCACTATGTCTGGCTAGGAAAAACTGTGCCAGCACAGAAAACATCTCCCATCGTGTTCTAGAAGTTGCACGGATGTCTGCCAAGTGTTTGGCAGGAAGAAAAGAAAAGTTGTCCAAAACAGCTTCCAATCGAATGTTCCTGTGATTGGAAAAGTCAGGAGAGTGCAAAGGTACTGTTTTCTATCAGTTGGCAAGGTGCGCACACAATCCCAGTGTTGTACAGCTTGCTTCTTCACCTTCCCGAAGCTGCCGCTCTCGCCGGCTGCCGGAGCCCAAGAAGCGGCTTCTTCGCGCAAAGACGATTGTGCCGCTCACAGTGCTCTCCTTAGCGCGGCTTCTGCCGAAAGACGCCCGGCAGCGGCTCTTACCTCCGGAGAGCATCCTACCTTCGTCTTTCGCGTCTTTTGTAGTCTACATCTTAGCAAAAAGCTTTTCCAATATGTCTGGCTAGGAAAAACTGTGCCAGCACAGAAAACATCTCCCATCGTGTTCTAGAAGTTGCACGGATGTCTGCCAAGTGTTTGGCAGGAAGAAAAGAAAAGTTGTCCAAAACAGCTTCCAATCGAATGTTCCTGTGATTGGAAAAGTCAGGAGAGTTCAAAGGTACTGTTTTCTATCAGTTGGCAAGGTGCGCACACAATCCCAGTGTTGTACAGCTTGCTTCTTCACCTTCCCGAAGCTGCCGCTCTCGCCGGCTGCCGGAGCCCAAGAAGCGGCTTCTTCGCGCAAAGACGATTGTGCCGCTCACAGTGCTCTCCTTAGCGCGGCTTCTGCCGAAAGACGCCCGGCAGCGGCTCTTTCCTCCGGAGAGCATCCTACCTTCGTCTTTCGCGTCTTTTGTAGTCTACATCTTAGCAAAAAGCTTTTCCACTATGTCTGGCTAGGAAAAACTGTGCCAGCACAGAAAACATCTCCCATCGTGTTCTAGAAGTTGCACGGATGTCTGCCAAGTGTTTGGCAGGAAGAAAAGAAAAGTTGTCCAAAACAGCTTCCAATCGAATGTTCCTGTGATTGGAAAAGTCAGGAGAGTGCAAAGGTACTGTTTTCTATCAGTTGGCAAGGTGCGCACACAATCCCAGTGTTGTACAGCTTGCTTCTTCACCTTCCCGAAGCTGCCGCTCTCGCCGGCTGCCGGAGCCCAAGAAGCGGCTTCTTCGCGCAAAGACGATTGTGCCGCTCACAGTGCTCTCCTTAGCGCGGCTTCTGCCGAAAGACGCCCGGCAGCGGCTCTTACCTCCGGAGAGCATCCTACCTTCGTCTTTAGCTCCTCTACTCATCTACACCTCGGCAAAACGCTTTTCCACTATGTCTGGCTAGGAAAAACTGTGCCAGCACAGAAAACATCTCCCATCGTGTTCTAGAAGTTGCACGGATGTCTGCCAAGTGTTTGGCAGGAAGAAAAGAAAAGTTGTCCAAAACAGCTTCCAATCGAATGTTCCTGTGATTGGAAAAGTCAGGAGAGTGCAAAGGTACTGTTTTCTATCAGTTGGCAAGGTGCGCACACAATCCCAGTGTTGTACAGCTTGCTTCTTCACCTTCCCGAAGCTGCCGCTCTCGCCGGCTGCCGGAGCCCAAGAAGCGGCTTCTTCGCGCAAAGACGATTGTGCCGCTCACAGTGCTCTCCTTAGCGCGGCTTCTGCCGAAAGACGCCCGGCAGCGGCTCTTACCTCCGGAGAGCATCCTACCTTTGTCTTTAGCTCCTCTTCTCATCTACACCTCGGCAAAACCCTTTTCCACTATGTCTGGCTAGGAAAAACTGTGCCAGCACAGAAAACATCTCCCATCGTGTTCTAGAAGTTGCACGGATGTCTGCCAAGTGTTTGGCAGGAAGAAAAGAAAAGTTGTCCAAAACAGCTTCCAATCGAATGTTCCTGTGATTGGAAAAGTCAGGAGAGTGCAAAGGTACTGTTTTCTATCAGTTGGCAAGGTGCGCACACAATCCCAGTGTTGTACAGCTTGCTTCTTCACCTTCCCGAAGCTGCCGCTCTCGCCGGCTGCCGGAGCCCAAGAAGCGGCTTCTTCGCGCAAAGACGATTGTGCCGCTCACAGTGCTCTCCTTAGCGCGGCTTCTGCCGAAAGATGCCCGGCAGCGGCTCTTACCTCCGGAGAGCATCCTACCTTCGTCTTTAGCTCCTCTTCTCATCTACACCTCGGCAAAATCCTTTTCCACTATGTCTGGCTAGGAAAAACTGTGCCAGCACAGAAAACATCTCCCATCGTGTTCTAGAAGTTGCACGGATGTCTGCCAAGTGTTTGGCAGGAAGAAAAGAAAAGTTGTCCAAAACAGCTTCCAATCGAATGTTCCTGTGATTGGAAAAGTCAGGAGAGTGCAAAGGTACTGTTTTCTATCAGTTGGCAAGGTGCGCACACAATCCCAGTGTTGTACAGCTTGCTTCTTCACCTTCCCGAAGCTGCCGCTCTCGCCGGCTGCCGGAGCCCAAGAAGCGGCTTCTTCGCGCAAAGACGATTGTGCCGCTCACAGTGCTCTCCTTAGCGCGGCTTCTGCCGAAAGACGCCCGGCAGCGGCTCTTACCTCCGGAGAGCATCCTACCTTCGTCTTTAGCTGCTCTACTCATCTACACCTCGGCAAAACGCTTTTCCACTATGTCTGGCTAGGAAAAACTGTGCCAGCACAGAAAACATCTCCCATCGTGTTCTAGAAGTTGCACGGATGTCTGCCAAGTGTTTGGCAGGAAGAAAAGAAAAGTTGTCCAAAACAGCTTCCAATCGAATGTTCCTGTGATTGGAAAAGTCAGGAGAGTGCAAAGGTACTGTTTTCTATCAGTTGGCAAGGTGCGCACACAATCCCAGTGTTGTACAGCTTGCTTCTTCACCTTCCCGAAGCTGCCGCTCTCGCCGGCTGCCGGAGCCCAAGAAGCGGCTTCTTCGCGCAAAGACGATTGTGCCGCTCACAGTGCTCTCCTTAGCGCGGCTTCTGCCGAAAGACGCCCGGCAGCGGCTCTTACCTCCGGAGAGCATCCTACCTTCGTCTTTAGCTCCTCTACTCATCTACACCTCGGCAAAACGCTTTTCCAATATGTCTGGCTAGGAAAAACTGTGCCAGCACAGAAAACATCTCCCATCGTGTTCTAGAAGTTGCACGGATGTCTGCCAAGTGTTTGGCAGGAAGAAAAGAAAAGTTGTCCAAAACAGCTTCCAATCGAATGTTCCTGTGATTGGAAAAGTCAGGAGAGTGCAAAGGTACTGTTTTCTATCAGTTGGCAAGGTGCGCACACAATCCCAGTGTTGTACAGCTTGCTTCTTCACCTTCCCGAAGCTGCCGCTCTCGCCGGCTGCCGGAGCCCAAGAAGCGGCTTCTTCGCACAAAGACGATTGTGCCGCTCACAGTGCTCTCCTTAGCGCGGCTTCTGCCGAAAGACGCCCGGCAGCGGCTCTTACCTCCGGAGAGCATCCTACCTTCGTCTTTAGCTCCTCTACTCATCTACACCTCGGCAAAACGCTTTTCCAATATGTCTGGCTAGGAAAAACTGTGCCAGCACAGAAAACATCTCCCCTCGTGTTCTAGAAGTTGCACGGATGTCTGCCAAGTGTTTGGCAGGAAGAAAAGAAAAGTTGTCCAAAACAGCTTCCAATCGAATGTTCCTGTGATTGGAAAAGTCAGGAGAGTGCAAAGGTACTGTTTTCTATCAGTTGGCAAGGTGCGCACACAATCCCAGTGTTGTACAGCTTGCTTCTTCACCTTCCCGAAGCTGCCGCTCTCGCCGGCTGCCGGAGCCCAAGAAGCGGCTTCTTCGCGCAAAGACGATTGTGCCGCTCACAGTGCTCTCCTTAGCGCGGCTTCTGCCGAAAGACGCCCGGCAGCGGCTCTTACCTCCGGAGAGCATCCTACCTTCGTCTTTCGCGTCTTTTGTAGTCTACATCTTAGCAAAAAGCTTTTCCACTATGTCTGGCTAGGAAAAACTGTGCCAGCACAGAAAACATCTCCCATCGTGTTCTAGAAGTTGCACGGATGTCTGCCAAGTGTTTGGCAGGAAGAAAAGAAAAGTTGTCCAAAACAGCTTCCAATCGAATGTTCCTGTGATTGGAAAAGTCAGGAGAGTGCAAAGGTACTGTTTTCTATCAGTTGGCAAGGTGCGCACACAATCCCAGTGTTGTACAGCTTGCTTCTTCACCTTCCCGAAGCTGCCGCTCTCGCCGGCTGCCGGAGCCCAAGAAGCGGCTTCTTCGCGCAAAGACGATTGTGCCGCTCACAGTGCTCTCCTTAGCGCGGCTTCTGCCGAAAGACGCCCGGCAGCGGCTCTTACCTCCGGAGAGCATCCTACCTTCGTCTTTAGCTCCTCTTCTCATCTACACCTCGGCAAAACCCTTTTCCACTATGTCTGGCTAGGAAAAACTGTGCCAGCACAGAAAACATCTCCCATCGTGTTCTAGAAGTTGCACGGATGTCTGCCAAGTGTTTGGCAGGAAGAAAAGAAAAGTTGTCCAAAACAGCTTCCAATCGAATGTTCCTGTGATTGGAAAAGTCAGGAGAGTGCAAAGGTACTGTTTTCTATCAGTTGGCAAGGTGCGCACACAATCCCAGTGTTGTACAGCTTGCTTCTTCACCTTCCCGAAGCTGCCGCTCTCGCCGGCTGCCGGAGCCCAAGAAGCGGCTTCTTCGCGCAAAGACGATTGTGCCGCTCACAGTGCTCTCCTTAGCGCGGCTTCTGCCGAAAGACGCCCGGCAGCGGCTCTTACCTCCGGAGAGCATCCTACCTTCGTCTTTAGCTCCTCTACTCATCTACACCTCGGCAAAATGCTTTTCCACTATGTCTGGCTAGGAAAAACTGTGCCAGCACAGAAAACATCTCCCATCGTGTTCTAGAAGTTGCACGGATGTCTGCCAAGTGTTTGGCAGGAAGAAAAGAAAAGTTGTCCAAAACAGCTTCCAATCGAATGTTCCTGTGATTGGAAAAGTCAGGAGAGTGCAAAGGTACTGTTTTCTATCAGTTGGCAAGGTGCGCACACAATCCCAGTGTTGTACAGCTTGCTTCTTCACCTTCCCGAAGCTGCCGCTCTCGCCGGCTGCCGGAGCCCAAGAAGCGGCTTCTTCGCGCAAAGACGATTGTGCCGCTCACAGTGCTCTCCTTAGCGCGGCTTCTGCCGAAAGACGCCCGGCAGCGGCTCTTTCCTCCGGAGAGCATCCTACCTTCGTCTTTAGCTCCTCTTCTCATCTACACCTCGGCAAAACGCTTTTCCACTATGTCTGGCTAGGAAAAACTGTGCCAGCACAGAAAACATCTCCCATCGTGTTCTAGAAGTTGCACGGATGTCTGCCAAGTGTTTGGCAGGAAGAAAAGAAAAGTTGTCCAAAACAGCTTCCAATCGAATGTTCCTGTGATTGGAAAAGTCAGGAGAGTGCAAAGGTACTGTTTTCTATCAGTTGGCAAGGTGCGCACACAATCCCAGTGTTGTACAGCTTGCTTCTTCACCTTCCCGAAGCTGCCGCTCTCGCCGGCTGCCGGAGCCCAAGAAGCGGCTTCTTCGCGCAAAGACGATTGTGCCGCTCACAGTGCTCTCCTTAGCGCGGCTTCTGCCGAAAGACGCCCGGCAGCGGCTCTTACCTCCGGAGAGCATCCTACCTTCGTCTTTAGCTCCTCTTCACATCTACACCTCGGCAAAACCCTTTTCCACTATGTCTGGCTAGGAAAAACTGTGCCAGCACAGAAAACATCTCCCATCGTGTTCTAGAAGTTGCACGGATGTCTGCCAAGTGTTTGGCAGGAAGAAAAGAAAAGTTGTCCAAAACAGCTTCCAATCGAATGTTCCTGTGATTGGAAAAGTCAGGAGAGTGCAAAGGTACTGTTTTCTATCAGTTGGCAAGGTGCGCACACAATCCCAGTGTTGTACAGCTTGCTTCTTCACCTTCCCGAAGCTGCCGCTCTCGCCGGCTGCCGGAGCCCAAGAAGCGGCTTCTTCGCGCAAAGACGATTGTGCCGCTCACAGTGCTCTCCTTAGCGCGGCTTCTGCCGAAAGACGCCCGGCAGCGGCTCTTACCTCCGGAGAGCATCCTACCTTCGTCTTTAGCTCCTCTTCTCATCTACACCTCGGCAAAACCCTTTTCCACTATGTCTGGCTAGGAAAAACTGTGCCAGCACAGAAAACATCTCCCATCGTGTTCTAGAAGTTGCGCGGATGTCTGCCAAGTGTTTGGCAGGAAGAAAAGAAAAGTTGTCCAAAACAGCTTCCAATCGAATGTTCCTGTGATTGGAAAAGTCAGGAGAGTGCAAAGGTACTGTTTTCTATCAGTTGGCAAGGTGCGCACACAATCCCAGTGTTGTACAGCTTGCTTCTTCACCTTCCCGAAGCTGCCGCTCTCGCCGGCTGCCGGAGCCCAAGAAGCGGCTTCTTCGCGCAAAGACGATTGTGCCGCTCACAGTGCTCTCCTTAGCGCGGCTTCTGCCGAAAGACGCCCGGCAGCGGCTCTTACCTCCGGAGAGCATCCTACCTTCGTCTTTAGCTCCTCTTCACATCTACACCTCGGCAAAACGCTTTTCCAATATGTCTGGCGAGGAAAAACTGTGCCAGCACAGAAAACATCTCCCATCGTGTTCTAGAAGTTGCACGGATGTCTGCCAAGTGTTTGGCAGGAAGAAAAGAAAAGTTGTCCAAAACAGCTTCCAATCGAATGTTCCTGTGATTGGAAAAGTCAGGAGAGTGCAAAGGTACTGTTTTCTATCAGTTGGCAAGGTGCGCACACAATCCCAGTGTTGTACAGCTTGCTTCTTCACCTTCCCGAAGCTGCCGCTCTCGCCGGCTGCCGGAGCCCAAGAAGCGGCTTCTTCGCGCAAAGACGATTGTGCCGCTCACAGTGCTCTCCTTAGCGCGGCTTCTGCCGAAAGACGCCCGGCAGCGGCTCTTACCTCCGGAGAGCATCCTACCTTCGTCTTTAGCTCCTCTACTCATCTACACCTCGGCAAAACGCTTTTCCACTATGTCTGGCTAGGAAAAACTGTGCCAGCACAGAAAACATCTCCCATCGTGTTCTAGAAGTTGCACGGATGTCTGCCAAGTGTTTGGCAGGAAGAAAAGAAAAGTTGTCCAAAACAGCTTCCAATCGAATGTTCCTGTGATTGGAAAAGTCAGGAGAGTGCAAAGGTACTGTTTTCTATCAGTTGGCAAGGTGCGCACACAATCCCAGTGTTGTACAGCTTGCTTCTTCACCTTCCCGAAGCTGCCGCTCTCGCCGGCTGCCGGAGCCCAAGAAGCGGCTTCTTCGCGCAAAGACGATTGTGCCGCTCACAGTGCTCTCCTTAGCGCGGCTTCTGCCGAAAGACGCCCGGCAGCGGCTCTTACCTCCGGAGAGCATCCTACCTTCCTCTTTAGCTCCTCTTCTCATCTACACCTCGGCAAAACCCTTTTCCACTATGTCTGGCTAGGAAAAACTGTGCCAGCACAGAAAACATCTCCCATCGTGTTCTAGAAGTTGCACGGATGTCTGCCAAGTGTTTGGCAGGAAGAAAAGAAAAGTTGTCCAAAACAGCTTCCAATCGAATGTTCCTGTGATTGGAAAAGTCAGGAGAGTGCAAAGGTACTGTTTTCTATCAGTTGGCAAGGTGCGCACACAATCCCAGTGTTGTACAGCTTGCTTCTTCACCTTCCCGAAGCTGCCGCTCTCGCCGGCTGCCGGAGCCCAAGAAGCGGCTTCTTCGCGCAAAGACGATTGTGCCGCTCACAGTGCTCTCCTTAGCGCGGCTTCTGCCGAAAGACGCCCGGCAGCGGCTCTTACCTCCGGAGAGCATCCTACCTTCGTCTTTCGCGTCTTTTGTAGTCTACATCTTAGCAAAAAGCTTTTCCACTATGTCTGGCTAGGAAAAACTGTGCCAGCACAGAAAACATCTCCCATCGTGTTCTAGAAGTTGCACGGATGTCTGCCAAGTGTTTGGCAGGAAGAAAAGAAAAGTTGTCCAAAACAGCTTCCAATCGAATGTTCCTGTGATTGGAAAAGTCAGGAGAGTTCAAAGGTACTGTTTTCTATCAGTTGGCAAGGTGCGCACACAATCCCAGTGTTGTACAGCTTGCTTCTTCACCTTCCCGAAGCTGCCGCTCTCGCCGGCTGCCGGAGCCCAAGAAGCGGCTTCTTCGCGCAAAGACGATTGTGCCGCTCACAGTGCTCTCCTTAGCGCGGCTTCTGCCGAAAGACGCCCGGCAGCGGCTCTTACCTCCGGAGAGCATCCTACCTTCGTCTTTCGCGTCTTTTGTAGTCTACATCTTAGCAAAAAGCTTTTCCACTATGTCTGGCTAGGAAAAACTGTGCCAGCACAGAAAACATCTCCCATCGTGTTCTAGAAGTTGCACGGATGTCTGCCAAGTGTTTGGCAGGAAGAAAAGAAAAGTTGTCCAAAACAGCTTCCAATCGAATGTTCCTGTGATTGGAAAAGTCAGGAGAGTGCAAAGGTACTGTTTTCTATCAGTTGGCAAGGTGCGCACACAATCCCAGTGTTGTACAGCTTGCTTCTTCACCTTCCCGAAGCTGCCGCTCTCGCCGGCTGCCGGAGCCCAAGAAGCGGCTTCTTCGCGCAAAGACGATTGTGCCGCTCACAGTGCTCTCCTTAGCGCGGCTTCTGCCGAAAGACGCCCGGCAGCGGCTCTTACCTCCGGAGAGCATCCTACCTTCGTCTTTAGCTCCTCTTCTCATCTACACCTCGGCAAAACGCTTTTCCACTATGTCTGGCTAGGAAAAACTGTGCCAGCACAGAAAACATCTCCCATCGTGTTCTAGAAGTTGCGCGGATGTCTGCCAAGTGTTTGGCAGGAAGAAAAGAAAAGTTGTCCAAAACAGCTTCCAATCGAATGTTCCTGTGATTGGAAAAGTCAGGAGAGTGCAAAGGTACTGTTTTCTATCAGTTGGCAAGGTGCGCACACAATCCCAGTGTTGTACAGCTTGCTTCTTCACCTTCCCGAAGCTGCCGCTCTCGCCGGCTGCCGGAGCCCAAGAAGCGGCTTCTTCGCGCAAAGACGATTGTGCCGCTCACAGTGCTCTCCTTAGCGCGGCTTCTGCCGAAAGACGCCCGGCAGCGGCTCTTACCTCCGGAGAGCATCCTACCTTCGTCTTTAGCTCCTCTTCACATCTACACCTCGGCAAAACGCTTTTCCACTATGTCTGGCTAGGAAAAACTGTGCCAGCACAGAAAACATCTCCCATCGTGTTCTAGAAGTTGCACGGATGTCTGCCAAGTGTTTGGCAGGAAGAAAAGAAAAGTTGTCCAAAACAGCTTCCAATCGAATGTTCCTGTGATTGGAAAAGTCAGGAGAGTGCAAAGGTACTGTTTTCTATCAGTTGGCAAGGTGCGCACACAATCCCAGTGTTGTACAGCTTGCTTCTTCACCTTCCCGAAGCTGCCGCTCTCGCCGGCTGCCGGAGCCCAAGAAGCGGCTTCTTCGCGCAAAGACGATTGTGCCGCTCACAGTGCTCTCCTTAGCGCGGCTTCTGCCGAAAGACGCCCGGCAGCGGCTCTTACCTCCGGAGAGCATCCTACCTTCCTCTTTAGCTCCTCTTCTCATCTACACCTCGGCAAAACGCTTTTCCACTATGTCTGGCTAGGAAAAACTGTGCCAGCACAGAAAACATCTCCCATCGTGTTCTAGAAGTTGCACGGATGTCTGCCAAGTGTTTGGCAGGAAGAAAAGAAAAGTTGTCCAAAACAGCTTCCAATCGAATGTTCCTGTGATTGGAAAAGTCAGGAGAGTGCAAAGGTACTGTTTTCTATCAGTTGGCAAGGTGCGCACACAATCCCAGTGTTGTACAGCTTGCTTCTTCACCTTCCCGAAGCTGCCGCTCTCGCCGGCTGCCGGAGCCCAAGAAGCGGCTTCTTCGCGCAAAGACGATTGTGCCGCTCACAGTGCTCTCCTTAGCGCGGCTTCTGCCGAAAGACGCCCGGCAGCGGCTCTTACCTCCGGAGAGCATCCTACCTTCCTCTTTAGCTCCTCTTCTCATCTACACCTCGGCAAAACCCTTTTCCACTATGTCTGGCTAGGAAAAACTGTGCCAGCACAGAAAACATCTCCCCTCGTGTTCTAGAAGTTGCACGGATGTCTGCCAAGTGTTTGGCAGGAAGAAAAGAAAAGTTGTCCAAAACAGCTTCCAATCGAATGTTCATGTGATTGGAAAAGTCAGGAGAGTGCAAAGGTACTGTTTTCTATCAGTTGGCAAGGTGCGCACACAATCCCAGTGTTGTACAGCTTGCTTCTTCACCTTCCCGAAGCTGCCGCTCTCGCCGGCTGCCGGAGCCCAAGAAGCGGCTTCTTCGCGCAAAGACGATTGTGCCGCTCACAGTGCTCTCCTTAGCGCGGCTTCTGCCGAAAGACGCCCGGCAGCGGCTCTTACCTCCGGAGAGCATCCTACCTTCGTCTTTAGCTCCTCTTCTCATCTAAACCTCGGCAAAACGCTTTTCCACTATGTCTGGCTAGGAAAAACTGTGCCAGCACAGAAAACATCTCCCATCGTGTTCTAGAAGTTGCACGGATGTCTGCCAAGTGTTTGGCAGGAAGAAAAGAAAAGTTGTCCAAAACAGCTTCCAATCGAATGTTCCTGTGATTGGAAAAGTCAGGAGAGTGCAAAGGTACTGTTTTCTATCAGTTGGCAAGGTGCGCACACAATCCCAGTGTTGTACAGCTTGCTTCTTCACCTTCCCGAAGCTGCCGCTCTCGCCGGCTGCCGGAGCCCAAGAAGC
Source organism: Melospiza georgiana (assembly GCF_028018845.1). Lineage (NCBI taxonomy): Eukaryota > Metazoa > Chordata > Aves > Passeriformes > Passerellidae > Melospiza > Melospiza georgiana. Next base: position 1,694,910 of record NW_026652218.1, on the reverse strand, counting down.
GGCTTCTTCGCGCAAAGACGATTGTGCCGCTCACAGTGCTCTCCTTAGCGCGGCTTCTGCCGAAAGACGCCCGGCAGCGGCTCTTACCTCCGGAGAGCATCCTACCTTCGTCTTTAGCTCCTCTTCACATCTACACCTCGGCAAAACCCTTTTCCACTATGTCTGGCTAGGAAAAACTGTGCCAGCACAGAAAACATCTCCCATCGTGTTCTAGAAGTTGCACGGATGTCTGCCAAGTGTTTGGCAGGAAGAAAAGAAAAGTTGTCCAAAACAGCTTCCAATCGAATGTTCATGTGATTGGAAAAGTCAGGAGAGTGCAAAGGTACTGTTTTCTATCAGTTGGCAAGGTGCGCACACAATCCCAGTGTTGTACAGCTTGCTTCTTCACCTTTCCGAAGCTGCCGCTCTCGCCGGCTGCCGGAGCCCAAGAAGCGGCTTCTTCGCGCAAAGACGATTGTGCCGCTCACAGTGCTCTCCTTAGCGCGGCTTCTGCCGAAAGACGCCCGGCAGCGGCTCTTACCTCCGGAGAGCATCCTACCTTCCTCTTTAGCTCCTCTTCTCATCTACACCTCGGAAACAAGCTTTTCCACTATGTCTGGCTAGGAAAAACTGTGCCAGCACAGAAAACATCTCCCATCGTGTTCTAGAAGTTGCACGGATGTCTGCCAAGTGTTTGGCAGGAAGAAAAGAAAAGTTGTCCAAAACAGCTTCCAATCGAATGTTCCTGTGATTGGAAAAGTCAGGAGAGTGCAAAGGTACTGTTTTCTATCAGTTGGCAAGGTGCGCACACAATCCCAGAGTTGTACAGCTTGCTTCTTCACCTTCCCGAAGCTGCCGCTCTCGCCGGCTGCCGGAGCCCAAGAAGCGGCTTCTTCGCGCAAAGACGATTGTGCCGCTCACAGTGCTCTCCTTAGCGCGGCTTCTGCCGAAAGAGGCCCGGCAGCGGCTCTTTCCTCCGGAGAGCATCCTACCTTCGTCTTTCGCGTCTTTTGTAGTCTACATCTTAGCAAAACGCTTTTCCACTATGTCTGGCTAGGAAAAACTGTGCCAGCACAGAAAACATCTCCCATCGTGTTCTAGAAGTTGCACGGATGTCTGCCAAGTGTTTGGCAGGAAGAAAAGAAAAGTTGTCCAAAACAGCTTCCAATCGAATGTTCCTGTGATTGGAAAAGTCAGGAGAGTGCAAAGGTACTGTTTTCTATCAGTTGGCAAGGTGCGCACACAATCCCAGTGTTGTACAGCTTGCTTCTTCACCTTCCCGAAGCTGCCGCTCTCGCCGGCTGCCGGAGCCCAAGAAGCGGCTTCTTCGCGCAAAGACGATTGTGCCGCTCACAGTGCTCTCCTTAGCGCGGCTTCTGCCGAAAGACGCCCGGCAGCGGCTCTTACCTCCGGAGAGCATCCTACCTTCGTCTTTAGCTCCTCTTCTCATCTACACCTCGGCAAAACCCTTTTCCACTATGTCTGGCTAGGAAAAACTGTGCCAGCACAGAAAACATCTCCCATCGTGTTCTAGAAGTTGCACGGATGTCTGCCAAGTGTTTGGCAGGAAGAAAAGAAAAGTTGTCCAAAACAGCTTCCAATCGAATGTTCCTGTGATTGGAAAAGTCAGGAGAGTGCAAAGGTACTGTTTTCTATCAGTTGGCAAGGTGCGCACACAATCCCAGTGTTGTACAGCTTGCTTCTTCACCTTCCCGAAGCTGCCGCTCTCGCCGGCTGCCGGAGCCCAAGAAGCGGCTTCTTCGCGCAAAGACGATTGTGCCGCTCACAGTGCTCTCCTTAGCGCGGCTTCTGCCGAAAGACGCCCGGCAGCGGCTCTTACCTCCGGAGAGCATCCTACCTTCCTCTTTCGCGTCTTTTGTAGTCTACATCTTAGCAAAAAGCTTTTCCAATATGTCTGGCTAGGAAAAACTGTGCCAGCACAGAAAACATCTCCCATCGTGTTCTAGAAGTTGCACGGATGTCTGCCAAGTGTTTGGCAGGAAGAAAAGAAAAGTTGTCCAAAACAGCTTCCAATCGAATGTTCCTGTGATTGGAAAAGTCAGGAGAGTGCAAAGGTACTGTTTTCTATCAGTTGGCAAGGTGCGCACACAATCCCAGTGTTGTACAGCTTGCTTCTTCACCTTCCCGAAGCTGCCGCTCTCGCCGGCTGCCGGAGCCCAAGAAGCGGCTTCTTCGCGCAAAGACGATTGTGCCGCTCACAGTGCTCTCCTTAGCGCGGCTTCTGCCGAAAGACGCCCGGCAGCGGCTCTTACCTCCGGAGAGCATCCTACCTTCGTCTTTAGCTCCTCTTCTCATCTACACCTCGGCAAAACCCTTTTCCACTATGTCTGGCTAGGAAAAACTGTGCCAGCACAGAAAACATCTCCCATCGTGTTCTAGAAGTTGCACGGATGTCTGCCAAGTGTTTGGCAGGAAGAAAAGAAAAGTTGTCCAAAACAGCTTCCAATCGAATGTTCCTGTGATTGGAAAAGTCAGGAGAGTGCAAAGGTACTGTTTTCTATCAGTTGGCAAGGTGCGCACACAATCCCAGTGTTGTACAGCTTGCTTCTTCACCTTCCCGAAGCTGCCGCTCTCGCCGGCTGCCGGAGCCCAAGAAGCGGCTTCTTCGCGCAAAGACGATTGTGCCGCTCACAGTGCTCTCCTTAGCGCGGCTTCTGCCGAAAGACGCCCGGCAGCGGCTCTTACCTCCGGAGAGCATCCTACCTTCGTCTTTCGCGTCTTTTGTAGTCTACATCTTAGCAAAAAGCTTTTCCACCATGTCTGGCTAGGAAAAACTGTGCCAGCACAGAAAACATCTCCCATCGTGTTCTAGAAGTTGCACGGATGTCTGCCAAGTGTTTGGCAGGAAGAAAAGAAAAGTTGTCCAAAACAGCTTCCAATCGAATGTTCCTGTGATTGGAAAAGTCAGGAGAGTGCAAAGGTACTGTTTTCTATCAGTTGGCAAGGTGCGCACACAATCCCAGTGTTGTACAGCTTGCTTCTTCACCTTCCCGAAGCTGCCGCTCTCGCCGGCTGCCGGAGCCCAAGAAGCGGCTTCTTCGCGCAAAGACGATTGTGCCGCTCACAGTGCTCTCCTTAGCGCGGCTTCTGCCGAAAGACGCCCGGCAGCGGCTCTTACCTCCGGAGAGCATCCTACCTTCGTCTTTCGCGTCTTTTGTAGTCTACATCTTAGCAAAAAGCTTTTCCACTATGTCTGGCTAGGAAAAACTGTGCCAGCACAGAAAACATCTCCCATCGTGTTCTAGAAGTTGCACGGATGTCTGCCAAGTGTTTGGCAGGAAGAAAAGAAAAGTTGTCCAAAACAGCTTCCAATCGAATGTTCCTGTGATTGGAAAAGTCAGGAGAGTGCAAAGGTACTGTTTTCTATCAGTTGGCAAGGTGCGCACACAATCCCAGTGTTGTACAGCTTGCTTCTTCACCTTCCCGAAGCTGCCGCTCTCGCCGGCTGCCGGAGCCCAAGAAGCGGCTTCTTCGCGCAAAGACGATTGTGCCGCTCGCAGTGCTCTCCTTAGCGCGGCTTCTGCCGAAAGACGCCCGGCAGCGGCTCTTTCCTCCGGAGAGCATCCTACCTTCGTCTTTCGCGTCTTTTGTAGTCTACATCTTAGCAAAACGCTTTTCCACTATGTCTGGCTAGGAAAAACTGTGCCAGCACAGAAAACATCTCCCATCGTGTTCTAGAAGTTGCACGGATGTCTGCCAAGTGTTTGGCAGGAAGAAAAGAAAAGTTGTCCAAAACAGCTTCCAATCGAATGTTCCTGTGATTGGAAAAGTCAGGAGAGTGCAAAGGTACTGTTTTCTATCAGTTGGCAAGGTGCGCACACAATCCCAGTGTTGTACAGCTTGCTTCTTCACCTTCCCGAAGCTGCCGCTCTCGCCGGCTGCCGGAGCCCAAGAAGCGGCTTCTTCGCGCAAAGACGATTGTGCCGCTCACAGTGCTCTCCTTAGCGCGGCTTCTGCCGAAAGACGCCCGGCAGCGGCTCTTACCTCCGGAGAGCATCCTACCTTCGTCTTTAGCTCCTCTTCTCATCTACACCTCGGCAAAACCCTTTTCCACTATGTCTGGCTAGGAAAAACTGTGCCAGCACAGAAAACATCTCCCATCGTGTTCTAGAAGTTGCACGGATGTCTGCCAAGTGTTTGGCAGGAAGAAAAGAAAAGTTGTCCAAAACAGCTTCCAATCGAATGTTCCTGTGATTGGAAAAGTCAGGAGAGTGCAAAGGTACTGTTTTCTATCAGTTGGCAAGGTGCGCACACAATCCCAGTGTTGTACAGCTTGCTTCTTCACCTTCCCGAAGCTGCCGCTCTCGCCGGCTGCCGGAGCCCAAGAAGCGGCTTCTTCGCGCAAAGACGATTGTGCCGCTCACAGTGCTCTCCTTAGCGCGGCTTCTGCCGAAAGACGCCCGGCAGCGGCTCTTACCTCCGGAGAGCATCCTACCTTCGTCTTTCGCGTCTTTTGTAGTCTACATCTTAGCAAAACGCTTTCCCACTATGTCTGGCTAGGAAAAACTGTGCCAGCACAGAAAACATCTCCCATCGTGTTCTAGAAGTTGCACGGATGTCTGCCAAGTGTTTGGCAGGAAGAAAAGAAAAGTTGTCCAAAACAGCTTCCAATCGAATGTTCCTGTGATTGGAAAAGTCAGGAGAGTGCAAAGGTACTGTTTTCTATCAGTTGGCAAGGTGCGCACACAATCCCAGTGTTGTACAGCTTGCTTCTTCACCTTCCCGAAGCTGCCGCTCTCGCCGGCTGCCGGAGCCCAAGAAGTGGCTTCTTCGCGCAAAGACGATTTTGCCGCTCGCAGTGCTCTCCTTAGCGCGTCTTCTGCCGAAAGACGCCCGGCAGCGGCTCTTACCTCCGGAGAGCATCCTACCTTCGTCTTTAGCTCCTCTTCACATCTACACCTCGGCAAAACCCTTTTCCACTATGTCTGGCTAGGAAAAACTGTGCCAGCACAGAAAACATCTCCCATCGTGTTCTAGAAGTTGCACGGATGTCTGCCAAGTGTTTGGCAGGAAGAAAAGAAAAGTTGTCCAAAACAGCTTCCAATCGAATGTTCATGTGATTGGAAAAGTCAGGAGAGTGCAAAGGTACTGTTTTCTATCAGTTGGCAAGGTGCGCACACAATCCCAGTGTTGTACAGCTTGCTTCTTCACCTTCCCGAAGCTGCCGCTCTCGCCGGCTGCCGGAGCCCAAGAAGCGGCTTCTTCGCGCAAAGACGATTGTGCCGCTCACAGTGCTCTCCTTAGCGCGGCTTCTGCCGAAAGACGCCCGGCAGCGGCTCTTTCCTCCGGAGAGCATCCTACCTTCGTCTTTAGCTCCTCTTCTCATCTACACCTCGGCAAAACGCTTTTCCACTATGTCTGGCTAGGAAAAACTGTGCCAGCACAGAAAACATCTCCCATCGTGTTCTAGAAGTTACACGGATGTCTGCCAAGTGTTTGGCAGGAAGAAAAGAAAAGTTGTCCAAAACAGCTTCCAATCGAATGTTCCTGTGATTGGAAAAGTCAGGAGAGTGCAAAGGTACTGTTTTCTATCAGTTGGCAAGGTGCGCACACAATCCCAGAGTTGTACAGCTTGCTTCTTCACCTTCCCGAAGCTGCCGCTCTCGCCGGCTGCCGGAGCCCAAGAAGCGGCTTCTTCACGCAAAGACGATTGTGCCGCTCACAGCGCTCTCCTTAGCGCGGCTTCTGCCGAAAGACGCCCGGCAGCGGCTCTTACCTCCGGAGAGCATCCTACCTTGCTCTTTAGCTCCTCTTCTCATCTACACCTCGGCAAAACCCTTTTCCAATATGTCTGGCTAGGAAAAACTGTGCCAGCACAGAAAACATCTCCCATCGTGTTCTAGAAGTTGCACGGATGTCTGCCAAGTGTTTGGCAGGAAGAAAAGAAAAGTTGTCCAAAACAGCTTCCAATCGAATGTTCATGTGATTGGAAAAGTCAGGAGAGTGCAAAGGTACTGTTTTCTATCAGTTGGCAAGGTGCGCACACAATCCCAGTGTTGTACAGCTTGCTTCTTCACCTTCCCGAAGCTGCCGCTCTCGCCGGCTGCCGGAGCCCAAGAAGCGGCTTCTTCGCGCAAAGACGATTGTGCCGCTCACAGTGCTCTCCTTAGCGCGGCTTCTGCCGAAAGACGCCCGGCAGCGGCTCTTACCTCCGGAGAGCATCCTACCTTCGTCTTTAGCTCCTCTACTCATCTACACCTCGGCAAAACGCTTTTCCAATATGTCTGGCGAGGAAAAACTGTGCCAGCACAGAAAACATCTCCCATCGTGTTCTAGAAGTTGCACGGATGTCTGCCAAGTGTTTGGCAGGAAGAAAAGAAAAGTTGTCCAAAACAGCTTCCAATCGAATGTTCCTGTGATTGGAAAAGTCAGGAGAGTGCAAAGGTACTGTTTTCTATCAGTTGGCAAGGTGCGCACACAATCCCAGTGTTGTACAGCTTGCTTCTTCACCTTCCCGAAGCTGCCGCTCTCGCCGGCTGCCGGAGCCCAAGAAGCGGCTTCTTCGCGCAAAGACGATTGTGCCGCTCACAGTGCTCTCCTTAGCGCGGCTTCTGCCGAAAGACGCCCGGCAGCGGCTCTTACCTCCGGAGAGCATCCTACCTTCGTCTTTAGCTCCTCTACTCATCTACACCTCGGCAAAACGCTTTTCCACTATGTCTGGCTAGGAAAAACTGTGCCAGCACAGAAAACATCTCCCATCGTGTTCTAGAAGTTGCACGGATGTCTGCCAAGTGTTTGGCAGGAAGAAAAGAAAAGTTGTCCAAAACAGCTTCCAATCGAATGTTCCTGTGATTGGAAAAGTCAGGAGAGTGCAAAGGTACTGTTTTCTATCAGTTGGCAAGGTGCGCACACAATCCCAGTGTTGTACAGCTTGCTTCTTCACCTTCCCGAAGCTGCCGCTCTCGCCGGCTGCCGGAGCCCAAGAAGCGGCTTCTTCGCGCAAAGACGATTGTGCCGCTCACAGTGCTCTCCTTAGCGCGGCTTCTGCCGAAAGACGCCCGGCAGCGGCTCTTTCCTCCGGAGAGCATCCTACCTTCGTCTTTAGCTCCTCTTCTCATCTACACCTCGGCAAAACCCTTTTCCACTATGTCTGGCTAGGAAAAACTGTGCCAGCACAGAAAACATCTCCCCTCGTGTTCTAGAAGTTGCACGGATGTCTGCCAAGTGTTTGGCAGGAAGAAAAGAAAAGTTGTCCAAAACAGCTTCCAATCGAATGTTCCTGTGATTGGAAAAGTCAGGAGAGTGCAAAGGTACTGTTTTCTATCAGTTGGCAAGGTGCGCACACAATCCCAGTGTTGTACAGCTTGCTTCTTCACCTTCCCGAAGCTGCCGCTCTCGCCGGCTGCCGGAGCCCAAGAAGCGGCTTCTTCGCGCAAAGACGATTGTGCCGCTCACAGTGCTCTCCTTAGCGCGGCTTCTGCCGAAAGACGCCCGGCAGCGGCTCTTACCTCCGGAGAGCATCCTACCTTCGTCTTTCGCGTCTTTTGTAGTCTACATCTTAGCAAAAAGCTTTTCCACTATGTCTGGCTAGGAAAAACTGTGCCAGCACAGAAAACATCTCCCATCGTGTTCTAGAAGTTGCACGGATGTCTGCCAAGTGTTTGGCAGGAAGAAAAGAAAAGTTGTCCAAAACAGCTTCCAATCGAATGTTCCTGTGATTGGAAAAGTCAGGAGAGTGCAAAGGTACTGTTTTCTATCAGTTGGCAAGGTGCGCACACAATCCCAGTGTTGTACAGCTTGCTTCTTCACCTTCCCGAAGCTGCCGCTCTCGCCGGCTGCCGGAGCCCAAGAAGCGGCTTCTTCGCGCAAAGACGATTGTGCCGCTCACAGTGCTCTCCTTAGCGCGGCTTCTGCCGAAAGACGCCCGGCAGCGGCTCTTTCCTCCGGAGAGCATCCTACCTTCGTCTTTCGCGTCTTTTGTAGTCTACATCTTAGCAAAAAGCTTTTCCACTATGTCTGGCTAGGAAAAACTGTGCCAGCACAGAAAACATCTCCCATCGTGTTCTAGAAGTTGCACGGATGTCTGCCAAGTGTTTGGCAGGAAGAAAAGAAAAGTTGTCCAAAACAGCTTCCAATCGAATGTTCCTGTGATTGGAAAAGTCAGGAGAGTGCAAAGGTACTGTTTTCTATCAGTTGGCAAGGTGCGCACACAATCCCAGTGTTGTACAGCTTGCTTCTTCACCTTCCCGAAGCTGCCGCTCTCGCCGGCTGCCGGAGCCCAAGAAGCGGCTTCTTCGCGCAAAGACGATTGTGCCGCTCACAGTGCTCTCCTTAGCGCGGCTTCTGCCGAAAGACGCCCGGCAGCGGCTCTTACCTCCGGAGAGCATCCTACCTTCCTCTTTAGCTCCTCTACTCATCTACACCTCGGCAAAACGCTTTTCCACTATGTCTGGCTAGGAAAAACTGTGCCAGCACAGAAAACATCTCCCATCGTGTTCTAGAAGTTGCACGGATGTCTGCCAAGTGTTTGGCAGGAAGAAAAGAAAAGTTGTCCAAAACAGCTTCCAATCGAATGTTCCTGTGATTGGAAAAGTCAGGAGAGTGCAAAGGTACTGTTTTCTATCAGTTGGCAAGGTGCGCACACAATCCCAGTGTTGTACAGCTTGCTTCTTCACCTTCCCGAAGCTGCCGCTCTCGCCGGCTGCCGGAGCCCAAGAAGCGGCTTCTTCGTGCAAAGACGATTGTGCCGCTCACAGTGCTCTCCTTAGCGCGGCTTCTGCCGAAAGACGCCCGGCAGCGGCTCTTACCTCCGGAGAGCATCCTACCTTCGTCTTTAGCTCCTCTACTCATCTACACTTCGGCAAAACGCTTTTCCAATATGTCTGGCGAGGAAAAACTGTGCCAGCACAGAAAACATCTCCCATCGTGTTCTAGAAGTTGCACGGATGTCTGCCAAGTGTTTGGCAGGAAGAAAAGAAAAGTTGTCCAAAACAGCTTCCAATCGAATGTTCCTGTGATTGGAAAAGTCAGGAGAGTTCAAAGGTACTGTTTTCTATCAGTTGGCAAGGTGCGCACACAATCCCAGTGTTGTACAGCTTGCTTCTTCACCTTCCCGAAGCTGCCGCTCTCGCCGGCTGCCGGAGCCCAAGAAGCGGCTTCTTCGCGCAAAGACGATTGTGCCGCTCACAGTGCTCTCCTTAGCGCGGCTTCTGCCGAAAGACGCCCGGCAGCGGCTCTTTCCTCCGGAGAGCATCCTACCTTCGTCTTTCGCGTCTTTTGTAGTCTACATCTTAGCAAAAAGCTTTTCCACTATGTCTGGCTAGGAAAAACTGTGCCAGCACAGAAAACATCTCCCATCGTGTTCTAGAAGTTGCACGGATGTCTGCCAAGTGTTTGGCAGGAAGAAAAGAAAAGTTGTCCAAAACAGCTTCCAATCGAATGTTCCTGTGATTGGAAAAGTCAGGAGAGTGCAAAGGTACTGTTTTCTATCAGTTGGCAAGGTGCGCACACAATCCCAGTGTTGTACAGCTTGCTTCTTCACCTTCCCGAAGCTGCCGCTCTCGCCGGCTGCCGGAGCCCAAGAAGCGGCTTCTTCGCGCAAAGACGATTGTGCCGCTCACAGTGCTCTCCTTAGCGCGGCTTCTGCCGAAAGACGCCCGGCAGCGGCTCTTACCTCCGGAGAGCATCCTACCTTCGTCTTTCGCGTCTTTTGTAGTCTACATCTTAGCAAAAAGCTTTTCCACTATGTCTGGCTAGGAAAAACTGTGCCAGCACAGAAAACATCTCCCATCGTGTTCTAGAAGTTGCACGGATGTCTGCCAAGTGTTTGGCAGGAAGAAAAGAAAAGTTGTCCAAAACAGCTTCCAATCGAATGTTCCTGTGATTGGAAAAGTCAGGAGAGTGCAAAGGTACTGTTTTCTATCAGTTGGCAAGGTGCGCACACAATCCCAGTGTTGTACAGCTTGCTTCTTCACCTTCCCGAAGCTGCCGCTCTCGCCGGCTGCCGGAGCCCAAGAAGCGGCTTCTTCGCGCAAAGACGATTGTGCCGCTCGCAGTGCTCTCCTTAGCGCGGCTTCTGCCGAAAGACGCCCGGCAGCGGCTCTTTCCTCCGGAGAGCATCCTACCTTCGTCTTTCGCGTCTTTTGTAGTCTACATCTTAGCAAAACGCTTTTCCACTATGTCTGGCTAGGAAAAACTGTGCCAGCACAGAAAACATCTCCCATCGTGTTCTAGAAGTTGCACGGATGTCTGCCAAGTGTTTGGCAGGAAGAAAAGAAAAGTTGTCCAAAACAGCTTCCAATCGAATGTTCCTGTGATTGGAAAAGTCAGGAGAGTGCAAAGGTACTGTTTTCTATCAGTTGGCAAGGTGCGCACACAATCCCAGTGTTGTACAGCTTGCTTCTTCACCTTCCCGAAGCTGCCGCTCTCGCCGGCTGCCGGAGCCCAAGAAGCGGCTTCTTCGCGCAAAGACGATTGTGCCGCTCACAGTGCTCTCCTTAGCGCGGCTTCTGCCGAAAGACGCCCGGCAGCGGCTCTTACCTCCGGAGAGCATCCTACCTTCGTCTTTCGCGTCTTTTGTAGTCTACATTTTAGCAAAACGCTTTCCCACTATGTCTGGCTAGGAAAAACTGTGCCAGCACAGAAAACATCTCCCATCGTGTTCTAGAAGTTGCACGGATGTCTGCCAAGTGTTTGGCAGGAAGAAAAGAAAAGTTGTCCAAAACAGCTTCCAATCGAATGTTCCTGTGATTGGAAAAGTCAGGAGAGTGCAAAGGTACTGTTTTCTATCAGTTGGCAAGGTGCGCACACAATCCCAGTGTTGTACAGCTTGCTTCTTCACCTTCCCGAAGCTGCCGCTCTCGCCGGCTGCCGGAGCCCAAGAAGCGGCTTCTTCGCGCAAAGACGATTGTGCCGCTCACAGTGCTCTCCTTAGCGCGGCTTCTGCCGAAAGACGCCCGGCAGCGGCTCTTACCTCCGGAGAGCATCCTACCTTCGTCTTTCGCGTCTTTTGTAGTCTACATCTTAGCAAAACGCTTTTCCACTATGTCTGGCTAGGAAAAACTGTGCCAGCACAGAAAACATCTCCCATCGTGTTCTAGAAGTTGCACGGATGTCTGCCAAGTGTTTGGCAGGAAGAAAAGAAAAGTTGTCCAAAACAGCTTCCAATCGAATGTTCCTGTGATTGGAAAAGTCAGGAGAGTGCAAAGGTACTGTTTTCTATCAGTTGGCAAGGTGCGCACACAATCCCAGTGTTGTACAGCTTGCTTCTTCACCTTCCCGAAGCTGCCGCTCTCGCCGGCTGCCGGAGCCCAAGAAGCGGCTTCTTCGCGCAAAGACGATTGTGCCGCTCACAGTGCTCTCCTTAGCGCGGCTTCTGCCGAAAGACGCCCGGCAGCGGCTCTTACCTCCGGAGAGCATCCTACCTTCGTCTTTCGCGTCTTTTGTAGTCTACATCTTAGCAAAACGCTTTTCCACTATGTCTGGCTAGGAAAAACTGTGCCAGCACAGAAAACATCTCCCATCGTGTTCTAGAAGTTGCACGGATGTCTGCCAAGTGTTTGGCAGGAAGAAAAGAAAAGTTGTCCAAAACAGCTTCCAATCGAATGTTCCTGTGATTGGAAAAGTCAGGAGAGTGCAAAGGTACTGTTTTCTATCAGTTGGCAAGGTGCGCACACAATCCCAGTGTTGTACAGCTTGCTTCTTCACCTTCCCGAAGCTGCCGCTCTCGCCGGCTGCCGGAGCCCAAGAAGCGGCTTCTTCGCGCAAAGACGATTGTGCCGCTCACAGTGCTCTCCTTAGCGCGGCTTCTGCCGAAAGACGCCCGGCAGCGGCTCTTACCTCCGGAGAGCATCCTACCTTCGTCTTTAGCTCCTCTTCTCATCTACACCTCGGCAAAACCCTTTTCCACTATGTCTGGCTAGGAAAAACTGTGCCAGCACAGAAAACATCTCCCATCGTGTTCTAGAAGTTGCACGGATGTCTGCCAAGTGTTTGGCAGGAAGAAAAGAAAAGTTGTCCAAAACAGCTTCCAATCGAATGTTCCTGTGATTGGAAAAGTCAGGAGAGTGCAAAGGTACTGTTTTCTATCAGTTGGCAAGGTGCGCACACAATCCCAGTGTTGTACAGCTTGCTTCTTCACCTTCCCGAAGCTGCCGCTCTCGCCGGCTGCCGGAGCCCAAGAAGCGGCTTCTTCGCGCAAAGACGATTGTGCCGCTCACAGTGCTCTCCTTAGCGCGGCTTCTGCCGAAAGACGCCCGGCAGCGGCTCTTACCTCCGGAGAGCATCCTACCTTCGTCTTTCGCGTCTTTTGTAGTCTACATCTTAGCAAAACGCTTTCCCACTATGTCTGGCTAGGAAAAACTGTGCCAGCACAGAAAACATCTCCCATCGTGTTCTAGAAGTTGCACGGATGTCTGCCAAGTGTTTGGCAGGAAGAAAAGAAAAGTTGTCCAAAACAGCTTCCAATCGAATGTTCCTGTGATTGGAAAAGTCAGGAGAGTGCAAAGGTACTGTTTTCTATCAGTTGGCAAGGTGCGCACACAATCCCAGTGTTGTACAGCTTGCTTCTTCACCTTCCCGAAGCTGCCGCTCTCGCCGGCTGCCGGAGCCCAAGAAGTGGCTTCTTCGCGCAAAGACGATTTTGCCGCTCGCAGTGCTCTCCTTAGCGCGTCTTCTGCCGAAAGACGCCCGGCAGCGGCTCTTACCTCCGGAGAGCATCCTACCTTCGTCTTTAGCTCCTCTTCACATCTACACCTCGGCAAAACCCTTTTCCACTATGTCTGGCTAGGAAAAACTGTGCCAGCACAGAAAACATCTCCCATCGTGTTCTAGAAGTTGCACGGATGTCTGCCAAGTGTTTGGCAGGAAGAAAAGAAAAGTTGTCCAAAACAGCTTCCAATCGAATGTTCATGTGATTGGAAAAGTCAGGAGAGTGCAAAGGTACTGTTTTCTATCAGTTGGCAAGGTGCGCACACAATCCCAGTGTTGTACAGCTTGCTTCTTCACCTTCCCGAAGCTGCCGCTCTCGCCGGCTGCCGGAGCCCAAGAAGCGGCTTCTTCGCGCAAAGACGATTGTGCCGCTCACAGTGCTCTCCTTAGCGCGGCTTCTGCCGAAAGACGCCCGGCAGCGGCTCTTACCTCCGGAGAGCATCCTACCTTCGTCTTTAGCTCCTCTTCTCATCTACACCTCGGCAAAACGCTTTTCCACTATGTCTGGCTAGGAAAAACTGTGCCAGCACAGAAAACATCTCCCATCGTGTTCTAGAAGTTGCACGGATGTCTGCCAAGTGTTTGGCAGGAAGAAAAGAAAAGTTGTCCAAAACAGCTTCCAATCGAATGTTCCTGTGATTGGAAAAGTCAGGAGAGTGCAAAGGTACTGTTTTCTATCAGTTGGCAAGGTGCGCACACAATCCCAGAGTTGTACAGCTTGCTTCTTCACCTTCCCGAAGCTGCCGCTCTCGCCGGCTGCCGGAGCCCAAGAAGCGGCTTCTTCACGCAAAGACGATTGTGCCGCTCACAGTGCTCTCCTTAGCGCGGCTTCTGCCGAAAGACGCCCGGCAGCGGCTCTTACCTCCGGAGAGCATCCTACCTTCCTCTTTAGCTCCTCTTCTCATCTACACCTCGGCAAAACCCTTTTCCACTATGTCTGGCTAGGAAAAACTGTGCCAGCACAGAAAACATCTCCCATCGTGTTCTAGAAGTTGCACGGATGTCTGCCAAGTGTTTGGCAGGAAGAAAAGAAAAGTTGTCCAAAACAGCTTCCAATCGAATGTTCATGTGATTGGAAAAGTCAGGAGAGTGCAAAGGTACTGTTTTCTATCAGTTGGCAAGGTGCGCACACAATCCCAGTGTTGTACAGCTTGCTTCTTCACCTTCCCGAAGCTGCCGCTCTCGCCGGCTGCCGGAGCCCAAGAAGCGGCTTCTTCGCGCAAAGACGATTGTGCCGCTCACAGTGCTCTCCTTAGCGCGGCTTCTGCCGAAAGACGCCCGGCAGCGGCTCTTACCTCCGGAGAGCATCCTACCTTCGTCTTTAGCTCCTCTACTCATCTACACCTCGGCAAAACGCTTTTCCAATATGTCTGGCGAGGAAAAACTGTGCCAGCACAGAAAACATCTCCCATCGTGTTCTAGAAGTTGCACGGATGTCTGCCAAGTGTTTGGCAGGAAGAAAAGAAAAGTTGTCCAAAACAGCTTCCAATCGAATGTTCCTGTGATTGCAAAAGTCAGGAGAGTGCAAAGGTACTGTTTTCTATCAGTTGGCAAGGTGCGCACACAATCCCAGTGTTGTACAGCTTGCTTCTTCACCTTCCCGAAGCTGCCGCTCTCGCCGGCTGCCGGAGCCCAAGAAGCGGCTTCTTCGCGCAAAGACGATTGTGCCGCTCACAGTGCTCTCCTTAGCGCGGCTTCTGCCGAAAGACGCCCGGCAGCGGCTCTTACCTCCGGAGAGCATCCTACCTTCGTCTTTAGCTCCTCTACTCATCTACACCTCGGCAAAACGCTTTTCCACTATGTCTGGCTAGGAAAAACTGTGCCAGCACAGAAAACATCTCCCATCGTGTTCTAGAAGTTGCACGGATGTCTGCCAAGTGTTTGGCAGGAAGAAAAGAAAAGTTGTCCAAAACAGCTTCCAATCGAATGTTCCTGTGATTGGAAAAGTCAGGAGAGTGCAAAGGTACTGTTTTCTATCAGTTGGCAAGGTGCGCACACAATCCCAGTGTTGTACAGCTTGCTTCTTCACCTTCCCGAAGCTGCCGCTCTCGCCGGCTGCCGGAGCCCAAGAAGCGGCTTCTTCGCGCAAAGACGATTGTGCCGCTCACAGTGCTCTCCTTAGCGCGGCTTCTGCCGAAAGACGCCCGGCAGCGGCTCTTTCCTCCGGAGAGCATCCTACCTTCGTCTTTAGCTCCTCTTCTCATCTACACCTCGGCAAAACCCTTTTCCACTATGTCTGGCTAGGAAAAACTGTGCCAGCACAGAAAACATCTCCCATCGTGTTCTAGAAGTTGCACGGATGTCTGCCAAGTGTTTGGCAGGAAGAAAAGAAAAGTTGTCCAAAACAGCTTCCAATCGAATGTTCCTGTGATTGGAAAAGTCAGGAGAGTGCAAAGGTACTGTTTTCTATCAGTTGGCAAGGTGCGCACACAATCCCAGTGTTGTACAGCTTGCTTCTTCACCTTCCCGAAGCTGCCGCTCTCGCCGGCTGCCGGAGCCCAAGAAGCGGCTTCTTCGCGCAAAGACGATTGTGCCGCTCACAGTGCTCTCCTTAGCGCGGCTTCTGCCGAAAGACGCCCGGCAGCGGCTCTTACCTCCGGAGAGCATCCTACCTTCGTCTTTCGCGTCTTTTGTAGTCTACATCTTAGCAAAAAGCTTTTCCACTATGTCTGGCTAGGAAAAACTGTGCCAGCACAGAAAACATCTCCCATCGTGTTCTAGAAGTTGCACGGATGTCTGCCAAGTGTTTGGCAGGAAGAAAAGAAAAGTTGTCCAAAACAGCTTCCAATCGAATGTTCCTGTGATTGGAAAAGTCAGGAGAGTGCAAAGGTACTGTTTTCTATCAGTTGGCAAGGTGCGCACACAATCCCAGTGTTGTACAGCTTGCTTCTTCACCTTCCCGAAGCTGCCGCTCTCGCCGGCTGCCGGAGCCCAAGAAGCGGCTTCTTCGCGCAAAGACGATTGTGCCGCTCACAGTGCTCTCCTTAGCGCGGCTTCTGCCGAAAGACGCCCGGCAGCGGCTCTTTCCTCCGGAGAGCATCCTACCTTCGTCTTTCGCGTCTTTTGTAGTCTACATCTTAGCAAAAAGCTTTTCCACTATGTCTGGCTAGGAAAAACTGTGCCAGCACAGAAAACATCTCCCATCGTGTTCTAGAAGTTGCACGGATGTCTGCCAAGTGTTTGGCAGGAAGAAAAGAAAAGTTGTCCAAAACAGCTTCCAATCGAATGTTCCTGTGATTGGAAAAGTCAGGAGAGTGCAAAGGTACTGTTTTCTATCAGTTGGCAAGGTGCGCACACAATCCCAGTGTTGTACAGCTTGCTTCTTCACCTTCCCGAAGCTGCCGCTCTCGCCGGCTGCCGGAGCCCAAGAAGCGGCTTCTTCGCGCAAAGACGATTGTGCCGCTCACAGTGCTCTCCTTAGCGCGGCTTCTGCCGAAAGACGCCCGGCAGCGGCTCTTACCTCCGGAGAGCATCCTACCTTCCTCTTTAGCTCCTCTACTCATCTACACCTCGGCAAAACGCTTTTCCACTATGTCTGGCTAGGAAAAACTGTGCCAGCACAGAAAACATCTCCCATCGTGTTCTAGAAGTTGCACGGATGTCTGCCAAGTGTTTGGCAGGAAGAAAAGAAAAGTTGTCCAAAACAGCTTCCAATCGAATGTTCCTGTGATTGGAAAAGTCAGGAGAGTTCAAAGGTACTGTTTTCTATCAGTTGGCAAGGTGCGCACACAATCCCAGTGTTGTACAGCTTGCTTCTTCACCTTCCCGAAGCTGCCGCTCTCGCCGGCTGCCGGAGCCCAAGAAGCGGCTTCTTCGCGCAAAGACGATTGTGCCGCTCACAGTGCTCTCCTTAGCGCGGCTTCTGCCGAAAGACGCCCGGCAGCGGCTCTTTCCTCCGGAGAGCATCCTACCTTCGTCTTTCGCGTCTTTTGTAGTCTACATCTTAGCAAAAAGCTTTTCCACTATGTCTGGCTAGGAAAAACTGTGCCAGCACAGAAAACATCTCCCATCGTGTTCTAGAAGTTGCACGGATGTCTGCCAAGTGTTTGGCAGGAAGAAAAGAAAAGTTGTCCAAAACAGCTTCCAATCGAATGTTCCTGTGATTGGAAAAGTCAGGAGAGTGCAAAGGTACTGTTTTCTATCAGTTGGCAAGGTGCGCACACAATCCCAGTGTTGTACAGCTTGCTTCTTCACCTTCCTGAAGCTGCCGCTCTCGCCGGCTGCCGGAGCCCAAGAAGCGGCTTCTTCGCGCAAAGACGATTGTGCCGCTCACAGTGCTCTCCTTAGCGCGGCTTCTGCCGAAAGACGCCCGGCAGCGGCTCTTACCTCCGGAGAGCATCCTACCTTCGTCTTTAGCTCCTCTACTCATCTACACCTCGGCAAAACGCTTTTCCACTATGTCTGGCTAGGAAAAACTGTGCCAGCACAGAAAACATCTCCCATCGTGTTCTAGAAGTTGCACGGATGTCTGCCAAGTGTTTGGCAGGAAGAAAAGAAAAGTTGTCCAAAACAGCTTCCAATCGAATGTTCATGTGATTGGAAAAGTCAGGAGAGTGCAAAGGTACTGTTTTCTATCAGTTGGCAAGGTGCGCACACAATCCCAGTGTTGTACAGCTTGCTTCTTCACCTTCCCGAAGCTGCCGCTCTCGCCGGCTGCCGGAGCCCAAGAAGCGGCTTCTTCGCGCAAAGACGATTGTGCCGCTCACAGTGCTCTCCTTAGCGCGGCTTCTGCCGAAAGACGCCCGGCAGCGGCTCTTACCTCCGGAGAGCATCCTACCTTCGTCTTTAGCTCCTCTACTCATCTACACCTCGGCAAAACGCTTTTCCAATATGTCTGGCGAGGAAAAACTGTGCCAGCACAGAAAACATCTCCCATCGTGTTCTAGAAGTTGCACGGATGTCTGCCAAGTGTTTGGCAGGAAGAAAAGAAAAGTTGTCCAAAACAGCTTCCAATCGAATGTTCCTGTGATTGGAAAAGTCAGGAGAGTGCAAAGGTACTGTTTTCTATCAGTTGGCAAGGTGCGCACACAATCCCAGTGTTGTACAGCTTGCTTCTTCACCTTCCCGAAGCTGCCGCTCTCGCCGGCTGCCGGAGCCCAAGAAGCGGCTTCTTCGCGCAAAGACGATTGTGCCGCTCACAGTGCTCTCCTTAGCGCGGCTTCTGCCGAAAGACGCCCGGCAGCGGCTCTTACCTCCGGAGAGCATCCTACCTTCGCCTTTAGCTCCTCTTCTCATCTACACCTCGGCAAAACCCTTTTCCACTATGTCTGGCTAGGAAAAACTGTGCCAGCACAGAAAACATCTCCCATCGTGTTCTAGAAGTTGCACGGATGTCTGCCAAGTGTTTGGCAGGAAGAAAAGAAAAGTTGTCCAAAACAGCTTCCAATCGAATGTTCCTGTGATTGGAAAAGTCAGGAGAGTGCAAAGGTACTGTTTTCTATCAGTTGGCAAGGTGCGCACACAATCCCAGTGTTGTACAGCTTGCTTCTTCACCTTCCCGAAGCTGCCGCTCTCGCCGGCTGCCGGAGCCCAAGAAGCGGCTTCTTCGCGCAAAGACGATTGTGCCGCTCACAGTGCTCTCCTTAGCGCGGCTTCTGCCGAAAGACGCCCGGCAGCGGCTCTTACCTCCGGAGAGCATCCTACCTTCGTCTTTAGCTCCTCTACTCATCTACACCTCGGCAAAACGCTTTTCCACTATGTCTGGCTAGGAAAAACTGTGCCAGCACAGAAAACATCTCCCATCGTGTTCTAGAAGTTGCACGGATGTCTGCCAAGTGTTTGGCAGGAAGAAAAGAAAAGTTGTCCAAAACAGCTTCCAATCGAATGTTCCTGTGATTGGAAAAGTCAGGAGAGTGCAAAGGTACTGTTTTCTATCAGTTGGCAAGGTGCGCACACAATCCCAGTGTTGTACAGCTTGCTTCTTCACCTTCCCGAAGCTGCCGCTCTCGCCGGCTGCCGGAGCCCAAGAAGCGGCTTCTTCGCGCAAAGACGATTGTGCCGCTCACAGTGCTCTCCTTAGCGCGGCTTCTGCCGAAAGACGCCCGGCAGCGGCTCTTTCCTCCGGAGAGCATCCTACCTTCGTCTTTAGCTCCTCTTCTCATCTACACCTCGGCAAAACCCTTTTCCACTATGTCTGGCTAGGAAAAACTGTGCCAGCACAGAAAACATCTCCCATCGTGTTCTAGAAGTTGCACGGATGTCTGCCCAGTGTTTGGCAGGAAGAAAAGAAAAGTTGTCCAAAACAGCTTCCAATCGAATGTTCATGTGATTGGAAAAGTCAGGAGAGTTCAAAGGTACTGTTTTCTATCAGTTGGCAAGGTGCGCACACAATCCCAGTGTTGTACAGCTTGCTTCTTCACCTTCCCGAAGCTGCCGCTCTCGCCGGCTGCCGGAGCCCAAGAAGCGGCTTCTTCGCGCAAAGACGATTGTGCCGCTCACAGTGCTCTCCTTAGCGCGGCTTCTGCCGAAAGACGCCCGGCAGCGGCTCTTACCTCCGGAGAGCATCCTACCTTCGTCTTTCGCGTCTTTTGTAGTCTACATCTTAGCAAAAAGCTTTTCCACTATGTCTGGCTAGGAAAAACTGTGCCAGCACAGAAAACATCTCCCATCGTGTTCTAGAAGTTGCACGGATGTCTGCCAAGTGTTTGGCAGGAAGAAAAGAAAAGTTGTCCAAAACAGCTTCCAATCGAATGTTCCTGTGATTGGAAAAGTCAGGAGAGTGCAAAGGTACTGTTTTCTATCAGTTGGCAAGGTGCGCACACAATCCCAGTGTTGTACAGCTTGCTTCTTCACCTTCCCGAAGCTGCCGCTCTCGCCGGCTGCCGGAGCCCAAGAAGCGGCTTCTTCGCGCAAAGACGATTGTGCCGCTCACAGTGCTCTCCTTAGCGCGGCTTCTGCCGAAAGACGCCCGGCAGCGGCTCTTACCTCCGGAGAGCATCCTACCTTCCTCTTTAGCTCCTCTACTCATCTACACCTCGGCAAAACGCTTTTCCACTATGTCTGGCTAGGAAAAACTGTGCCAGCACAGAAAACATCTCCCATCGTGTTCTAGAAGTTGCACGGATGTCTGCCAAGTGTTTGGCAGGAAGAAAAGAAAAGTTGTCCAAAACAGCTTCCAATCGAATGTTCCTGTGATTGGAAAAGTCAGGAGAGTGCAAAGGTACTGTTTTCTATCAGTTGGCAAGGTGCGCACACAATCCCAGTGTTGTACAGCTTGCTTCTTCACCTTCCTGAAGCTGCCGCTCTCGCCGGCTGCCGGAGCCCAAGAAGCGGCTTCTTCGCGCAAAGACGATTGTGCCACTCACAGTGCTCTCCTTAGCGCGGCTTCTGCCGAAAGACGCCCGGCAGCGGCTCTTACCTCCGGAGAGCATCCTACCTTCGTCTTTAGCTCCTCTACTCATCTACACCTCGGCAAAACGCTTTTCCACTATGTCTGGCTAGGAAAAACTGTGCCAGCACAGAAAACATCTCCCATCGTGTTCTAGAAGTTGCACGGATGTCTGCCAAGTGTTTGGCAGGAAGAAAAGAAAAGTTGTCCAAAACAGCTTCCAATCGAATGTTCCTGTGATTGCAAAAGTCAGGAGAGTGCAAAGGTACTGTTTTCTATCAGTTGGCAAGGTGCGCACACAATCCCAGTGTTGTACAGCTTGCTTCTTCACCTTCCCGAAGCTGCCGCTCTCGCCGGCTGCCGGAGCCCAAGAAGCGGCTTCTTCGCGCAAAGACGATTGTGCCGCTCACAGTGCTCTCCTTAGCGCGGCTTCTGCCGAAAGACGCCCGGCAGCGGCTCTTACCTCCGGAGAGCATCCTACCTTCGTCTTTAGCTCCTCTTCTCATCTACACCTCGGCAAAACCCTTTTCCACTATGTCTGGCTAGGAAAAACTGTGCCAGCACAGAAAACATCTCCCATCGTGTTCTAGAAGTTGCACGGATGTCTGCCAAGTGTTTGGCAGGAAGAAAAGAAAAGTTGTCCAAAACAGCTTCCAATCGAATGTTCATGTGATTGGAAAAGTCAGGAGAGTGCAAAGGTACTGTTTTCTATCAGTTGGCAAGGTGCGCACACAATCCCAGTGTTGTACAGCTTGCTTCTTCACCTTCCCGAAGCTGCCGCTCTCGCCGGCTGCCGGAGCCGAAAAAGCGGCTTCTAGCGCAAAGACGATTGTGCCGCTCACAGTGCTCTCCTTAGCGCGGCTTCTGCCGAAAGACGCCCGGCAGCGGCTCTTACCTCCGGAGAGCATCCTACCTTCGTCTTTAGCTCCTCTACTAATCTACACCTCGGCAAAACGCTTTTCCAATATGTCTGGCTAGGAAAAACTGTGCCAGCA
Organism: Melospiza georgiana; assembly: GCF_028018845.1. Taxonomy (NCBI): domain Eukaryota; kingdom Metazoa; phylum Chordata; class Aves; order Passeriformes; family Passerellidae; genus Melospiza; species Melospiza georgiana. The sequence goes on along the minus strand of NW_026652218.1, from coordinate 1,673,940 downwards.
CAGAAAACATCTCCCATCGTGTTCTAGAAGTTGCATGGATGTCTGCCAAGTGTTTGGCAGGAAGAAAAGAAAAGTTGTCCAAAACAGCTTCCAATCGAATGTTCCTGTGATTGGAAAAGTCAGGAGAGTGCAAAGGTACTGTTTTCTATCAGTTGGCAAGGTGCGCACACAATCCCAGTGTTGTACAGCTTGCTTCTTCACCTTCCCGAAGCTGCCGCTCTCGCCGGCTGCCGGAGCCCAAGAAGCGGCTTCTTCGCGCAAAGACGATTGTGCCGCTCACAGTGCTCTCCTTAGCGCGGCTTCTGCCGAAAGACGCCCGGCAGCGGCTCTTACCTCCGGAGAGCATCCTACCTTCGTCTTTCGCGTCTTTTGTAGTCTACATCTTAGCAAAAAGCTTTTCCACTATGTCTGGCTAGGAAAAACTGTGCCAGCACAGAAAACATCTCCCATCGTGTTCTAGAAGTTGCACGGATGTCTGCCAAGTGTTTGGCAGGAAGAAAAGAAAAGTTGTCCAAAACAGCTTCCAATCGAATGTTCCTGTGATTGGAAAAGTCAGGAGAGTTCAAAGGTACTGTTTTCTATCAGTTGGCAAGGTGCGCACACAATCCCAGTGTTGTACAGCTTGCTTCTTCACCTTCCCGAAGCTGCCGCTCTCGCCGGCTGCCGGAGCCCAAGAAGCGGCTTCTTCGCGCAAAGACGATTGTGCCGCTCACAGTGCTCTCCTTAGCGCGGCTTCTGCCGAAAGACGCCCGGCAGCGGCTCTTTCCTCCGGAGAGCATCCTACCTTCGTCTTTCGCGTCTTTTGTAGTCTACATCTTAGCAAAAAGCTTTTCCACTATGTCTGGCTAGGAAAAACTGTGCCAGCACAGAAAACATCTCCCATCGTGTTCTAGAAGTTGCACGGATGTCTGCCAAGTGTTTGGCAGGAAGAAAAGAAAAGTTGTCCAAAGTAGCTTCCAATCGAATGTTCCTGTGATTGGAAAAGTCAGGAGAGTGCAAAGGTACTGTTTTCTATCAGTTGGCAAGGTGCGCACACAATCCCAGTGTTGTACAGCTTGCTTCTTCACCTTCCCGAAGCTGCCGCTCTCGCCGGCTGCCGGAGCCGAAAAAGCGGCTTCTAGCGCAAAGACGATTGTGCCGCTCACAGTGCTCTCCTTAGCGCGGCTTCTGCCGAAAGACGCTCGGCAGCGGCTCTTTCCTCCGGAGAGCATCCTATCTTCGTCTTTCGCGTCTTTTGTAGTCTACATCTTAGCAAAACGCTTTCCCACTATGTCTGGCTAGGAAAAACTGTGCCAGCACAGAAAACATCTCCCATCGTGTTCTAGAAGTTGCACGGATGTCTGCCAAGTGTTTGGCAGGAAGAAAAGAAAAGTTGTCCAAAACAGCTTCCAATCGAATGTTCCTGTGATTGGAAAAGTCAGGAGAGTGCAAAGGTACTGTTTTCTATCAGTTGGCAAGGTGCGCACACAATCCCAGTGTTGTACAGCTTGCTTCTTCACCTTCCCGAAGCTGCCGCTCTCGCCGGCTGCCGGAGCCCAAGAAGCGGCTTCTTCGCGCAAAGACGATTGTGCCGCTCACAGTGCTCTCCTTAGCGCGGCTTCTGCCGAAAGACGCCCGGCAGCGGCTCTTACCTCTGGAGAGCATCCTACCTTCGTCTTTAGCTCCTCTTCTCATCTACACCTCGGCAAAACCCTTTTCCACTATGTCTGGCTAGGAAAAACTGTGCCAGCACAGAAAACATCTCCCATCGTGTTCTAGAAGTTGCACGGATGTCTGCCAAGTGTTTGGCAGGAAGAAAAGAAAAGTTGTCCAAAACAGCTTCCAATCGAATGTTCCTGTGATTGGAAAAGTCAGGAGAGTGCAAAGGTACTGTTTTCTATCAGTTGGCAAGGTGCGCACACAATCCCAGTGTTGTACAGCTTGCTTCTTCACCTTCCCGAAGCTGCCGCTCTCGCCGGCTGCCGGAGCCCAAGAAGCGGCTTCTTCGCGCAAAGACGATTGTGCCGCTCACAGTGCTCTCCTTAGCGCGGCTTCTGCCGAAAGACGCCCGGCAGCGGCTCTTACCTCCGGAGAGCATCCTACCTTCGTCTTTAGCTCCTCTTCTCATCTACACCTCGGCAAAACGCTTTTCCACTATGTCTGGCGAGGAAAAACTGTGCCAGCACAGAAAACATCTCCCATCGTGTTCTAGAAGTTGCACGGATGTCTGCCAAGTGTTTGGCAGGAAGAAAAGAAAAGTTGTCCAAAACAGCTTCCAATCGAATGTTCCTGTGATTGGAAAAGTCAGGAGAGTGCAAAGGTACTGTTTTCTATCAGTTGGCAAGGTGCGCACACAATCCCAGTGTTGTACAGCTTGCTTCTTCACCTTCCCGAAGCTGCCGCTCTCGCCGGCTGCCGGAGCCCAAGAAGCGGCTTCTTCGCGCAAAGACGATTGTGCCGCTCACAGTGCTCTCCTTAGCGCGGCTTCTGCCGAAAGACGCCCGGCAGCGGCTCTTACCTCCGGAGAGCATCCTACCTTCGTCTTTAGCTCCTCTACTCATCTACACCTCGGCAAAACGCTTTTCCACTATGTCTGGCTAGGAAAAACTGTGCCAGCACAGAAAACATCTCCCATCGTGTTCTAGAAGTTGCACGGATGTCTGCCAAGTGTTTGGCAGGAAGAAAAGAAAAGTTGTCCAAAACAGCTTCCAATCGAATGTTCCTGTGATTGGAAAAGTCAGGAGAGTGCAAAGGTACTGTTTTCTATCAGTTGGCAAGGTGCGCACACAATCCCAGTGTTGTACAGCTTGCTTCTTCACCTTCCCGAAGCTGCCGCTCTCGCCGGCTGCCGGAGCCCAAGAAGCGGCTTCTTCGCGCAAAGACGATTGTGCCGCTCACAGTGCTCTCCTTAGCGCGGCTTCTGCCGAAAGACGCCCGGCAGCGGCTCTTACCTCCGGAGAGCATCCTACCTTCGTCTTTAGCTCCTCTACTCATCTACACCTCGGCAAAACGCTTTTCCAATATGTCTGGCGAGGAAAAACTGTGCCAGCACAGAAAACATCTCCCATCGTGTTCTAGAAGTTGCACGGATGTCTGCCAAGTGTTTGGCAGGAAGAAAAGAAAAGTTGTCCAAAACAGCTTCCAATCGAATGTTCCTGTGATTGGAAAAGTCAGGAGAGTGCAAAGGTACTGTTTTCTATCAGTTGGCAAGGTGCGCACACAATCCCAGTGTTGTACAGCTTGCTTCTTCACCTTCCCGAAGCTGCCGCTCTCGCCGGCTGCCGGAGCCCAAGAAGCGGCTTCTTCGCGCAAAGACGATTGTGCCGCTCACAGTGCTCTCCTTAGCGCGGCTTCTGCCGAAAGACGCCCGGCAGCGGCTCTTACCTCCGGAGAGCATCCTACCTTCGTCTTTAGCTCCTCTACTCATCTACACCTCGGCAAAACGCTTTTCCACTATGTCTGGCTAGGAAAAACTGTGCCAGCACAGAAAACATCTCCCATCGTGTTCTAGAAGTTGCACGGATGTCTGCCAAGTGTTTGGCAGGAAGAAAAGAAAAGTTGTCCAAAACAGCTTCCAATCGAATGTTCCTGTGATTGGAAAAGTCAGGAGAGTGCAAAGGTACTGTTTTCTATCAGTTGGCAAGGTGCGCACACAATCCCAGTGTTGTACAGCTTGCTTCTTCACCTTCCCGAAGCTGCCGCTCTCGCCGGCTGCCGGAGCCCAAGAAGCGGCTTCTTCGCGCAAAGACGATTGTGCCGCTCACAGTGCTCTCCTTAGCGCGGCTTCTGCCGAAAGACGCCCGGCAGCGGCTCTTACCTCCGGAGAGCATCCTACCTTCGTCTTTAGCTCCTCTACTCATCTACACCTCGGCAAAACGCTTTTCCAATATGTCTGGCGAGGAAAAACTGTGCCAGCACAGAAAACATCTCCCATCGTGTTCTAGAAGTTGCACGGATGTCTGCCAAGTGTTTGGCAGGAAGAAAAGAAAAGTTGTCCAAAACAGCTTCCAATCGAATGTTCCTGTGATTGGAAAAGTCAGGAGAGTGCAAAGGTACTGTTTTCTATCAGTTGGCAAGGTGCGCACACAATCCCAGTGTTGTACAGCTTGCTTCTTCACCTTCCCGAAGCTGCCGCTCTCGCCGGCTGCCGGAGCCCAAGAAGCGGCTTCTTCGCGCAAAGACGATTGTGCCGCTCACAGTGCTCTCCTTAGCGCGGCTTCTGCCGAAAGACGCCCGGCAGCGGCTCTTACCTCCGGAGAGCATCCTACCTTCGTCTTTAGCTCCTCTTCTCATCTACACCTCGGCAAAACCCTTTTCCACTATGTCTGGCTAGGAAAAACTGTGCCAGCACAGAAAACATCTCCCATCGTGTTCTAGAAGTTGCACGGATGTCTGCCAAGTGTTTGGCAGGAAGAAAAGAAAAGTTGTCCAAAACAGCTTCCAATCGAATGTTCATGTGATTGGAAAAGTCAGGAGAGTGCAAAGGTACTGTTTTCTATCAGTTGGCAAGGTGCGCACACAATCCCAGTGTTGTACAGCTTGCTTCTTCACCTTCCCGAAGCTGCCGCTCTCGCCGGCTGCCGGAGCCCAAGAAGCGGCTTCTTCGCGCAAAGACGATTGTGCCGCTCACAGTGCTCTCCTTAGCGCGGCTTCTGCCGAAAGACGCCCGGCAGCGGCTCTTACCTCCAGAGAGCATCCTACCTTCGTCTTTAGCTCCTCTACTCATCTACACCTCGGCAAAACGCTTTTCCACTATGTCTGGCGAGGAAAAACTGTGCCAGCACAGAAAACATCTCCCATCGTGTTCTAGAAGTTGCACGGATGTCTGCCAAGTGTTTGGCAGGAAGAAAAGAAAAGTTGTCCAAAACAGCTTCCAATCGAATGTTCCTGTGATTGGAAAAGTCAGGAGAGTGCAAAGGTACTGTTTTCTATCAGTTGGCAAGGTGCGCACACAATCCCAGTGTTGTACAGCTTGCTTCTTCACCTTCCCGAAGCTGCCGCTCTCGCCGGCTGCCGGAGCCCAAGAAGCGGCTTCTTCGCGCAAAGACGATTGTGCCGCTCACAGTGCTCTCCTTAGCGCGGCTTCTGCCGAAAGACGCCCGGCAGCGGCTCTTACCTCCGGAGAGCATCCTACCTTCGTCTTTAGCTCCTCTACTCATCTACACCTCGGCAAAACGCTTTTCCACTATGTCTGGCTAGGAAAAACTGTGCCAGCACAGAAAACATCTCCCATCGTGTTCTAGAAGTTGCACGGATGTCTGCCAAGTGTTTGGCAGGAAGAAAAGAAAAGTTGTCCAAAACAGCTTCCAATCGAATGTTCCTGTGATTGGAAAAGTCAGGAGAGTTCAAAGGTACTGTTTTCTATCAGTTGGCAAGGTGCGCACACAATCCCAGTGTTGTACAGCTTGCTTCTTCACCTTCCCGAAGCTGCCGCTCTCGCCGGCTGCCGGAGCCCAAGAAGCGGCTTCTTCGCGCAAAGACGATTGTGCCGCTCACAGTGCTCTCCTTAGCGCGGCTTCTGCCGAAAGACGCCCGGCAGCGGCTCTTTCCTCCGGAGAGCATCCTACCTTCGTCTTTCGCGTCTTTTGTAGTCTACATCTTAGCAAAAAGCTTTTCCACTATGTCTGGCTAGGAAAAACTGTGCCAGCACAGAAAACATCTCCCATCGTGTTCTAGAAGTTGCACGGATGTCTGCCAAGTGTTTGGCAGGAAGAAAAGAAAAGTTGTCCAAAACAGCTTCCAATCGAATGTTCCTGTGATTGGAAAAGTCAGGAGAGTGCAAAGGTACTGTTTTCTATCAGTTGGCAAGGTGCGCACACAATCCCAGTGTTGTACAGCTTGCTTCTTCACCTTCCCGAAGCTGCCGCTCTCGCCGGCTGCCGGAGCCGAAAAAGCGGCTTCTAGCGCAAAGACGATTGTGCCGCTCACAGTGCTCTCCTTAGCGCGGCTTCTGCCGAAAGACGCTCGGCAGCGGCTCTTTCCTCCGGAGAGCATCCTATCTTCGTCTTTCGCGTCTTTTGTAGTCTACATCTTAGCAAAACGCTTTCCCACTATGTCTGGCTAGGAAAAACTGTGCCAGCACAGAAAACATCTCCCATCGTGTTCTAGAAGTTGCACGGATGTCTGCCAAGTGTTTGGCAGGAAGAAAAGAAAAGTTGTCCAAAACAGCTTCCAATCGAATGTTCCTGTGATTGGAAAAGTCAGGAGAGTGCAAAGGTACTGTTTTCTATCAGTTGGCAAGGTGCGCACACAATCCCAGTGTTGTACAGCTTGCTTCTTCACCTTCCCGAAGCTGCCGCTCTCGCCGGCTGCCGGAGCCCAAGAAGCGGCTTCTTCGCGCAAAGACGATTGTGCCGCTCACAGTGCTCTCCTTAGCGCGGCTTCTGCCGAAAGACGCCCGGCAGCGGCTCTTACCTCCGGAGAGCATCCTACCTTCGTCTTTAGCTCCTCTTCTCATCTACACCTCGGCAAAACCCTTTTCCACTATGTCTGGCTAGGAAAAACTGTGCCAGCACAGAAAACATCTCCCATCGTGTTCTAGAAGTTGCACGGATGTCTGCCAAGTGTTTGGCAGGAAGAAAAGAAAAGTTGTCCAAAACAGCTTCCAATCGAATGTTCCTGTGATTGGAAAAGTCAGGAGAGTGCAAAGGTACTGTTTTCTATCAGTTGGCAAGGTGCGCACACAATCCCAGTGTTGTACAGCTTGCTTCTTCACCTTCCCGAAGCTGCCGCTCTCGCCGGCTGCCGGAGCCCAAGAAGCGGCTTCTTCGCGCAAAGACGATTGTGCCGCTCACAGTGCTCTCCTTAGCGCGGCTTCTGCCGAAAGACGCCCGGCAGCGGCTCTTACCTCCGGAGAGCATCCTACCTTCGTCTTTAGCTCCTCTTCTCATCTACACCTCGGCAAAACGCTTTTCCACTATGTCTGGCGAGGAAAAACTGTGCCAGCACAGAAAACATCTCCCATCGTGTTCTAGAAGTTGCACGGATGTCTGCCAAGTGTTTGGCAGGAAGAAAAGAAAAGTTGTCCAAAACAGCTTCCAATCGAATGTTCCTGTGATTGGAAAAGTCAGGAGAGTGCAAAGGTACTGTTTTCTATCAGTTGGCAAGGTGCGCACACAATCCCAGTGTTGTACAGCTTGCTTCTTCACCTTCCCGAAGCTGCCGCTCTCGCCGGCTGCCGGAGCCCAAGAAGCGGCTTCTTCGCGCAAAGACGATTGTGCCGCTCACAGTGCTCTCCTTAGCGCGGCTTCTGCCGAAAGACGCCCGGCAGCGGCTCTTACCTCCGGAGAGCATCCTACCTTCGTCTTTAGCTCCTCTACTCATCTACACCTCGGCAAAACGCTTTTCCACTATGTCTGGCTAGGAAAAACTGTGCCAGCACAGAAAACATCTCCCATCGTGTTCTAGAAGTTGCACGGATGTCTGCCAAGTGTTTGGCAGGAAGAAAAGAAAAGTTGTCCAAAACAGCTTCCAATCGAATGTTCCTGTGATTGGAAAAGTCAGGAGAGTGCAAAGGTACTGTTTTCTATCAGTTGGCAAGGTGCGCACACAATCCCAGTGTTGTACAGCTTGCTTCTTCACCTTCCCGAAGCTGCCGCTCTCGCCGGCTGCCGGAGCCCAAGAAGCGGCTTCTTCGCGCAAAGACGATTGTGCCGCTCACAGTGCTCTCCTTAGCGCGGCTTCTGCCGAAAGACGCCCGGCAGCGGCTCTTACCTCCGGAGAGCATCCTACCTTCGTCTTTAGCTCCTCTACTCATCTACACCTCGGCAAAACGCTTTTCCAATATGTCTGGCGAGGAAAAACTGTGCCAGCACAGAAAACATCTCCCATCGTGTTCTAGAAGTTGCACGGATGTCTGCCAAGTGTTTGGCAGGAAGAAAAGAAAAGTTGTCCAAAACAGCTTCCAATCGAATGTTCCTGTGATTGGAAAAGTCAGGAGAGTGCAAAGGTACTGTTTTCTATCAGTTGGCAAGGTGCGCACACAATCCCAGTGTTGTACAGCTTGCTTCTTCACCTTCCCGAAGCTGCCGCTCTCGCCGGCTGCCGGAGCCCAAGAAGCGGCTTCTTCGCGCAAAGACGATTGTGCCGCTCACAGTGCTCTCCTTAGCGCGGCTTCTGCCGAAAGACGCCCGGCAGCGGCTCTTACCTCCGGAGAGCATCCTACCTTCGTCTTTAGCTCCTCTTCTCATCTACACCTCGGCAAAACCCTTTTCCACTATGTCTGGCTAGGAAAAACTGTGCCAGCACAGAAAACATCTCCCATCGTGTTCTAGAAGTTGCACGGATGTCTGCCAAGTGTTTGGCAGGAAGAAAAGAAAAGTTGTCCAAAACAGCTTCCAATCGAATGTTCATGTGATTGGAAAAGTCAGGAGAGTGCAAAGGTACTGTTTTCTATCAGTTGGCAAGGTGCGCACACAATCCCAGTGTTGTACAGCTTGCTTCTTCACCTTCCCGAAGCTGCCGCTCTCGCCGGCTGCCGGAGCCCAAGAAGCGGCTTCTTCGCGCAAAGACGATTGTGCCGCTCACAGTGCTCTCCTTAGCGCGGCTTCTGCCGAAAGACGCCCGGCAGCGGCTCTTACCTCCAGAGAGCATCCTACCTTCGTCTTTAGCTCCTCTACTCATCTACACCTCGGCAAAACGCTTTTCCACTATGTCTGGCGAGGAAAAACTGTGCCAGCACAGAAAACATCTCCCATCGTGTTCTAGAAGTTGCACGGATGTCTGCCAAGTGTTTGGCAGGAAGAAAAGAAAAGTTGTCCAAAACAGCTTCCAATCGAATGTTCCTGTGATTGGAAAAGTCAGGAGAGTGCAAAGGTACTGTTTTCTATCAGTTGGCAAGGTGCGCACACAATCCCAGTGTTGTACAGCTTGCTTCTTCACCTTCCCGAAGCTGCCGCTCTCGCCGGCTGCCGGAGCCCAAGAAGCGGCTTCTTCGCGCAAAGACGATTGTGCCGCTCACAGTGCTCTCCTTAGCGCGGCTTCTGCCGAAAGACGCCCGGCAGCGGCTCTTACCTCCGGAGAGCATCCTACCTTCGTCTTTAGCTCCTCTACTCATCTACACCTCGGCAAAACGCTTTTCCACTATGTCTGGCTAGGAAAAACTGTGCCAGCACAGAAAACATCTCCCATCGTGTTCTAGAAGTTGCACGGATGTCTGCCAAGTGTTTGGCAGGAAGAAAAGAAAAGTTGTCCAAAACAGCTTCCAATCGAATGTTCCTGTGATTGGAAAAGTCAGGAGAGTGCAAAGGTACTGTTTTCTATCAGTTGGCAAGGTGCGCACACAATCCCAGTGTTGTACAGCTTGCTTCTTCACCTTCCCGAAGCTGCCGCTCTCGCCGGCTGCCGGAGCCCAAGAAGCGGCTTCTTCGCGCAAAGACGATTGTGCCGCTCACAGTGCTCTCCTTAGCGCGGCTTCTGCCGAAAGACGCCCGGCAGCGGCTCTTACCTCCGGAGAGCATCCTACCTTCGTCTTTAGCTCCTCTTCTCATCTACACCTCGGCAAAACCCTTTTCCACTATGTCTGGCTAGGAAAAACTGTGCCAGCACAGAAAACATCTCCCATCGTGTTCTAGAAGTTGCACGGATGTCTGCCAAGTGTTTGGCAGGAAGAAAAGAAAAGTTGTCCAAAACAGCTTCCAATCGAATGTTCCTGTGATTGGAAAAGTCAGGAGAGTGCAAAGGCACTGTTTTCTATCAGTTGGCAAGGTGCGCACACAATCCCAGTGTTGTACAGCTTGCTTCTTCACCTTCCCGAAGCTGCCGCTCTCGCCGGCTGCCGGAGCCCAAGAAGCGGCTTCTTCGCGCAAAGACGATTGTGCCGCTCACAGTGCTCTCCTTAGTGCGGCTTCTGCCGAAAGACGCCCGGCAGCGGCTCTTACCTCCGGAGAGCATCCTACCTTCGTCTTTCGCGTCTTTTGTAGTCTACATCTTAGCAAAAAGCTTTTCCACTATGTCTGGCTAGGAAAAACTATGCCAGCACAGAAAACATCTCCCATCGTGTTCTAGAAGTTGCACGGATGTCTGCCAAGTGTTTGGCAGGAAGAAAAGAAAAGTTGTCCAAAACAGCTTCCAATCGAATGTTCCTGTGATTGGAAAAGTCAGGAGAGTTCAAAGGTACTGTTTTCTATCAGTTGGCAAGGTGCGCACACAATCCCAGTGTTGTACAGCTTGCTTCTTCACCTTCCCGAAGCTGCCGCTCTCGCCGGCTGCCGGAGCCCAAGAAGCGGCTTCTTCGCGCAAAGACGATTGTGCCGCTCACAGTGCTCTCCTTAGCGCGGCTTCTGCCGAAAGACGCCCGGCAGCGGCTCTTACCTCCGGAGAGCATCCTACCTTCGTCTTTCGCGTCTTTTGTAGTCTACATCTTAGCAAAAAGCTTTTCCACTATGTCTGGCTAGGAAAAACTGTGCCAGCACAGAAAACATCTCCCATCGTGTTCTAGAAGTTGCACGGATGTCTGCCAAGTGTTTGGCAGGAAGAAAAGAAAAGTTGTCCAAAACAGCTTCCAATCGAATGTTCCTGTGATTGGAAAAGTCAGGAGAGTGCAAAGGTACTGTTTTCTATCAGTTGGCAAGGTGCGCACACAATCCCAGTGTTGTACAGCTTGCTTCTTCACCTTCCCGAAGCTGCCGCTCTCGCCAGCTGCCGGAGCCCAAGAAGCGGCTTCTTCGCGCAAAGACGATTGTGCCGCTCACAGTGCTCTCCTTAGCGCGGCTTCTGCCGAAAGACGCCCGGCAGCGGCTCTTACCTCCGGAGAGCATCCTACCTTCGTCTTTAGCTCCTCTTCTCATCTACACCTCGGCAAAACGCTTTTCCACTATGTCTGGCTAGGAAAAACTGTGCCAGCACAGAAAACATCTCCCATCGTGTTCTAGAAGTTGCACGGATGTCTGCCAAGTGTTTGGCAGGAAGAAAAGAAAAGTTGTCCAAAACAGCTTCCAATCGAATGTTCCTGTGATTGGAAAAGTCAGGAGAGTGCAAAGGTACTGTTTTCTATCAGTTGGCAAGGTGCGCACACAATCCCAGAGTTGTACAGCTTGCTTCTTCACCTTCCCGAAGCTGCCGCTCTCGCCGGCTGCCGGAGCCCAAGAAGCGGCTTCTTCGCGCAAAGACGATTGTGCCGCTCACAGTGCTCTCCTTAGCGCGGCTTCTGCCGAAAGACGCCCGGCAGCGGCTCTTACCTCCGGAGAGCATCCTACCTTCGTCTTTCGCGTCTTTTGTAGTCTACATCTTAGCAAAAAGCTTTTCCACTATGTCTGGCTAGGAAAAACTGTGCCAGCACAGAAAACATCTCCCATCGTGTTCTAGAAGTTGCACGGATGTCTGCCAAGTGTTTGGCAGGAAGAAAAGAAAAGTTGTCCAAAACAGCTTCCAATCGAATGTTCCTGTGATTGGAAAAGTCAGGAGAGTGCAAAGGTACTGTTTTCTATCAGTTGGCAAGGTGCGCACACAATCCCAGTGTTGTACAGCTTGCTTCTTCACCTTCCCGAAGCTGCCGCTCTCGCCGGCTGCCGGAGCCCAAGAAGCGGCTTCTTCGCGCAAAGACGATTGTGCCGCTCACAGTGCTCTCCTTAGCGCGGCTTCTGCCGAAAGACGCCCGGCAGCGGCTCTTACCTCCGGAGAGCATCCTACCTTCGTCTTTAGCTCCTCTTCTCATCTACCTCACGGCAAAACCCTTTTCCAATATGTCTGGCTAGGAAAAACTGTGCCAGCACAGAAAACATCTCCCATCGTGTTCTAGAAGTTGCACGGATGTCTGCCAAGTGTTTGGCAGGAAGAAAAGAAAAGTTGTCCAAAACAGCTTCCAATCGAATGTTCCTGTGATTGGAAAAGTCAGGAGAGTGCAAAGGTACTGTTTTCTATCAGTTGGCAAGGTGCGCACACAATCCCAGTGTTGTACAGCTTGCTTCTTCACCTTCCCGAAGCTGCCGCTCTCGCCGGCTGCCGGAGCCCAAGAAGCGGCTTCTTCGCGCAAAGACGATTGTGCCGCTCACAGTGCTCTCCTTAGCGCGGCTTCTGCCGAAAGACGCCCGGCAGCGGCTCTTACCTCCGGAGAGCATCCTACCTTCGTCTTTAGCTCCTCTACTCATCTACACCTCGGCAAAACGCTTTTCCACTATGTCTGGCTAGGAAAAACTGTGCCAGCACAGAAAACATCTCCCATCGTGTTCTAGAAGTTGCACGGATGTCTGCCAAGTGTTTGGCAGGAAGAAAAGAAAAGTTGTCCAAAACAGCTTCCAATCGAATGTTCCTGTGATTGGAAAAGTCAGGAGAGTGCAAAGGTACTGTTTTCTATCAGTTGGCAAGGTGCGCACACAATCCCAGTGTTGTACAGCTTGCTTCTTCACCTTCCCGAAGCTGCCGCTCTCGCCGGCTGCCGGAGCCCAAGAAGCGGCTTCTTCGCGCAAAGATGATTGTGCCGCTCACAGCGCTCTCCTTAGCGCGGCTTCTGCCGAAAGACGCCCGGCAGCGGCTCTTACCTCCGGAGAGCATCCTACCTTCGTCTTTAGCTCCTCTTCTCATCTACCTCACGGCAAAACCCTTTTCCAATATGTCTGGCTAGGAAAAACTGTGCCAGCACAGAAAACATCTCCCATCGTGTTCTAGAAGTTGCACGGATGTCTGCCAAGTGTTTGGCAGGAAGAAAAGAAAAGTTGTCCAAAACAGCTTCCAATCGAATGTTCCTGTGATTGGAAAAGTCAGGAGAGTGCAAAGGTACTGTTTTCTATCAGTTGGCAAGGTGCGCACACAATCCCAGTGTTGTACAGCTTGCTTCTTCACCTTCCCGAAGCTGCCGCTCTCGCCGGCTGCCGGAGCCCAAGAAGCGGCTTCTTCGCGCAAAGACGATTGTGCCGCTCACAGTGCTCTCCTTAGCGCGGCTTCTGCCGAAAGACGCCCGGCAGCGGCTCTTACCTCCGGAGAGCATCCTACCTTCGTCTTTAGCTCCTCTTCTCATCTACACCTCGGCAAAACGCTTTTCCACTATGTCTGGCTAGGAAAAACTGTGCCAGCACAGAAAACATCTCCCATCGTGTTCTAGAAGTTGCACGGATGTCTGCCAAGTGTTTGGCAGGAAGAAAAGAAAAGTTGTCCAAAACAGCTTCCAATCGAATGTTCCTGTGATTGGAAAAGTCAGGAGAGTGCAAAGGTACTGTTTTCTATCAGTTGGCAAGGTGCGCACACAATCCCAGTGTTGTACAGCTTGCTTCTTCACCTTCCCGAAGCTGCCGCTCTCGCCGGCTGCCGGAGCCCAAGAAGCGGCTTCTTCGCGCAAAGACGATTGTGCCGCTCACAGTGCTCTCCTTAGCGCGGCTTCTGCCGAAAGACGCCCGGCAGCGGCTCTTACCTCCGGAGAGCATCCTACCTTCGTCTTTAGCTCCTCTTCTCATCTACACCTCGGCAACAAGCTTTTCCACTATGTCTGGCTAGGAAAAACTGTGCCAGCACAGAAAACATCTCCCATCGTGTTCTAGAAGTTGCACGGATGTCTGCCAAGTGTTTGGCAGGAAGAAAAGAAAAGTTGTCCAAAACAGCTTCCAATCGAATGTTCCTGTGATTGGAAAAGTCAGGAGAGTGCAAAGGTACTGTTTTCTATCAGTTGGCAAGGTGCGCACACAATCCCAGAGTTGTACAGCTTGCTTCTTCACCTTCCCGAAGCTGCCGCTCTCGCCGGCTGCCGGAGCCCAAGAAGCGGCTTCTTCGCGCAAAGACGATTGTGCCGCTCACAGTGCTCTCCTTAGCGCGGCTTCTGCCGAAAGACGCCCGGCAGCGGCTCTTACCTCCGGAGAGCATCCTACCTTCGTCTTTCGCGTCTTTTGTAGTCTACATCTTAGCAAAACGCTTTCCCACTATGTCTGGCTAGGAAAAACTGTGCCAGCACAGAAAACATCTCCCATCGTGTTCTAGAAGTTGCACGGATGTCTGCCAAGTGTTTGGCAGGAAGAAAAGAAAAGTTGTCCAAAACAGCTTCCAATCGAATGTTCCTGTGATTGGAAAAGTCAGGAGAGTGCAAAGGTACTGTTTTCTATCAGTTGGCAAGGTGCGCACACAATCCCAGTGTTGTACAGCTTGCTTCTTCACCTTCCCGAAGCTGCCGCTCTCGCCGGCTGCCGGAGCCCAAGAAGCGGCTTCTTCGCGCAAAGACGATTGTGCCGCTCACAGTGCTCTCCTTAGCGCGGCTTCTGCCGAAAGACGCCCGGCAGCGGCTCTTACCTCCGGAGAGCATCCTACCTTCCTCTTTAGCTCCTCTTCTCATCTACACCTCGGCAACAAGCTTTTCCACTATGTCTGGCTAGGAAAAACTGTGCCAGCACAGAAAACATCTCCCATCGTGTTCTAGAAGTTGCACGGATGTCTGCCAAGTGTTTGGCAGGAAGAAAAGAAAAGTTGTCCAAAACAGCTTCCAATCGAATGTTCCTGTGATTGGAAAAGTCAGGAGAGTGCAAAGGTACTGTTTTCTATCAGTTGGCAAGGTGCGCACACAATCCCAGTGTTGTACAGCTTGCTTCTTCACCTTCCCGAAGCTGCCGCTCTCGCCGGCTGCCGGAGCCCAAGAAGCGGCTTCTTCGCGCAAAGACGATTGTGCCGCTCACAGTGCTCTCCTTAGCGCGGCTTCTGCCGAAAGACGCCCGGCAGCGGCTCTTACCTCCGGAGAGCATCCTACCTTCGTCTTTAGCTCCTCTTCTCATCTACACCTCGGCAAAACCCTTTTCCACTATGTCTGGCTAGGAAAAACTGTGCCAGCACAGAAAACATCTCCCATCGTGTTCTAGAAGTTGCACGGATGTCTGCCAAGTGTTTGGCAGGAAGAAAAGAAAAGTTGTCCAAAACAGCTTCCAATCGAATGTTCCTGTGATTGGAAAAGTCAGGAGAGTGCAAAGGTACTGTTTTCTATCAGTTGGCAAGGTGCGCACACAATCCCAGTGTTGTACAGCTTGCTTCTTCACCTTCCCGAAGCTGCCGCTCTCGCCGGCTGCCGGAGCCCAAGAAGCGGCTTCTTCGCGCAAAGACGATTGTGCCGCTCACAGTGCTCTCCTTAGCGCGGCTTCTGCCGAAAGACGCCCGGCAGCGGCTCTTACCTCCGGAGAGCATCCTACCTTCGTCTTTAGCTCCTCTTCTCATCTACACCTCGGCAAAACCCTTTTCCACTATGTCTGGCTAGGAAAAACTGTGCCAGCACAGAAAACATCTCCCATCGTGTTCTAGAAGTTGCACGGATGTCTGCCAAGTGTTTGGCAGGAAGAAAAGAAAAGTTGTCCAAAACAGCTTCCAATCGAATGTTCATGTGATTGGAAAAGTCAGGAGAGTGCAAAGGTACTGTTTTCTATCAGTTGGCAAGGTGCGCACACAATCCCAGTGTTGTACAGCTTGCTTCTTCACCTTCCCGAAGCTGCCGCTCTCGCCGGCTGCCGGAGCCCAAGAAGCGGCTTCTTCGCGCAAAGACGATTGTGCCGCTCACAGTGCTCTCCTTAGCGCGGCTTCTGCCGAAAGACGCCCGGCAGCGGCTCTTACCTCCAGAGAGCATCCTACCTTCGTCTTTAGCTCCTCTACTCATCTACACCTCGGCAAAACGCTTTTCCACTATGTCTGGCGAGGAAAAACTGTGCCAGCACAGAAAACATCTCCCATCGTGTTCTAGAAGTTGCACGGATGTCTGCCAAGTGTTTGGCAGGAAGAAAAGAAAAGTTGTCCAAAACAGCTTCCAATCGAATGTTCCTGTGATTGGAAAAGTCAGGAGAGTGCAAAGGTACTGTTTTCTATCAGTTGGCAAGGTGCGCACACAATCCCAGTGTTGTACAGCTTGCTTCTTCACCTTCCCGAAGCTGCCGCTCTCGCCGGCTGCCGGAGCCCAAGAAGCGGCTTCTTCGCGCAAAGACGATTGTGCCGCTCACAGTGCTCTCCTTAGCGCGGCTTCTGCCGAAAGACGCCCGGCAGCGGCTCTTACCTCCGGAGAGCATCCTACCTTCGTCTTTAGCTCCTCTACTCATCTACACCTCGGCAAAACGCTTTTCCACTATGTCTGGCTAGGAAAAACTGTGCCAGCACAGAAAACATCTCCCATCGTGTTCTAGAAGTTGCACGGATGTCTGCCAAGTGTTTGGCAGGAAGAAAAGAAAAGTTGTCCAAAACAGCTTCCAATCGAATGTTCCTGTGATTGGAAAAGTCAGGAGAGTGCAAAGGTACTGTTTTCTATCAGTTGGCAAGGTGCGCACACAATCCCAGTGTTGTACAGCTTGCTTCTTCACCTTCCCGAAGCTGCCGCTCTCGCCGGCTGCCGGAGCCCAAGAAGCGGCTTCTTCGCGCAAAGACGATTGTGCCGCTCACAGTGCTCTCCTTAGCGCGGCTTCTGCCGAAAGACGCCCGGCAGCGGCTCTTACCTCCGGAGAGCATCCTACCTTCGTCTTTCGCGTCTTTTGTAGTCTACATCTTAGCAAAAAGCTTTTCCACTATGTCTGGCTAGGAAAAACTGTGCCAGCACAGAAAACATCTCCCATCGTGTTCTAGAAGTTGCACGGATGTCTGCCAAGTGTTTGGCAGGAAGAAAAGAAAAGTTGTCCAAAACAGCTTCCAATCGAATGTTCCTGTGATTGGAAAAGTCAGGAGAGTTCAAAGGTACTGTTTTCTATCAGTTGGCAAGGTGCGCACACAATCCCAGTGTTGTACAGCTTGCTTCTTCACCTTCCCGAAGCTGCCGCTCTCGCCGGCTGCCGGAGCCCAAGAAGCGGCTTCTTCGCGCAAAGACGATTGTGCCGCTCACAGTGCTCTCCTTAGCGCGGCTTCTGCCGAAAGACGCCCGGCAGCGGCTCTTTCCTCCGGAGAGCATCCTACCTTCGTCTTTCGCGTCTTTTGTAGTCTACATCTTAGCAAAAAGCTTTTCCACTATGTCTGGCTAGGAAAAACTGTGCCAGCACAGAAAACATCTCCCATCGTGTTCTAGAAGTTGCACGGATGTCTGCCAAGTGTTTGGCAGGAAGAAAAGAAAAGTTGTCCAAAACAGCTTCCAATCGAATGTTCCTGTGATTGGAAAAGTCAGGAGAGTGCAAAGGTACTGTTTTCTATCAGTTGGCAAGGTGCGCACACAATCCCAGTGTTGTACAGCTTGCTTCTTCACCTTCCCGAAGCTGCCGCTCTCGCCGGCTGCCGGAGCCGAAAAAGCGGCTTCTAGCGCAAAGACGATTGTGCCGCTCACAGTGCTCTCCTTAGCGCGGCTTCTGCCGAAAGACGCTCGGCAGCGGCTCTTTCCTCCGGAGAGCATCCTATCTTCGTCTTTCGCGTCTTTTGTAGTCTACATTTTAGCAAAACGCTTTCCCACTATGTCTGGCTAGGAAAAACTGTGCCAGCACAGAAAACATCTCCCATCGTGTTCTAGAAGTTGCACGGATGTCTGCCAAGTGTTTGGCAGGAAGAAAAGAAAAGTTGTCCAAAACAGCTTCCAATCGAATGTTCCTGTGATTGGAAAAGTCAGGAGAGTGCAAAGGTACTGTTTTCTATCAGTTGGCAAGGTGCGCACACAATCCCAGTGTTGTACAGCTTGCTTCTTCACCTTCCCGAAGCTGCCGCTCTCGCCGGCTGCCGGAGCCCAAGAAGCGGCTTCTTCGCGCAAAGACGATTGTGCCGCTCACAGTGCTCTCCTTAGCGCGGCTTCTGCCGAAAGACGCCCGGCAGCGGCTCTTACCTCCGGAGAGCATCCTACCTTCGTCTTTAGCTCCTCTTCTCATCTACACCTCGGCAAAACGCTTTTCCACTATGTCTGGCGAGGAAAAACTGTGCCAGCACAGAAAACATCTCCCATCGTGTTCTAGAAGTTGCACGGATGTCTGCCAAGTGTTTGGCAGGAAGAAAAGAAAAGTTGTCCAAAACAGCTTCCAATCGAATGTTCCTGTGATTGGAAAAGTCAGGAGAGTGCAAAGGTACTGTTTTCTATCAGTTGGCAAGGTGCGCACACAATCCCAGTGTTGTACAGCTTGCTTCTTCACCTTCCCGAAGCTGCCGCTCTCGCCAGCTGCCGGAGCCCAAGAAGCGGCTTCTTCGCGCAAAGACGATTGTGCCGCTCACAGTGCTCTCCTTAGCGCGGCTTCTGCCGAAAGACGCCCGGCAGCGGCTCTTACCTCCGGAGAGCATCCTACCTTCGTCTTTAGCTCCTCTACTCATCTACACCTCGGCAAAACGCTTTTCCACTATGTCTGGCTAGGAAAAACTGTGCCAGCACAGAAAACATCTCCCATCGTGTTCTAGAAGTTGCACGGATGTCTGCCAAGTGTTTGGCAGGAAGAAAAGAAAAGTTGTCCAAAACAGCTTCCAATCGAATGTTCCTGTGATTGGAAAAGTCAGGAGAGTGCAAAGGTACTGTTTTCTATCAGTTGGCAAGGTGCGCACACAATCCCAGTGTTGTACAGCTTGCTTCTTCACCTTCCCGAAGCTGCCGCTCTCGCCGGCTGCCGGAGCCCAAGAAGCGGCTTCTTCGCGCAAAGACGATTGTGCCGCTCACAGTGCTCTCCTTAGCGCGGCTTCTGCCGAAAGACGCCCGGCAGCGGCTCTTACCTCCGGAGAGCATCCTACCTTCGTCTTTAGCTCCTCTACTCATCTACACCTCGGCAAAACGCTTTTCCACTATGTCTGGCGAGGAAAAACTGTGCCAGCACAGAAAACATCTCCCATCGTGTTCTAGAAGTTGCACGGATGTCTGCCAAGTGTTTGGCAGGAAGAAAAGAAAAGTTGTCCAAAACAGCTTCCAATCGAATGTTCCTGTGATTGGAAAAGTCAGGAGAGTGCAAAGGTACTGTTTTCTATCAGTTGGCAAGGTGCGCACACAATCCCAGTGTTGTACAGCTTGCTTCTTCACCTTCCCGAAGCTGCCGCTCTCGCCGGCTGCCGGAGCCCAAGAAGCGGCTTCTTCGCGCAAAGACGATTGTGCCGCTCACAGTGCTCTCCTTAGCGCGGCTTCTGCCGAAAGACGCCCGGCAGCGGCTCTTACCTCCGGAGAGCATCCTACCTTCGTCTTTAGCTCCTCTACTCATCTACACCTCGGCAAAACGCTTTTCCAATATGTCTGGCTAGGAAAAACTGTGCCAGCACAGAAAACATCTCCCATCGTGTTCTAGAAGTTGCACGGATGTCTGCCAAGTGTTTGGCAGGAAGAAAAGAAAAGTTGTCCAAAACAGCTTCCAATCGAATGTTCCTGTGATTGGAAAAGTCAGGAGAGTGCAAAGGTACTGTTTTCTATCAGTTGGCAAGGTGCGCACACAATCCCAGTGTTGTACAGCTTGCTTCTTCACCTTCCCGAAGCTGCCGCTCTCGCCGGCTGCCGGAGCCCAAGAAGCGGCTTCTTCGCGCAAAGACGATTGTGCCGCTCACAGTGCTCTCCTTAGCGCGGCTTCTGCCGAAAGACGCCCGGCAGCGGCTCTTACCTCCGGAGAGCATCCTACCTTCGTCTTTAGCTCCTCTTCTCATCTACACCTCGGCAAAACGCTTTTCCACTATGTCTGGCTAGGAAAAACTGTGCCAGCACAGAAAACATCTCCCATCGTGTTCTAGAAGTTGCACGGATGTCTGCCAAGTGTTTGGCAGGAAGAAAAGAAAAGTTGTCCAAAACAGCTTCCAATCGAATGTTCCTGTGATTGGAAAAGTCAGGAGAGTGCAAAGGCACTGTTTTCTATCAGTTGGCAAGGTGCGCACACAATCCCAGTGTTGTACAGCTTGCTTCTTCACCTTCCCGAAGCTGCCGCTCTCGCCGGCTGCCGGAGCCCAAGAAGCGGCTTCTTCGCGCAAAGACGATTGTGCCGCTCACAGTGCTCTCCTTAGCGCGGCTTCTGCCGAAAGACGCCCGGCAGCGGCTCTTACCTCCGGAGAGCATCCTACCTTCGTCTTTCGCGTCTTTTGTAGTCTACATCTTAGCAAAAAGCTTTTCCACTATGTCTGGCTAGGAAAAACTATGCCAGCACAGAAAACATCTCCCATCGTGTTCTAGAAGTTGCACGGATGTCTGCCAAGTGTTTGGCAGGAAGAAAAGAAAAGTTGTCCAAAACAGCTTCCAATCGAATGTTCCTGTGATTGGAAAAGTCAGGAGAGTTCAAAGGTACTGTTTTCTATCAGTTGGCAAGGTGCGCACACAATCCCAGTGTTGTACAGCTTGCTTCTTCACCTTCCCGAAGCTGCCGCTCTCGCCGGCTGCCGGAGCCCAAGAAGCGGCTTCTTCGCGCAAAGACGATTGTGCCGCTCACAGTGCTCTCCTTAGCGCGGCTTCTGCCGAAAGACGCCCGGCAGCGGCTCTTACCTCCGGAGAGCATCCTACCTTCGTCTTTCGCGTCTTTTGTAGTCTACATCTTAGCAAAAAGCTTTTCCACTATGTCTGGCTAGGAAAAACTGTGCCAGCACAGAAAACATCTCCCATCGTGTTCTAGAAGTTGCACGGATGTCTGCCAAGTGTTTGGCAGGAAGAAAAGAAAAGTTGTCCAAAACAGCTTCCAATCGAATGTTCCTGTGATTGGAAAAGTCAGGAGAGTGCAAAGGTACTGTTTTCTATCAGTTGGCAAGGTGCGCACACAATCCCAGTGTTGTACAGCTTGCTTCTTCACCTTCCCGAAGCTGCCGCTCTCGCCGGCTGCCGGAGCCCAAGAAGCGGCTTCTTCGCGCAAAGACGATTGTGCCGCTCACAGTGCTCTCCTTAGCGCGGCTTCTGCCGAAAGACGCCCGGCAGCGGCTCTTACCTCCGGAGAGCATCCTACCTTCGTCTTTAGCTCCTCTTCTCATCTACACCTCGGCAAAACCCTTTTCCACTATGTCTGGCTAGGAAAAACTGTGCCAGCACAGAAAACATCTCCCATCGTGTTCTAGAAGTTGCACGGATGTCTGCCAAGTGTTTGGCAGGAAGAAAAGAAAAGTTGTCCAAAACAGCTTCCAATCGAATGTTCCTGTGATTGGAAAAGTCAGGAGAGTGCAAAGGTACTGTTTTCTATCAGTTGGCAAGGTGCGCACACAATCCCAGTGTTGTACAGCTTGCTTCTTCACCTTCCCGAAGCTGCCGCTCTCGCCGGCTGCCGGAGCCCAAGAAGCGGCTTCTTCGCGCAAAGACGATTGTGCCGCTCACAGTGCTCTCCTTAGCGCGGCTTCTGCCGAAAGACGCCCGGCAGCGGCTCTTACCTCCGGAGAGCATCCTACCTTCGTCTTTAGCTCCTCTTCTCATCTACACCTCGGCAAAACGCTTTTCCACTATGTCTGGCTAGGAAAAACTGTGCCAGCACAGAAAACATCTCCCATCGTGTTCTAGAAGTTGCACGGATGTCTGCCAAGTGTTTGGCAGGAAGAAAAGAAAAGTTGTCCAAAACAGCTTCCAATCGAATGTTCCTGTGATTGGAAAAGTCAGGAGAGTGCAAAGGTACTGTTTTCTATCAGTTGGCAAGGTGCGCACACAATCCCAGAGTTGTACAGCTTGCTTCTTCACCTTCCCGAAGCTGCCGCTCTCGCCGGCTGCCGGAGCCCAAGAAGCGGCTTCTTCGCGCAAAGACGATTGTGCCGCTCACAGTGCTCTCCTTAGCGCGGCTTATGCCGAAAGACGCCCGGCAGCGGCTCTTACCTCCGGAGAGCATCCTACCTTCGTCTTTCGCGTCTTTTGTAGTCTACATCTTAGCAAAACGCTTTCCCACTATGTCTGGCTAGGAAAAACTGTGCCAGCACAGAAAACATCTCCCATCGTGTTCTAGAAGTTGCACGGATGTCTGCCAAGTGTTTGGCAGGAAGAAAAGAAAAGTTGTCCAAAACAGCTTCCAATCGAATGTTCCTGTGATTGGAAAAGTCAGGAGAGTGCAAAGGTACTGTTTTCTATCAGTTGGCAAGGTGCGCACACAATCCCAGTGTTGTACAGCTTGCTTCTTCACCTTCCCGAAGCTGCCGCTCTCGCCGGCTGCCGGAGCCCAAGAAGCGGCTTCTTCGCACAAAGACGATTGTGCCGCTCACAGTGCTCTCCTTAGCGCGGCTTCTGCCGAAAGACGCCCGGCAGCGGCTCTTACCTCCGGAGAGCATCCTACCTTCGTCTTTAGCTCCTCTTCTCATCTACCTCACGGCAAAACCCTTTTCCAATATGTCTGGCTAGGAAAAACTGTGCCAGCACAGAAAACATCTCCCATCGTGTTCTAGAAGTTGCACGGATGTCTGCCAAGTGTTTGGCAGGAAGAAAAGAAAAGTTGTCCAAAACAGCTTCCAATCGAATGTTCCTGTGATTGGAAAAGTCAGGAGAGTGCAAAGGTACTGTTTTCTATCAGTTGGCAAGGTGCGCACACAATCCCAGTGTTGTACAGCTTGCTTCTTCACCTTCCCGAAGCTGCCGCTCTCGCCGGCTGCCGGAGCCCAAGAAGCGGCTTCTTCGCGCAAAGACGATTGTGCCGCTCACAGTGCTCTCCTTAGCGCGGCTTCTGCCGAAAGACGCCCGGCAGCGGCTCTTACCTCCGGAGAGCATCCTACCTTCGTCTTTAGCTCCTCTTCACATCTACACCTCGGCAAAACCCTTTTCCACTATGTCTGGCTAGGAAAAACTGTGCCAGCACAGAAAACATCTCCCATCGTGTTCTAGAAGTTGCACGGATGTCTGCCAAGTGTTTGGCAGGAAGAAAAGAAAAGTTGTCCAAAACAGCTTCCAATCGAATGTTCCTGTGATTGGAAAAGTCAGGAGAGTGCAAAGGTACTGTTTTCTATCAGTTGGCAAGGTGCGCACACAATCCCAGTGTTGTACAGCTTGCTTCTTCACCTTCCCGAAGCTGCCGCTCTCGCCGGCTGCCGGAGCCCAAGAAGCGGCTTCTTCGCGCAAAGACGATTGTGCCGCTCACAGTGCTCTCCTTAGCGCGGCTTCTGCCGAAAGACGCCCGGCAGCGGCTCTTACCTCCGGAGAGCATCCTACCTTCCTCTTTAGCTCCTCTTCTCATCTACACCTCGGCAACAAGCTTTTCCACTATGTCTGGCTAGGAAAAACTGTGCCAGCACAGAAAACATCTCCCATCGTGTTCTAGAAGTTGCACGGATGTCTGCCAAGTGTTTGGCAGGAAGAAAAGAAAAGTTGTCCAAAACAGCTTCCAATCGAATGTTCCTGTGATTGGAAAAGTCAGGAGAGTGCAAAGGTACTGTTTTCTATCAGTTGGCAAGGTGCGCACACAATCCCAGAGTTGTACAGCTTGCTTCTTCACCTTCCCGAAGCTGCCGCTCTCGCCGGCTGCCGGAGCCCAAGAAGCGGCTTCTTCGCGCAAAGACGATTGTGCCGCTCACAGTGCTCTCCTTAGCGCGGCTTCTGCCGAAAGACGCCCGGCAGCGGCTCTTACCTCCGGAGAGCATCCTACCTTCGTCTTTCGCGTCTTTTGTAGTCTACATCTTAGCAAAACGCTTTCCCACTATGTCTGGCTAGGAAAAACTGTGCCAGCACAGAAAACATCTCCCATCGTGTTCTAGAAGTTGCACGGATGTCTGCCAAGTGTTTGGCAGGAAGAAAAGAAAAGTTGTCCAAAACAGCTTCCAATCGAATGTTCCTGTGATTGGAAAAGTCAGGAGAGTGCAAAGGTACTGTTTTCTATCAGTTGGCAAGGTGCACACACAATCCCAGTGTTGTACAGCTTGCTTCTTCACCTTCCCGAAGCTGCCGCTCTCGCCGGCTGCCGGAGCCCAAGAAGCGGCTTCTTCGCGCAAAGACGATTGTGCCGCTCACAGTGCTCTCCTTAGCGCGGCTTCTGCCGAAAGACGCCCGGCAGCGGCTCTTACCTCCGGAGAGCATCCTACCTTCGTCTTTAGCTCCTCTTCTCATCTACACCTCGGCAAAACCCTTTTCCACTATGTCTGGCTAGGAAAAACTGTGCCAGCACAGAAAACATCTCCCATCGTGTTCTAGAAGTTGCACGGATGTCTGCCAAGTGTTTGGCAGGAAGAAAAGAAAAGTTGTCCAAAACAGCTTCCAATCGAATGTTCCTGTGATTGGAAAAGTCAGGAGAGTGCAAAGGTACTGTTTTCTATCAGTTGGCAAGGTGCGCACACAATCCCAGTGTTGTACAGCTTGCTTCTTCACCTTCCCGAAGCTGCCGCTCTCGCCGGCTGCCGGAGCCCAAGAAGCGGCTTCTTCGCGCAAAGACGATTGTGCCGCTCACAGTGCTCTCCTTAGCGCGGCTTCTGCCGAAAGACGCCCGGCAGCGGCTCTTACCTCCGGAGAGCATCCTACCTTCGTCTTTAGCTCCTCTTCACATCTACACCTCGGCAAAACCCTTTTCCACTATGTCTGGCTAGGAAAAACTGTGCCAGCACAGAAAACATCTCCCATCGTGTTCTAGAAGTTGCACGGATGTCTGCCAAGTGTTTGGCAGGAAGAAAAGAAAAGTTGTCCAAAACAGCTTCCAATCGAATGTTCCTGTGATTGGAAAAGTCAGGAGAGTGCAAAGGTACTGTTTTCTATCAGTTGGCAAGGTGCGCACACAATCCCAGTGTTGTACAGCTTGCTTCTTCACCTTCCCGAAGCTGCCGCTCTCGCCGGCTGCCGGAGCCCAAGAAGCGGCTTCTTCGCGCAAAGACGATTGTGCCGCTCACAGTGCTCTCCTTAGCGCGGCTTCTGCCGAAAGACGCCCGGCAGCGGCTCTTACCTCCGGAGAGCATCCTACCTTCGTCTTTCGCGTCTTTTGTAGTCTACATCTTAGCAAAACGCTTTCCCACTATGTCTGGCTAGGAAAAACTGTGCCAGCACAGAAAACATCTCCCATCGTGTTCTAGAAGTTGCACGGATGTCTGCCAAGTGTTTGGCAGGAAGAAAAGAAAAGTTGTCCAAAACAGCTTCCAATCGAATGTTCCTGTGATTGGAAAAGTCAGGAGAGTGCAAAGGTACTGTTTTCTATCAGTTGGCAAGGTGCGCACACAATCCCAGTGTTGTACAGCTTGCTTCTTCACCTTCCCGAAGCTGCCGCTCTCGCCGGCTGCCGGAGCCCAAGAAGCGGCTTCTTCGCGCAAAGACGATTGTGCCGCTCACAGTGCTCTCCTTAGCGCGGCTTCTGCCGAAAGACGCCCGGCAGCGGCTCTTACCTCCGGAGAGCATCCTACCTTCCTCTTTAGCTCCTCTTCTCATCTACACCTCGGCAACAAGCTTTTCCACTATGTCTGGCTAGGAAAAACTGTGCCAGCACAGAAAACATCTCCCATCGTGTTCTAGAAGTTGCACGGATGTCTGCCAAGTGTTTGGCAGGAAGAAAAGAAAAGTTGTCCAAAACAGCTTCCAATCGAATGTTCCTGTGATTGGAAAAGTCAGGAGAGTGCAAAGGTACTGTTTTCTATCAGTTGGCAAGGTGCGCACACAATCCCAGTGTTGTACAGCTTGCTTCTTCACCTTCCCGAAGCTGCCGCTCTCGCCGGCTGCCGGAGCCCAAGAAGCGGCTTCTTCGCGCAAAGACGATTGTGCCGCTCACAGTGCTCTCCTTAGCGCGGCTTCTGCCGAAAGACGCCCGGCAGCGGCTCTTACCTCCGGAGAGCATCCTACCTTCGTCTTTAGCTCCTCTTCTCATCTACACCTCGGCAAAACCCTTTTCCACTATGTCTGGCGAGGAAAAACTGTGCCAGCACAGAAAACATCTCCCATCGTGTTCTAGAAGTTGCACGGATGTCTGCCAAATGTTTGGCAGGAAGAAAAGAAAAGTTGTCCAAAACAGCTTCCAATCGAATGTTCATGTGATTGGAAAAGTCAGGAGAGTGCAAAGGTACTGTTTTCTATCAGTTGGCAAGGTGCGCACACAATCCCAGTGTTGTACAGCTTGCTTCTTCACCTTCCCGAAGCTGCCGCTCTCGCCGGCTGCCGGAGCCCAAGAAGCGGCTTCTTCGCGCAAAGACGATTGTGCCGCTCACAGTGCTCTCCTTAGCGCGGCTTCTGCCGAAAGACGCCCGGCAGCGGCTCTTACCTCCGGAGAGCATCCTACCTTCCTCTTTAGCTCCTCTACTCATCTACACCTCGGCAACAAGCTTTTCCACTATGTCTGGCTAGGAAAAACTGTGCCAGCACAGAAAACATCTCCCATCGTGTTCTAGAAGTTGCACGGATGTCTGCCAAGTGTTTGGCAGGAAGAAAAGAAAAGTTGTCCAAAACAGCTTCCAATCGAATGTTCCTGTGATTGGAAAAGTCAGGAGAGTGCAAAGGTACTGTTTTCTATCAGTTGGCAAGGTGCGCACACAATCCCAGTGTTGTACAGCTTGCTTCTTCACCTTCCCGAAGCTGCCGCTCTCGCCGGCTGCCGGAGCCCAAGAAGCGGCTTCTTCGCGCAAAGACGATTGTGCCGCTCACAGTGCTCTCCTTAGCGCGGCTTCTGCCGAAAGACGCCCGGCAGCGGCTCTTACCTCCGGAGAGCATCCTACCTTCGTCTTTCGCGTCTTTTGTAGTCTACATCTTAGCAAAACGCTTTCCCACTATGTCTGGCTAGGAAAAACTGTGCCAGCACAGAAAACATCTCCCATCGTGTTCTAGAAGTTGCACGGATGTCTGCCAAGTGTTTGGCAGGAAGAAAAGAAAAGTTGTCCAAAACAGCTTCCAATCGAATGTTCCTGTGATTGGAAAAGTCAGGAGAGTGCAAAGGTACTGTTTTCTATCAGTTGGCAAGGTGCGCACACAATCCCAGTGTTGTACAGCTTGCTTCTTCACCTTCCCGAAGCTGCCGCTCTCGCCGGCTGCCGGAGCCCAAGAAGCGGCTTCTTCGCGCAAAGAAGATTGTGCCGCTCACAGTGCTCTCCTTAGCGCGGCTTCTGCCGAAAGACGCCCGGCAGCGGCTCTTACCTCCGGAGAGCATCCTACCTTCGTCTTTAGCTCCTCTTCTCATCTACACCTCGGCAAAACCCTTTTCCACTATGTCTGGCTAGGAAAAACTGTGCCAGCACAGAAAACATCTCCCATCGTGTTCTAGAAGTTGCACGGATGTCTGCCAAGTGTTTGGCAGGAAGAAAAGAAAAGTTGTCCAAAACAGCTTCCAATCGAATGTTCATGTGATTGGAAAAGTCAGGAGAGTGCAAAGGTACTGTTTTCTATCAGTTGGCAAGGTGCGCACACAATCCCAGTGTTGTACAGCTTGCTTCTTCACCTTCCCGAAGCTGCCGCTCTCGCCGGCTGCCGGAGCCCAAGAAGCGGCTTCTTCGCGCAAAGACGATTGTGCCGCTCACAGTGCTCTCCTTAGCGCGGCTTCTGCCGAAAGACGCCCGGCAGCGGCTCTTACCTCCGGAGAGCATCCTACCTTCGTCTTTAGCTCCTCTACTCATCTACACCTCGGCAAAACGCTTTTCCAATATGTCTGGCGAGGAAAAACTGTGCCAGCACAGAAAACATCTCCCATCGTGTTCTAGAAGTTGCACGGATGTCTGCCAAGTGTTTGGCAGGAAGAAAAGAAAAGTTGTCCAAAACAGCTTCCAATCGAATGTTCCTGTGATTGGAAAAGTCAGGAGAGTGCAAAGGTACTGTTTTCTATCAGTTGGCAAGGTGCGCACACAATCCCAGTGTTGTACAGCTTGCTTCTTCACCTTCCCGAAGCTGCCGCTCTCACCGGCTGCCGGAGCCCAAGAAGCGGCTTCTTCGCGCAAAGACGATTGTGCCGCTCACAGTGCTCTCCTTAGCGCGGCTTCTGCCGAAAGACGCCCGGCAGCGGCTCTTACCTCCGGAGAGCATCCTACCTTCCTCTTTAGCTCCTCTACTCATCTACACCTCGGCAACAAGCTTTTCCACTATGTCTGGCTAGGAAAAACTGTGCCAGCACAGAAAACATCTCCCATCGTGTTCTAGAAGTTGCACGGATGTCTGCCAAGTGTTTGGCAGGAAGAAAAGAAAAGTTGTCCAAAACAGCTTCCAATCGAATGTTCCTGTGATTGGAAAAGTCAGGAGAGTGCAAAGGTACTGTTTTCTATCAGTTGGCAAGGTGCGCACACAATCCCAGTGTTGTACAGCTTGCTTCTTCACCTTCCCGAAGCTGCCGCTCTCGCCGGCTGCCGGAGCCCAAGAAGCGGCTTCTTCGCGCAAAGACGATTGTGCCGCTCACAGTGCTCTCCTTAGCGCGGCTTCTGCCGAAAGACGCCCGGCAGCGGCTCTTACCTCCGGAGAGCATCCTACCTTCGTCTTTCGCGTCTTTTGTAGTCTACATCTTAGCAAAACGCTTTCCCACTATGTCTGGCTAGGAAAAACTGTGCCAGCACAGAAAACATCTCCCATCGTGTTCTAGAAGTTGCACGGATGTCTGCCAAGTGTTTGGCAGGAAGAAAAGAAAAGTTGTCCAAAACAGCTTCCAATCGAATGTTCCTGTGATTGGAAAAGTCAGGAGAGTGCAAAGGTACTGTTTTCTATCAGTTGGCAAGGTGCGCACACAATCCCAGTGTTGTACAGCTTGCTTCTTCACCTTCCCGAAGCTGCCGCTCTCGCCGGCTGCCGGAGCCCAAGAAGCGGCTTCTTCGCGCAAAGACGATTGTGCCGCTCACAGTGCTCTCCTTAGCGCGGCTTCTGCCGAAAGACGCCCGGCAGCGGCTCTTACCTCCGGAGAGCATCCTACCTTCGTCTTTAGCTCCTCTTCTCATCTACACCTCGGCAAAACCCTTTTCCACTATGTCTGGCTAGGAAAAACTGTGCCAGCACAGAAAACATCTCCCATCATGTTCTAGAAGTTGCACGGATGTCTGCCAAGTGTTTGGCAGGAAGAAAAGAAAAGTTGTCCAAAACAGCTTCCAATCGAATGTTCATGTGATTGGAAAAGTCAGGAGAGTGCAAAGGTACTGTTTTCTATCAGTTGGCAAGGTGCGCACACAATCCCAGTGTTGTACAGCTTGCTTCTTCACCTTCCCGAAGCTGCCGCTCTCGCCGGCTGCCGGAGCCCAAGAAGCGGCTTCTTCGCGCAAAGACGATTGTGCCGCTCACAGTGCTCTCCTTAGCGCGGCTTCTGCCGAAAGACGCCCGGCAGCGGCTCTTACCTCCGGAGAGCATCCTACCTTCGTCTTTAGCTCCTCTACTCATCTACACCTCGGCAAAATGCTTTTCCAATATGTCTGGCGAGGAAAAACTGTGCCAGCACAGAAAACATCTCCCATCGTGTTCT
The DNA here is from genome assembly GCF_028018845.1 of Melospiza georgiana. Classification (NCBI taxonomy): domain Eukaryota; kingdom Metazoa; phylum Chordata; class Aves; order Passeriformes; family Passerellidae; genus Melospiza; species Melospiza georgiana. The sequence continues at coordinate 1,644,907 of NW_026652218.1, read as the reverse complement.
AGAAGTTGCACGGATGTCTGCCAAGTGTTTGGCAGGAAGAAAAGAAAAGTTGTCCAAAACAGCTTCCAATCGAATGTTCCTGTGATTGGAAAAGTCAGGAGAGTGCAAAGGTACTGTTTTCTATCAGTTGGCAAGGTGCGCACACAATCCCAGTGTTGTACAGCTTGCTTCTTCACCTTCCCGAAGCTGCCGCTCTCGCCGGCTGCCGGAGCCCAAGAAGCGGCTTCTTCGCGCAAAGACGATTGTGCCGCTCACAGTGCTCTCCTTAGCGCGGCTTCTGCCGAAAGACGCCCGGCAGCGGCTCTTACCTCCGGAGAGCATCCTACCTTCGTCTTTAGCTCCTCTTCTCATCTACACCTCGGCAAAACCCTTTTCCACTATGTCTGGCTAGGAAAAACTGTGCCAGCACAGAAAACATCTCCCATCGTGTTCTAGAAGTTGCACGGATGTCTGCCAAGTGTTTGGCAGGAAGAAAAGAAAAGTTGTCCAAAACAGCTTCCAATCGAATGTTCCTGTGATTGGAAAAGTCAGGAGAGTGCAAAGGTACTGTTTTCTATCAGTTGGCAAGGTGCGCACACAATCCCAGTGTTGTACAGCTTGCTTCTTCACCTTCCCGAAGCTGCCGCTCTCGCCGGCTGCCGGAGCCCAAGAAGCGGCTTCTTCGCGCAAAGACGATTGTGCCGCTCACAGTGCTCTCCTTAGCGCGGCTTCTGCCGAAAGACGCCCGGCAGCGGCTCTTACCTCCGGAGAGCATCCTACCTTCCTCTTTAGCTCCTCTTCTCATCTACACCTCGGCAACAAGCTTTTCCACTATGTCTGGCTAGGAAAAACTGTGCCAGCACAGAAAACATCTCCCATCGTGTTCTAGAAGTTGCACGGATGTCTGCCAAGTGTTTGGCAGGAAGAAAAGAAAAGTTGTCCAAAACAGCTTCCAATCGAATGTTCCTGTGATTGGAAAAGTCAGGAGAGTGCAAAGGTACTGTTTTCTATCAGTTGGCAAGGTGCGCACACAATCCCAGTGTTGTACAGCTTGCTTCTTCACCTTCCCGAAGCTGCCGCTCTCGCCGGCTGCCGGAGCCCAAGAAGCGGCTTCTTCGCGCAAAGACGATTGTGCCGCTCACAGTGCTCTCCTTAGCGCGGCTTCTGCCGAAAGACGCCCGGCAGCGGCTCTTACCTCCGGAGAGCATCCTACCTTCGTCTTTCGCGTCTTTTGTAGTCTACATCTTAGCAAAACGCTTTCCCACTATGTCTGGCTAGGAAAAACTGTGCCAGCACAGAAAACATCTCCCATCGTGTTCTAGAAGTTGCACGGATGTCTGCCAAGTGTTTGGCAGGAAGAAAAGAAAAGTTGTCCAAAACAGCTTCCAATCGAATGTTCCTGTGATTGGAAAAGTCAGGAGAGTGCAAAGGTACTGTTTTCTATCAGTTGGCAAGGTGCGCACACAATCCCAGTGTTGTACAGCTTGCTTCTTCACCTTCCCGAAGCTGCCGCTCTCGCCGGCTGCCGGAGCCCAAGAAGCGGCTTCTTCGCGCAAAGACGATTGTGCCGCTCACAGTGCTCTCCTTAGCGCGGCTTCTGCCGAAAGACGCCCGGCAGCGGCTCTTACCTCCGGAGAGCATCCTACCTTCGTCTTTAGCTCCTCTTCTCATCTACACCTCGGCAAAACGCTTTTCCACTATGTCTGGCTAGGAAAAACTGTGCCAGCACAGAAAACATCTCCCATCGTGTTCTAGAAGTTGCACGGATGTCTGCCAAGTGTTTGGCAGGAAGAAAAGAAAAGTTGTCCAAAACAGCTTCCAATCGAATGTTCATGTGATTGGAAAAGTCAGGAGAGTGCAAAGGTACTGTTTTCTATCAGTTGGCAAGGTGCGCACACAATCCCAGTGTTGTACAGCTTGCTTCTTCACCTTCCCGAAGCTGCCGCTCTCGCCGGCTGCCGGAGCCCAAGAAGCGGCTTCTTCGCGCAAAGACGATTGTGCCGCTCACAGTGCTCTCCTTAGCGCGGCTTCTGCCGAAAGACGCCCGGCAGCGGCTCTTACCTCCGGAGAGCATCCTACCTTCGTCTTTAGCTCCTCTACTCATCTACACCTCGGCAAAATGCTTTTCCAATATGTCTAGCTAGGAAAAACTGTGCCAGCACAGAAAACATCTCCCATCGTGTTCTAGAAGTTGCACGGATGTCTGCCAAGTGTTTGGCAGGAAGAAAAGAAAAGTTGTCCAAAACAGCTTCCAATCGAATGTTCCTGTGATTGGAAAAGTCAGGAGAGTGCAAAGGTACTGTTTTCTATCAGTTGGCAAGGTGCGCACACAATCCCAGTGTTGTACAGCTTGCTTCTTCACCTTCCCGAAGCTGCCGCTCTCGCCGGCTGCCGGAGCCCAAGAAGCGGCTTCTTCGCGCAAAGACGATTGTGCCGCTCACAGTGCTCTCCTTAGCGCGGCTTCTGCCGAAAGACGCCCGGCAGCGGCTCTTACCTCCGGAGAGCATCCTACCTTCGTCTTTAGCTCCTCTTCTCATCTACACCTCGGCAAAACCCTTTTCCACTATGTCTGGCTAGGAAAAACTGTGCCAGCACAGAAAACATCTCCCATCGTGTTCTAGAAGTTGCACGGATGTCTGCCAAGTGTTTGGCAGGAAGAAAAGAAAAGTTGTCCAAAACAGCTTCCAATCGAATGTTCCTGTGATTGGAAAAGTCAGGAGAGTGCAAAGGTACTGTTTTCTATCAGTTGGCAAGGTGCGCACACAATCCCAGTGTTGTACAGCTTGCTTCTTCACCTTCCCGAAGCTGCCGCTCTCGCCGGCTGCCGGAGCCCAAGAAGCGGCTTCTTCGCGCAAAGACGATTGTGCCGCTCACAGTGCTCTCCTTAGCGCAGCTTCTGCCGAAAGACGCCCGGCAGCGGCTCTTACCTCCGGAGAGCATCCTACCTTCGTCTTTAGCTCCTCTACTCATCTACACCTCGGCAAAACGCTTTTCCAATATGTCTGGCTAGGAAAAACTGTGCCAGCACAGAAAACATCTCCCATCGTGTTCTAGAAGTTGCACGGATGTCTGCCAAGTGTTTGGCAGGAAGAAAAGAAAAGTTGTCCAAAACAGCTTCCAATCGAATGTTCCTGTGATTGGAAAAGTCAGGAGAGTTCAAAGGTACTGTTTTCTATCAGTTGGCAAGGTGCGCACACAATCCCAGTGTTGTACAGCTTGCTTCTTCACCTTCCCGAAGCTGCCGCTCTCGCCGGCTGCCGGAGCCCAAGAAGCGGCTTCTTCGCGCAAAGACGATTGTGCCGCTCACAGTGCTCTCCTTAGCGCGGCTTCTGCCGAAAGACGCCCGGCAGCGGCTCTTACCTCCGGAGAGCATCCTACCTTCGTCTTTCGCGTCTTTTGTAGTCTACATCTTAGCAAAAAGCTTTTCCACTATGTCTGGCTAGGAAAAACTGTGCCAGCACAGAAAACATCTCCCATCGTGTTCTAGAAGTTGCACGGATGTCTGCCAAGTGTTTGGCAGGAAGAAAAGAAAAGTTGTCCAAAACAGCTTCCAATCGAATGTTCCTGTGATTGGAAAAGTCAGGAGAGTGCAAAGGTACTGTTTTCTATCAGTTGGCAAGGTGCGCACACAATCCCAGTGTTGTACAGCTTGCTTCTTCACCTTCCCGAAGCTGCCGCTCTCGCCGGCTGCCGGAGCCCAAGAAGCGGCTTCTTCGCGCAAAGACGATTGTGCCGCTCACAGTGCTCTCCTTAGCGCGGCTTCTGCCGAAAGACGCCCGGCAGCGGCTCTTACCTCCGGAGAGCATCCTACCTTCGTCTTTAGCTCCTCTACTCATCTACACCTCGGCAAAACGCTTTTCCACTATGTCTGGCTAGGAAAAACTGTGCCAGCACAGAAAACATCTCCCATCGTGTTCTAGAAGTTGCATGGATGTCTGCCAAGTGTTTGGCAGGAAGAAAAGAAAAGTTGTCCAAAACAGCTTCCAATCGAATGTTCATGTGATTGGAAAAGTCAGGAGAGTGCAAAGGTACTGTTTTCTATCAGTTGGCAAGGTGCGCACACAATCCCAGTGTTGTACAGCTTGCTTCTTCACCTTCCCGAAGCTGCCGCTCTCGCCGGCTGCCGGAGCCCAAGAAGCGGCTTCTTCGCGCAAAGACGATTGTGCCGCTCACAGTGCTCTCCTTAGCGCGGCTTCTGCCGAAAGACGCCCGGCAGCGGCTCTTACCTCCGGAGAGCATCCTACCTTCGTCTTTAGCTCCTCTACTCATCTACACCTCGGCAAAACGCTTTTCCACTATGTCTGGCTAGGAAAAACTGTGCCAGCACAGAAAACATCTCCCATCGTGTTCTAGAAGTTGCACGGATGTCTGCCAAGTGTTTGGCAGGAAGAAAAGAAAAGTTGTCCAAAACAGCTTCCAATCGAATGTTCCTGTGATTGGAAAAGTCAGGAGAGTGCAAAGGTACTGTTTTCTATCAGTTGGCAAGGTGCGCACACAATCCCAGTGTTGTACAGCTTGCTTCTTCACCTTCCCGAAGCTGCCGCTCTCGCCGGCTGCCGGAGCCCAAGAAGCGGCTTCTTCGCGCAAAGACGATTGTGCCGCTCACAGTGCTCTCCTTAGCGCGGCTTCTGCCGAAAGACGCCCGGCAGCGGCTCTTACCTCCGGAGAGCATCCTACCTTCGTCTTTCGCGTCTTTTGTAGTCTACATCTTAGCAAAAAGCTTTTCCACTATGTCTGGCTAGGAAAAACTGTGCCAGCACAGAAAACATCTCCCATCGTGTTCTAGAAGTTGCACGGATGTCTGCCAAGTGTTTGGCAGGAAGAAAAGAAAAGTTGTCCAAAACAGCTTCCAATCGAATGTTCCTGTGATTGGAAAAGTCAGGAGAGTGCAAAGGTACTGTTTTCTATCAGTTGGCAAGGTGCGCACACAATCCCAGTGTTGTACAGCTTGCTTCTTCACCTTCCCGAAGCTGCCGCTCTCGCCGGCTGCCGGAGCCCAAGAAGCGGCTTCTTCGCGCAAAGACGATTGTGCCGCTCACAGTGCTCTCCTTAGCGCGGCTTCTGCCGAAAGACGCCCGGCAGCGGCTCTTACCTCCGGAGAGCATCCTACCTTCGTCTTTCGCGTCTTTTGTAGTCTACATCTTAGCAAAAAGCTTTTCCACTATGTCTGGCTAGGAAAAACTGTGCCAGCACAGAAAACATCTCCCATCGTGTTCTAGAAGTTGCACGGATGTCTGCCAAGTGTTTGGCAGGAAGAAAAGAAAAGTTGTCCAAAACAGCTTCCAATCGAATGTTCCTGTGATTGGAAAAGTCAGGAGAGTGCAAAGGTACTGTTTTCTATCAGTTGGCAAGGTGCGCACACAATCCCAGTGTTGTACAGCTTGCTTCTTCACCTTCCCGAAGCTGCCGCTCTCGCCGGCTGCCGGAGCCCAAGAAGCGGCTTCTTCGCGCAAAGACGATTGTGCCGCTCACAGTGCTCTCCTTAGCGCGGCTTCTGCCGAAAGACGCCCGGCAGCGGCTCTTACCTCCGGAGAGCATCCTACCTTCGTCTTTAGCTCCTCTACTCATCTACACCTCGGCAAAACGCTTTTCCACTATGTCTGGCTAGGAAAAACTGTGCCAGCACAGAAAACATCTCCCATCGTGTTCTAGAAGTTGCACGGATGTCTGCCAAGTGTTTGGCAGGAAGAAAAGAAAAGTTGTCCAAAACAGCTTCCAATCGAATGTTCCTGTGATTGGAAAAGTCAGGAGAGTGCAAAGGTACTGTTTTCTATCAGTTGGCAAGGTGCGCACACAATCCCAGTGTTGTACAGCTTGCTTCTTCACCTTCCCGAAGCTGCCGCTCTCGCCGGCTGCCGGAGCCCAAGAAGCGGCTTCTTCGCGCAAAGACGATTGTGCCGCTCACAGTGCTCTCCTTAGCGCGGCTTCTGCCGAAAGACGCCCGGCAGCGGCTCTTACCTCCGGAGAGCATCCTACCTTCGTCTTTAGCTCCTCTTCTCATCTACACCTCGGCAAAACCCTTTTCCACTATGTCTGGCTAGGAAAAACTGTGCCAGCACAGAAAACATCTCCCATCGTGTTCTAGAAGTTGCACGGATGTCTGCCAAATGTTTGGCAGGAAGAAAAGAAAAGTTGTCCAAAACAGCTTCCAATCGAATGTTCATGTGATTGGAAAAGTCAGGAGAGTGCAAAGGTACTGTTTTCTATCAGTTGGCAAGGTGCGCACACAATCCCAGTGTTGTACAGCTTGCTTCTTCACCTTCCCGAAGCTGCCGCTCTCGCCGGCTGCCGGAGCCCAAGAAGCGGCTTCTTCGCGCAAAGACGATTGTGCCGCTCACAGTGCTCTCCTTAGCGCGGCTTCTGCCGAAAGACGCCCGGCAGCGGCTCTTACCTCCGGAGAGCATCCTACCTTCGTCTTTAGCTCCTCTACTCATCTACACCTCGGCAAAACGCTTTTCCACTATGTCTGGCTAGGAAAAACTGTGCCAGCACAGAAAACATCTCCCATCGTGTTCTAGAAGTTGCACGGATGTCTGCCAAGTGTTTGGCAGGAAGAAAAGAAAAGTTGTCCAAAACAGCTTCCAATCGAATGTTCCTGTGATTGGAAAAGTCAGGAGAGTGCAAAGGTACTGTTTTCTATCAGTTGGCAAGGTGCGCACACAATCCCAGTGTTGTACAGCTTGCTTCTTCACCTTCCCGAAGCTGCCGCTCTCGCCGGCTGCCGGAGCCCAAGAAGCGGCTTCTTCGCGCAAAGACGATTGTGCCGCTCACAGTGCTCTCCTTAGCGCGGCTTCTGCCGAAAGACGCCCGGCAGCGGCTCTTACCTCCGGAGAGCATCCTACCTTCGTCTTTAGCTCCTCTTCTCATCTACACCTCGGCAAAACCCTTTTCCACTATGTCTGGCTAGGAAAAACTGTGCCAGCACAGAAAACATCTCCCATCGTGTTCTAGAAGTTGCACGGATGTCTGCCAAGTGTTTGGCAGGAAGAAAAGAAAAGTTGTCCAAAACAGCTTCCAATCGAATGTTCATGTGATTGGAAAAGTCAGGAGAGTGCAAAGGTACTGTTTTCTATCAGTTGGCAAGGTGCGCACACAATCCCAGTGTTGTACAGCTTGCTTCTTCACCTTCCCGAAGCTGCCGCTCTCGCCGGCTGCCGGAGCCCAAGAAGCGGCTTCTTCGCGCAAAGACGATTGTGCCGCTCACAGTGCTCTCCTTAGCGCGGCTTCTGCCGAAAGACGCCCGGCAGCGGCTCTTACCTCCGGAGAGCATCCTACCTTCGTCTTTAGCTCCTCTACTCATCTACACCTCGGCAAAACGCTTTTCCAATATGTCTGGCGAGGAAAAACTGTGCCAGCACAGAAAACATCTCCCATCGTGTTCTAGAAGTTGCACGGATGTCTGCCAAGTGTTTGGCAGGAAGAAAAGAAAAGTTGTCCAAAACAGCTTCCAATCGAATGTTCCTGTGATTGGAAAAGTCAGGAGAGTGCAAAGGTACTGTTTTCTATCAGTTGGCAAGGTGCGCACACAATCCCAGTGTTGTACAGCTTGCTTCTTCACCTTCCCGAAGCTGCCGCTCTCGCCGGCTGCCGGAGCCCAAGAAGCGGCTTCTTCGCGCAAAGACGATTGTGCCGCTCACAGTGCTCTCCTTAGCGCGGCTTCTGCCGAAAGACGTCCGGCAGCGGCTCTTACCTCCGGAGAGCATCCTACCTTCGTCTTTAGCTCCTCTTCTCATCTACACCTCGGCAAAACCCTTTTCCACTATGTCTGGCTAGGAAAAACTGTGCCAGCACAGAAAACATCTCCCATCGTGTTCTAGAAGTTGCACGGATGTCTGCCAAGTGTTTGGCAGGAAGAAAAGAAAAGTTGTCCAAAACAGCTTCCAATCGAATGTTCCTGTGATTGGAAAAGTCAGGAGAGTGCAAAGGTACTGTTTTCTATCAGTTGGCAAGGTGCGCACACAATCCCAGTGTTGTACAGCTTGCTTCTTCACCTTCCCGAAGCTGCCGCTCTCGCCGGCTGCCGGAGCCCAAGAAGCGGCTTCTTCGCGCAAAGACGATTGTGCCGCTCACAGTGCTCTCCTTAGCGCGGCTTCTGCCGAAAGACGCCCGGCAGCGGCTCTTACCTCCGGAGAGCATCCTACCTTCGTCTTTCGCGTCTTTTGTAGTCTACATCTTAGCAAAACGCTTTCCCACTATGTCTGGCTAGGAAAAACTGTGCCAGCACAGAAAACATCTCCCATCGTGTTCTAGAAGTTGCACGGATGTCTGCCAAGTGTTTGGCAGGAAGAAAAGAAAAGTTGTCCAAAACAGCTTCCAATCGAATGTTCCTGTGATTGGAAAAGTCAGGAGAGTGCAAAGGTACTGTTTTCTATCAGTTGGCAAGGTGCGCACACAATCCCAGTGTTGTACAGCTTGCTTCTTCACCTTCCCGAAGCTGCCGCTCTCGCCGGCTCCCGGAGCCCAAGAAGCGGCTTCTTCGCGCAAAGACGATTGTGCCGCTCACAGTGCTCTCCTTAGCGCGGCTTCTGCCGAAAGACGCCCGGCAGCGGCTCTTACCTCCGGAGAGCATCCTACCTTCGTCTTTAGCTCCTCTTCTCATCTACACCTCGGCAAAACCCTTTTCCACTATGTCTGGCTAGGAAAAACTGTGCCAGCACAGAAAACATCTCCCATCGTGTTCTAGAAGTTGCACGGATGTCTGCCAAGTGTTTGGCAGGAAGAAAAGAAAAGTTGTCCAAAACAGCTTCCAATCGAATGTTCATGTGATTGGAAAAGTCAGGAGAGTGCAAAGGTACTGTTTTCTATCAGTTGGCAAGGTGCGCACACAATCCCAGAGTTGTACAGCTTGCTTCTTCACCTTCCCGAAGCTGCCGCTCTCGCCGGCTGCCGGAGCCCAAGAAGCGGCTTCTTCGCGCAAAGACGATTGTGCCGCTCACAGTGCTCTCCTTAGCGCGGCTTCTGCCGAAAGACGCCCGGCAGCGGCTCTTACCTCCGGAGAGCATCCTACCTTCGTCTTTAGCTCCTCTACTCATCTACACCTCGGCAAAACGCTTTTCCAATATGTCTGGCGAGGAAAAACTGTGCCAGCACAGAAAACATCTCCCATCGTGTTCTAGAAGTTGCACGGATGTCTGCCAAGTGTTTGGCAGGAAGAAAAGAAAAGTTGTCCAAAACAGCTTCCAATCGAATGTTCCTGTGATTGGAAAAGTCAGGAGAGTGCAAAGGTACTGTTTTCTATCAGTTGGCAAGGTGCGCACACAATCCCAGTGTTGTACAGCTTGCTTCTTCACCTTCCCGAAGCTGCCGCTCTCGCCGGCTGCCGGAGCCCAAGAAGCGGCTTCTTCGCGCAAAGACGATTGTGCCGCTCACAGTGCTCTCCTTAGCGCGGCTTCTGCCGAAAGACGCCCGGCAGCGGCTCTTACCTCCGGAGAGCATCCTACCTTCGTCTTTAGCTCCTCTTCTCATCTACACCTCGGCAAAACCCTTTTCCACTATGTCTGGCTAGGAAAAACTGTGCCAGCACAGAAAACATCTCCCATCGTGTTCTAGAAGTTGCACGGATGTCTGCCAAGTGTTTGGCAGGAAGAAAAGAAAAGTTGTCCAAAACAGCTTCCAATCGAATGTTCATGTGATTGGAAAAGTCAGGAGAGTGCAAAGGTACTGTTTTCTATCAGTTGGCAAGGTGCGCACACAATCCCAGAGTTGTACAGCTTGCTTCTTCACCTTCCCGAAGCTGCCGCTCTCGCCGGCTGCCGGAGCCCAAGAAGCGGCTTCTTCGCGCAAAGACGATTGTGCCGCTCACAGTGCTCTCCTTAGCGCGGCTTCTGCCGAAAGACGCCCGGCAGCGGCTCTTACCTCCGGAGAGCATCCTACCTTCGTCTTTAGCTCCTCTACTCATCTACACCTCGGCAAAACGCTTTTCCAATATGTCTGGCGAGGAAAAACTGTGCCAGCACAGAAAACATCTCCCATCGTGTTCTAGAAGTTGCACGGATGTCTGCCAAGTGTTTGGCAGGAAGAAAAGAAAAGTTGTCCAAAACAGCTTCCAATCGAATGTTCCTGTGATTGGAAAAGTCAGGAGAGTGCAAAGGTACTGTTTTCTATCAGTTGGCAAGGTGCGCACACAATCCCAGTGTTGTACAGCTTGCTTCTTCACCTTCCCGAAGCTGCCGCTCTCGCCGGCTGCCGGAGCCCAAGAAGTGGCTTCTTCGCGCAAAGACGATTGTGCCGCTCACAGTGCTCTCCTTAGCGCGGCTTCTGCCGAAAGACGCCCGGCAGCGGCTCTTACCTCCGGAGAGCATCCTACCTTCGTCTTTAGCTCCTCTTCTCATCTACACCTCGGCAAAACCCTTTTCCACTATGTCTGGCTAGGAAAAACTGTGCCAGCACAGAAAACATCTCCCATCGTGTTCTAGAAGTTGCACGGATGTCTGCCAAGTGTTTGGCAGGAAGAAAAGAAAAGTTGTCCAAAACAGCTTCCAATCGAATGTTCCTGTGATTGGAAAAGTCAGGAGAGTGCAAAGGTACTGTTTTCTATCAGTTGGCAAGGTGCGCACACAATCCCAGTGTTGTACAGCTTGCTTCTTCACCTTCCCGAAGCTGCCGCTCTCGCCGGCTGCCGGAGCCCAAGAAGCGGCTTCTTCGCGCAAAGACGATTGTGCCGCTCACAGTGCTCTCCTTAGCGCAGCTTCTGCCGAAAGACGCCCGGCAGCGGCTCTTACCTCCGGAGAGCATCCTACCTTCGTCTTTAGCTCCTCTACTCATCTACACCTCGGCAAAACGCTTTTCCAATATGTCTGGCGAGGAAAAACTGTGCCAGCACAGAAAACATCTCCCATCGTGTTCTAGAAGTTGCACGGATGTCTGCCAAGTGTTTGGCAGGAAGAAAAGAAAAGTTGTCCAAAACAGCTTCCAATCGAATGTTCATGTGATTGGAAAAGTCAGGAGAGTGCAAAGGTACTGTTTTCTATCAGTTGGCAAGGTGCGCACACAATCCCAGTGTTGTACAGCTTGCTTCTTCACCTTCCCGAAGCTGCCGCTCTCGCCGGCTGCCGGAGCCCAAGAAGCGGCTTCTTCGCGCAAAGACGATTGTGCCGCTCACAGTGCTCTCCTTAGCGCGGCTTCTGCCGAAAGACGCCCGGCAGCGGCTCTTACCTCCGGAGAGCATCCTACCTTCCTCTTTAGCTCCTCTTCTCATCTACACCTCGGCAACAAGCTTTTCCACTATGTCTGGCTAGGAAAAACTGTGCCAGCACAGAAAACATCTCCCATCGTGTTCTAGAAGTTGCACGGATGTCTGCCAAGTGTTTGGCAGGAAGAAAAGAAAAGTTGTCCAAAACAGCTTCCAATCGAATGTTCCTGTGATTGGAAAAGTCAGGAGAGTGCAAAGGTACTGTTTTCTATCAGTTGGCAAGGTGCGCACACAATCCCAGAGTTGTACAGCTTGCTTCTTCACCTTCCCGAAGCTGCCGCTCTCGCCGGCTGCCGGAGCCCAAGAAGCGGCTTCTTCGCGCAAAGACGATTGTGCCGCTCACAGTGCTCTCCTTAGCGCGGCTTCTGCCGAAAGACGCCCGGCAGCGGCTCTTACCTCCGGAGAGCATCCTACCTTCGTCTTTAGCTCCTCTTCTCATCTACACCTCGGCAAAACCCTTTTCCACTATGTCTGGCGAGGAAAAACTGTGCCAGCACAGAAAACATCTCCCATCGTGTTCTAGAAGTTGCACGGATGTCTGCCAAGTGTTTGGCAGGAAGAAAAGAAAAGTTGTCCAAAACAGCTTCCAATCGAATGTTCATGTGATTGGAAAAGTCAGGAGAGTGCAAAGGTACTGTTTTCTATCAGTTGGCAAGGTGCGCACACAATCCCAGTGTTGTACAGCTTGCTTCTTCACCTTCCCGAAGCTGCCGCTCTCGCCGGCTGCCGGAGCCCAAGAAGCGGCTTCTTCGCGCAAAGACGATTGTGCCGCTCACAGTGCTCTCCTTAGCGCGGCTTCTGCCGAAAGACGCCCGGCAGCGGCTCTTACCTCCGGAGAGCATCCTACCTTCGTCTTTAGCTCCTCTACTCATCTACACCTCGGCAAAACGCTTTTCCACTATGTCTGGCTAGGAAAAACTGTGCCAGCACAGAAAACATCTCCCATCGTGTTCTAGAAGTTGCACGGATGTCTGCCAAGTGTTTGGCAGGAAGAAAAGAAAAGTTGTCCAAAACAGCTTCCAATCGAATGTTCCTGTGATTGGAAAAGTCAGGAGAGTGCAAAGGTACTGTTTTCTATCAGTTGGCAAGGTGCGCACACAATCCCAGTGTTGTACAGCTTGCTTCTTCACCTTCCCGAAGCTGCCGCTCTCGCCGGCTGCCGGAGCCCAAGAAGCGGCTTCTTCGCGCAAAGACGATTGTGCCGCTCACAGTGCTCTCCTTAGCGCGGCTTCTGCCGAAAGACGCCCGGCAGCGGCTCTTACCTCCGGAGAGCATCCTACCTTCGTCTTTAGCTCCTCTTCTCATCTACACCTCGGCAAAACCCTTTTCCACTATGTCTGGCTAGGAAAAACTGTGCCAGCACAGAAAACATCTCCCATCGTGTTCTAGAAGTTGCACGGATGTCTGCCAAGTGTTTGGCAGGAAGAAAAGAAAAGTTGTCCAAAACAGCTTCCAATCGAATGTTCATGTGATTGGAAAAGTCAGGAGAGTGCAAAGGTACTGTTTTCTATCAGTTGGCAAGGTGCGCACACAATCCCAGTGTTGTACAGCTTGCTTCTTCACCTTCCCGAAGCTGCCGCTCTCGCCGGCTGCCGGAGCCCAAGAAGCGGCTTCTTCGCGCAAAGACGATTGTGCCGCTCACAGTGCTCTCCTTAGCGCGGCTTCTGCCGAAAGACGCCCGGCAGCGGCTCTTACCTCCGGAGAGCATCCTACCTTCGTCTTTAGCTCCTCTACTCATCTACACCTCGGCAAAACGCTTTTCCAATATGTCTGGCGAGGAAAAACTGTGCCAGCACAGAAAACATCTCCCATCGTGTTCTAGAAGTTGCACGGATGTCTGCCAAGTGTTTGGCAGGAAGAAAAGAAAAGTTGTCCAAAACAGCTTCCAATCGAATGTTCCTGTGATTGGAAAAGTCAGGAGAGTGCAAAGGTACTGTTTTCTATCAGTTGGCAAGGTGCGCACACAATCCCAGTGTTGTACAGCTTGCTTCTTCACCTTCCCGAAGCTGCCGCTCTCGCCGGCTGCCGGAGCCCAAGAAGCGGCTTCTTCGCGCAAAGACGATTGTGCCGCTCACAGTGCTCTCCTTAGCGCGGCTTCTGCCGAAAGACGTCCGGCAGCGGCTCTTACCTCCGGAGAGCATCCTACCTTCGTCTTTAGCTCCTCTTCTCATCTACACCTCGGCAAAACCCTTTTCCACTATGTCTGGCTAGGAAAAACTGTGCCAGCACAGAAAACATCTCCCATCGTGTTCTAGAAGTTGCACGGATGTCTGCCAAGTGTTTGGCAGGAAGAAAAGAAAAGTTGTCCAAAACAGCTTCCAATCGAATGTTCCTGTGATTGGAAAAGTCAGGAGAGTGCAAAGGTACTGTTTTCTATCAGTTGGCAAGGTGCGCACACAATCCCAGTGTTGTACAGCTTGCTTCTTCACCTTCCCGAAGCTGCCGCTCTCGCCGGCTGCCGGAGCCCAAGAAGCGGCTTCTTCGCGCAAAGACGATTGTGCCGCTCACAGTGCTCTCCTTAGCGCGGCTTCTGCCGAAAGACGCCCGGCAGCGGCTCTTACCTCCGGAGAGCATCCTACCTTCGTCTTTCGCGTCTTTTGTAGTCTACATCTTAGCAAAACGCTTTCCCACTATGTCTGGCTAGGAAAAACTGTGCCAGCACAGAAAACATCTCCCATCGTGTTCTAGAAGTTGCACGGATGTCTGCCAAGTGTTTGGCAGGAAGAAAAGAAAAGTTGTCCAAAACAGCTTCCAATCGAATGTTCCTGTGATTGGAAAAGTCAGGAGAGTGCAAAGGTACTGTTTTCTATCAGTTGGCAAGGTGCGCACACAATCCCAGTGTTGTACAGCTTGCTTCTTCACCTTCCCGAAGCTGCCGCTCTCGCCGGCTCCCGGAGCCCAAGAAGCGGCTTCTTCGCGCAAAGACGATTGTGCCGCTCACAGTGCTCTCCTTAGCGCGGCTTCTGCCGAAAGACGCCCGGCAGCGGCTCTTACCTCCGGAGAGCATCCTACCTTCGTCTTTAGCTCCTCTTCTCATCTACACCTCGGCAAAACCCTTTTCCACTATGTCTGGCTAGGAAAAACTGTGCCAGCACAGAAAACATCTCCCATCGTGTTCTAGAAGTTGCACGGATGTCTGCCAAGTGTTTGGCAGGAAGAAAAGAAAAGTTGTCCAAAACAGCTTCCAATCGAATGTTCATGTGATTGGAAAAGTCAGGAGAGTGCAAAGGTACTGTTTTCTATCAGTTGGCAAGGTGCGCACACAATCCCAGAGTTGTACAGCTTGCTTCTTCACCTTCCCGAAGCTGCCGCTCTCGCCGGCTGCCGGAGCCCAAGAAGCGGCTTCTTCGCGCAAAGACGATTGTGCCGCTCACAGTGCTCTCCTTAGCGCGGCTTCTGCCGAAAGACGCCCGGCAGCGGCTCTTACCTCCGGAGAGCATCCTACCTTCGTCTTTAGCTCCTCTACTCATCTACACCTCGGCAAAACGCTTTTCCAATATGTCTGGCGAGGAAAAACTGTGCCAGCACAGAAAACATCTCCCATCGTGTTCTAGAAGTTGCACGGATGTCTGCCAAGTGTTTGGCAGGAAGAAAAGAAAAGTTGTCCAAAACAGCTTCCAATCGAATGTTCCTGTGATTGGAAAAGTCAGGAGAGTGCAAAGGTACTGTTTTCTATCAGTTGGCAAGGTGCGCACACAATCCCAGTGTTGTACAGCTTGCTTCTTCACCTTCCCGAAGCTGCCGCTCTCGCCGGCTGCCGGAGCCCAAGAAGCGGCTTCTTCGCGCAAAGACGATTGTGCCGCTCACAGTGCTCTCCTTAGCGCGGCTTCTGCCGAAAGACGCCCGGCAGCGGCTCTTACCTCCGGAGAGCATCCTACCTTCGTCTTTAGCTCCTCTTCTCATCTACACCTCGGCAAAACCCTTTTCCACTATGTCTGGCTAGGAAAAACTGTGCCAGCACAGAAAACATCTCCCATCGTGTTCTAGAAGTTGCACGGATGTCTGCCAAGTGTTTGGCAGGAAGAAAAGAAAAGTTGTCCAAAACAGCTTCCAATCGAATGTTCATGTGATTGGAAAAGTCAGGAGAGTGCAAAGGTACTGTTTTCTATCAGTTGGCAAGGTGCGCACACAATCCCAGAGTTGTACAGCTTGCTTCTTCACCTTCCCGAAGCTGCCGCTCTCGCCGGCTGCCGGAGCCCAAGAAGCGGCTTCTTCGCGCAAAGACGATTGTGCCGCTCACAGTGCTCTCCTTAGCGCGGCTTCTGCCGAAAGACGCCCGGCAGCGGCTCTTACCTCCGGAGAGCATCCTACCTTCGTCTTTAGCTCCTCTACTCATCTACACCTCGGCAAAACGCTTTTCCAATATGTCTGGCGAGGAAAAACTGTGCCAGCACAGAAAACATCTCCCATCGTGTTCTAGAAGTTGCACGGATGTCTGCCAAGTGTTTGGCAGGAAGAAAAGAAAAGTTGTCCAAAACAGCTTCCAATCGAATGTTCCTGTGATTGGAAAAGTCAGGAGAGTGCAAAGGTACTGTTTTCTATCAGTTGGCAAGGTGCGCACACAATCCCAGTGTTGTACAGCTTGCTTCTTCACCTTCCCGAAGCTGCCGCTCTCGCCGGCTGCCGGAGCCCAAGAAGTGGCTTCTTCGCGCAAAGACGATTGTGCCGCTCACAGTGCTCTCCTTAGCGCGGCTTCTGCCGAAAGACGCCCGGCAGCGGCTCTTACCTCCGGAGAGCATCCTACCTTCGTCTTTAGCTCCTCTTCTCATCTACACCTCGGCAAAACCCTTTTCCACTATGTCTGGCTAGGAAAAACTGTGCCAGCACAGAAAACATCTCCCATCGTGTTCTAGAAGTTGCACGGATGTCTGCCAAGTGTTTGGCAGGAAGAAAAGAAAAGTTGTCCAAAACAGCTTCCAATCGAATGTTCCTGTGATTGGAAAAGTCAGGAGAGTGCAAAGGTACTGTTTTCTATCAGTTGGCAAGGTGCGCACACAATCCCAGTGTTGTACAGCTTGCTTCTTCACCTTCCCGAAGCTGCCGCTCTCGCCGGCTGCCGGAGCCCAAGAAGCGGCTTCTTCGCGCAAAGACGATTGTGCCGCTCACAGTGCTCTCCTTAGCGCAGCTTCTGCCGAAAGACGCCCGGCAGCGGCTCTTACCTCCGGAGAGCATCCTACCTTCGTCTTTAGCTCCTCTACTCATCTACACCTCGGCAAAACGCTTTTCCAATATGTCTGGCGAGGAAAAACTGTGCCAGCACAGAAAACATCTCCCATCGTGTTCTAGAAGTTGCACGGATGTCTGCCAAGTGTTTGGCAGGAAGAAAAGAAAAGTTGTCCAAAACAGCTTCCAATCGAATGTTCATGTGATTGGAAAAGTCAGGAGAGTGCAAAGGTACTGTTTTCTATCAGTTGGCAAGGTGCGCACACAATCCCAGTGTTGTACAGCTTGCTTCTTCACCTTCCCGAAGCTGCCGCTCTCGCCGGCTGCCGGAGCCCAAGAAGCGGCTTCTTCGCGCAAAGACGATTGTGCCGCTCACAGTGCTCTCCTTAGCGCGGCTTCTGCCGAAAGACGCCCGGCAGCGGCTCTTACCTCCGGAGAGCATCCTACCTTCCTCTTTAGCTCCTCTTCTCATCTACACCTCGGCAACAAGCTTTTCCACTATGTCTGGCTAGGAAAAACTGTGCCAGCACAGAAAACATCTCCCATCGTGTTCTAGAAGTTGCACGGATGTCTGCCAAGTGTTTGGCAGGAAGAAAAGAAAAGTTGTCCAAAACAGCTTCCAATCGAATGTTCCTGTGATTGGAAAAGTCAGGAGAGTGCAAAGGTACTGTTTTCTATCAGTTGGCAAGGTGCGCACACAATCCCAGAGTTGTACAGCTTGCTTCTTCACCTTCCCGAAGCTGCCGCTCTCGCCGGCTGCCGGAGCCCAAGAAGCGGCTTCTTCGCGCAAAGACGATTGTGCCGCTCACAGTGCTCTCCTTAGCGCGGCTTCTGCCGAAAGACGCCCGGCAGCGGCTCTTACCTCCGGAGAGCATCCTACCTTCGTCTTTCGCGTCTTTTGTAGTCTACATCTTAGCAAAACGCTTTCCCACTATGTCTGGCTAGGAAAAACTGTGCCAGCACAGAAAACATCTCCCATCGTGTTCTAGAAGTTGCACGGATGTCTGCCAAGTGTTTGGCAGGAAGAAAAGAAAAGTTGTCCAAAACAGCTTCCAATCGAATGTTCCTGTGATTGGAAAAGTCAGGAGAGTGCAAAGGTACTGTTTTCTATCAGTTGGCAAGGTGCGCACACAATCCCAGTGTTGTACAGCTTGCTTCTTCACCTTCCCGAAGCTGCCGCTCTCGCCGGCTGCCGGAGCCCAAGAAGCGGCTTCTTCACGCAAAGACGATTGTGCCGCTCACAGTGCTCTCCTTAGCGCGGCTTCTGCCGAAAGACGCCCGGCAGCGGCTCTTACCTCCGGAGAGCATCCTACCTTCGTCTTTAGCTCCTCTTCTCATCTACACCTCGGCAAAACGCTTTTCCACTATGTCTGGCTAGGAAAAACTGTGCCAGCACAGAAAACATCTCCCATCGTGTTCTAGAAGTTGCACGGATGTCTGCCAAGTGTTTGGCAGGAAGAAAAGAAAAGTTGTCCAAAACAGCTTCCAATCGAATGTTCATGTGATTGGAAAAGTCAGGAGAGTGCAAAGGTACTGTTTTCTATCAGTTGGCAAGGTGCGCACACAATCCCAGTGTTGTACAGCTTGCTTCTTCACCTTCCCGAAGCTGCCGCTCTCGCCGGCTGCCGGAGCCCAAGAAGCGGCTTCTTCGCGCAAAGACGATTGTGCCGCTCACAGTGCTCTCCTTAGCGCGGCTTCTGCCGAAAGACGCCCGGCAGCGGCTCTTA
The DNA here is from genome assembly GCF_028018845.1 of Melospiza georgiana. NCBI lineage: Eukaryota > Metazoa > Chordata > Aves > Passeriformes > Passerellidae > Melospiza > Melospiza georgiana. The sequence continues at coordinate 1,626,847 of NW_026652218.1, read as the reverse complement.
CCTCCGGAGAGCATCCTACCTTCGTCTTTAGCTCCTCTACTCATCTACACCTCGGCAAAATGCTTTTCCAATATGTCTGGCGAGGAAAAACTGTGCCAGCACAGAAAACATCTCCCATCGTGTTCTAGAAGTTGCACGGATGTCTGCCAAGTGTTTGGCAGGAAGAAAAGAAAAGTTGTCCAAAACAGCTTCCAATCGAATGTTCCTGTGATTGGAAAAGTCAGGAGAGTGCAAAGGTACTGTTTTCTATCAGTTGGCAAGGTGCGCACACAATCCCAGTGTTGTACAGCTTGCTTCTTCACCTTCCCGAAGCTGCCGCTCTCGCCGGCTGCCGGAGCCCAAGAAGCGGCTTCTTCGCGCAAAGACGATTGTGCCGCTCACAGTGCTCTCCTTAGCGCGGCTTCTGCCGAAAGACGCCCGGCAGCGGCTCTTACCTCCGGAGAGCATCCTACCTTCGTCTTTCGCGTCTTTTGTAGTCTACATCTTAGCAAAACGCTTTCCCACTATGTCTGGCTAGGAAAAACTGTGCCAGCACAGAAAACATCTCCCATCGTGTTCTAGAAGTTGCACGGATGTCTGCCAAGTGTTTGGCAGGAAGAAAAGAAAAGTTGTCCAAAACAGCTTCCAATCGAATGTTCCTGTGATTGGAAAAGTCAGGAGAGTGCAAAGGTACTGTTTTCTATCAGTTGGCAAGGTGCGCACACAATCCCAGTGTTGTACAGCTTGCTTCTTCACCTTCCCGAAGCTGCCGCTCTCGCCGGCTGCCGGAGCCCAAGAAGCGGCTTCTTCGCGCAAAGACGATTGTGCCGCTCACAGTGCTCTCCTTAGCGCGGCTTCTGCCGAAAGACGCCCGGCAGCGGCTCTTACCTCCGGAGAGCATCCTACCTTCGTCTTTCGCGTCTTTTGTAGTCTACATCTTAGCAAAAAGCTTTTCCACTATGTCTGGCTAGGAAAAACTGTGCCAGCACAGAAAACATCTCCCATCGTGTTCTAGAAGTTGCACGGATGTCTGCCAAGTGTTTGGCAGGAAGAAAAGAAAAGTTGTCCAAAACAGCTTCCAATCGAATGTTCCTGTGATTGGAAAAGTCAGGAGAGTGCAAAGGTACTGTTTTCTATCAGTTGGCAAGGTGCGCACACAATCCCAGTGTTGTACAGCTTGCTTCTTCACCTTCCCGAAGCTGCCGCTCTCGCCGGCTGCCGGAGCCCAAGAAGCGGCTTCTTCGCGCAAAGACGATTGTGCCGCTCACAGTGCTCTCCTTAGCGCGGCTTCTGCCGAAAGACGCCCGGCAGCGGCTCTTTCCTCCGGAGAGCATCCTACCTTCGTCTTTCGTGTCTTTTGTAGTCTACATCTTAGCACAACGCTTTCCCACTATGTCTGGCTAGGAAAAACTGTGCCAGCACAGAAAACATCTCCCATCGTGTTCTAGAAGTTGCACGGATGTCTGCCAAGTGTTTGGCAGGAAGAAAAGAAAAGTTGTCCAAAACAGCTTCCAATCGAATGTTCCTGTGATTGGAAAAGTCAGGAGAGTGCAAAGGTACTGTTTTCTATCAGTTGGCAAGGTGCGCACACAATCCCAGTGTTGTACAGCTTGCTTCTTCACCTTCCCGAAGCTGCCGCTCTCGCCGGCTGCCGGAGCCCAAGAAGCGGCTTCTTCGCGCAAAGACGATTGTGCCGCTCACAGTGCTCTCCTTAGCGCGGCTTCTGCCGAAAGACGCCCGGCAGCGGCTCTTACCTCCGGAGAGCATCCTACCTTCGTCTTTCGCGTCTTTTGTAGTCTACATCTTAGCAAAAAGCTTTTCCACTATGTCTGGCTAGGAAAAACTGTGCCAGCACAGAAAACATCTCCCATCGTGTTCTAGAAGTTGCACGGATGTCTGCCAAGTGTTTGGCAGGAAGAAAAGAAAAGTTGTCCAAAACAGCTTCCAATCGAATGTTCCTGTGATTGGAAAAGTCAGGAGAGTTCAAAGGTACTGTTTTCTATCAGTTGGCAAGGTGCGCACACAATCCCAGTGTTGTACAGCTTGCTTCTTCACCTTCCCGAAGCTGCCGCTCTCGCCGGCTGCCGGAGCCCAAGAAGCGGCTTCTTCGCGCAAAGACGATTGTGCCGCTCACAGTGCTCTCCTTAGCGCGGCTTCTGCCGAAAGACGCCCGGCAGCGGCTCTTTCCTCCGGAGAGCATCCTACCTTCGTCTTTCGCGTCTTTTGTAGTCTACATCTTAGCAAAAAGCTTTTCCACTATGTCTGGCTAGGAAAAACTGTGCCAGCACAGAAAACATCTCCCATCGTGTTCTAGAAGTTGCACGGATGTCTGCCAAGTGTTTGGCAGGAAGAAAAGAAAAGTTGTCCAAAACAGCTTCCAATCGAATGTTCCTGTGATTGGAAAAGTCAGGAGAGTGCAAAGGTACTGTTTTCTATCAGTTGGCAAGGTGCGCACACAATCCCAGTGTTGTACAGCTTGCTTCTTCACCTTCCCGAAGCTGCCGCTCTCGCCGGCTGCCGGAGCCCAAGAAGCGGCTTCTTCGCGCAAAGACGATTGTGCCGCTCACAGTGCTCTCCTTAGCGCGGCTTCTGCCGAAAGACGCCCGGCAGCGGCTCTTACCTCCGGAGAGCATCCTACCTTCGTCTTTAGCTCCTCTACTCATCTACACCTCGGCAAAACGCTTTTCCACTATGTCTGGCTAGGAAAAACTGTGCCAGCACAGAAAACATCTCCCATCGTGTTCTAGAAGTTGCACGGATGTCTGCCAAGTGTTTGGCAGGAAGAAAAGAAAAGTTGTCCAAAACAGCTTCCAATCGAATGTTCCTGTGATTGGAAAAGTCAGGAGAGTGCAAAGGTACTGTTTTCTATCAGTTGGCAAGGTGTGCACACAATCCCAGTGTTGTACAGCTTGCTTCTTCACCTTCCCGAAGCTGCCGCTCTCGCCGGCTGCCGGAGCCCAAGAAGCGGCTTCTTCGCGCAAAGACGATTGTGCCGCTCACAGTGCTCTCCTTAGCGCGGCTTCTGCCGAAAGACGCTCGGCAGAGGCTCTTACCTCCGGAGAGCATCCTACCTTCGTCTTTAGCTCCTCTTCTCATCTACACCTCGGCAAAACCCTTTTCCACTATGTCTGGCTAGGAAAAACTGTGCCAGCACAGAAAACATCTCCCATCGTGTTCTAGAAGTTGCACGGATGTCTGCCAAGTGTTTGGCAGGAAGAAAAGAAAAGTTGTCCAAAACAGCTTCCAATCGAATGTTCCTGTGATTGGAAAAGTCAGGAGAGTGCAAAGGTACTGTTTTCTATCAGTTGGCAAGGTGCGCACACAATCCCAGTGTTGTACAGCTTGCTTCTTCACCTTCCCGAAGCTGCCGCTCTCGCCGGCTGCCGGAGCCCAAGAAGCGGCTTCTTCGCGCAAAGACGATTGTGCCGCTCACAGTGCTCTCCTTAGCGCGGCTTCTGCCGAAAGACGCCCGGCAGCGGCTCTTACCTCCGGAGAGCATCCTACCTTCGTCTTTAGCTCCTCTACTCATCTACACCTCGGCAAAACGCTTTTCCAATATGTCTGGCGAGGAAAAACTGTGCCAGCACAGAAAACATCTCCCATCGTGTTCTAGAAGTTGCACGGATGTCTGCCAAGTGTTTGGCAGGAAGAAAAGAAAAGTTGTCCAAAACAGCTTCCAATTGAATGTTCATGTGATTGGAAAAGTCAGGAGAGTGCAAAGGTACTGTTTTCTATCAGTTGGCAAGGTGCGCACACAATCCCAGTGTTGTACAGCTTGCTTCTTCACCTTCCCGAAGCTGCCGCTCTCGCCGGCTGCCGGAGCCCAAGAAGCGGCTTCTTCGCGCAAAGACGATTGTGCCGCTCACAGTGCTCTCCTTAGCGCGGCTTCTGCCGAAAGACGCCCGGCAGCGGCTCTTACCTCCGGAGAGCATCCTACCTTCGTCTTTAGCTCCTCTTCTCATCTACACCTCGGCAAAACCCTTTTCCACTATGTCTGGCTAGGAAAAACTGTGCCAGCACAGAAAACATCTCCCATCGTGTTCTAGAAGTTGCACGGATGTCTGCCAAGTGTTTGGCAGGAAGAAAAGAAAAGTTGTCCAAAACAGCTTCCAATCGAATGTTCCTGTGATTGGAAAAGTCAGGAGAGTGCAAAGGTACTGTTTTCTATCAGTTGGCAAGGTGCGCACACAATCCCAGTGTTGTACAGCTTGCTTCTTCACCTTCCCGAAGCTGCCGCTCTCGCCGGCTGCCGGAGCCCAAGAAGCGGCTTCTTCGCGCAAAGACGATTGTGCCGCTCACAGTGCTCTCCTTAGCGCGGCTTCTGCCGAAAGACGCCCGGCAGCGGCTCTTTCCTCCGGAGAGCATCCTACCTTCGTCTTTCGCGTCTTTTGTAGTCTACATCTTAGCAAAAAGCTTTTCCACTATGTCTGGCTAGGAAAAACTGTGCCAGCACAGAAAACATCTCCCATCGTGTTCTAGAAGTTGCACGGATGTCTGCCAAGTGTTTGGCAGGAAGAAAAGAAAAGTTGTCCAAAACAGCTTCCAATCGAATGTTCCTGTGATTGGAAAAGTCAGGAGAGTGCAAAGGTACTGTTTTCTATCAGTTGGCAAGGTGCGCACACAATCCCAGTGTTGTACAGCTTGCTTCTTCACCTTCCCGAAGCTGCCGCTCTCGCCGGCTGCCGGAGCCCAAGAAGCGGCTTCTTCGCGCAAAGACGATTGTGCCGCTCACAGTGCTCTCCTTAGCGCGGCTTCTGCCGAAAGACGCCCGGCAGCGGCTCTTTCCTCCGGAGAGCATCCTACCTTCGTCTTTCGCGTCTTTTGTAGTCTACATCTTAGCAAAAAGCTTTTCCACTATGTCTGGCTAGGAAAAACTGTGCCAGCACAGAAAACATCTCCCATCGTGTTCTAGAAGTTGCACGGATGTCTGCCAAGTGTTTGGCAGGAAGAAAAGAAAAGTTGTCCAAAACAGCTTCCAATCGAATGTTCCTGTGATTGGAAAAGTCAGGAGAGTGCAAAGGTACTGTTTTCTATCAGTTGGCAAGGTGCGCACACAATCCCAGTGTTGTACAGCTTGCTTCTTCACCTTCCCGAAGCTGCCGCTCTCGCCGGCTGCCGGAGCCCAAGAAGCGGCTTCTTCGCGCAAAGACGATTGTGCCGCTCACAGTGCTCTCCTTAGCGCGGCTTCTGCCGAAAGACGCCCGGCAGCGGCTCTTACCTCCGGAGAGCATCCTACATTCGTCTTTAGCTCCTCTACTCATCTACACCTCGGCAAAACGCTTTTCCACTATGTCTGGCTAGGAAAAACTGTGCCAGCACAGAAAACATCTCCCATCGTGTTCTAGAAGTTGCACGGATGTCTGCCAAGTGTTTGGCAGGAAGAAAAGAAAAGTTGTCCAAAACAGCTTCCAATCGAATGTTCCTGTGATTGGAAAAGTCAGGAGAGTGCAAAGGTACTGTTTTCTATCAGTTGGCAAGGTGCGCACACAATCCCAGTGTTGTACAGCTTGCTTCTTCACCTTCCCGAAGCTGCCGCTCTCGCCGGCTGCCGGAGCCCAAGAAGCGGCTTCTTCGCGCAAAGACGATTGTGCCGCTCACAGTGCTCTCCTTAGCGCGGCTTCTGCCGAAAGACGCTCGGCAGAGGCTCTTACCTCCGGAGAGCATCCTACCTTCGTCTTTAACTCCTCTTCTCATCTACACCTCGGCAAAACCCTTTTCCACTATGTCTGGCTAGGAAAAACTGTGCCAGCACAGAAAACATCTCCCATCGTGTTCTAGAAGTTGCACGGATGTCTGCCAAGTGTTTGGCAGGAAGAAAAGAAAAGTTGTCCAAAACAGCTTCCAATCGAATGTTCCTGTGATTGGAAAAGTCAGGAGAGTGCAAAGGTACTGTTTTCTATCAGTTGGCAAGGTGCGCACACAATCCCAGTGTTGTACAGCTTGCTTCTTCACCTTCCCGAAGCTGCCGCTCTCGCCGGCTGCCGGAGCCCAAGAAGCGGCTTCTTCGCGCAAAGACGATTGTGCCGCTCACAGTGCTCTCCTTAGCGCGGCTTCTGCCGAAAGACGCCCGGCAGCGGCTCTTACCTCCGGAGAGCATCCTACCTTCGTCTTTAGCTCCTCTACTCATCTACACCTCGGCAAAACGCTTTTCCAATATGTCTGGCGAGGAAAAACTGTGCCAGCACAGAAAACATCTCCCATCGTGTTCTAGAAGTTGCACGGATGTCTGCCAAGTGTTTGGCAGGAAGAAAAGAAAAGTTGTCCAAAACAGCTTCCAATCGAATGTTCATGTGATTGGAAAAGTCAGGAGAGTGCAAAGGTACTGTTTTCTATCAGTTGGCAAGGTGCGCACACAATCCCAGTGTTGTACAGCTTGCTTCTTCACCTTCCCGAAGCTGCCGCTCTCGCCGGCTGCCGGAGCCCAAGAAGCGGCTTCTTCGCGCAAAGACGATTGTGCCGCTCACAGTGCTCTCCTTAGCGCGGCTTCTGCCGAAAGACGCCCGGCAGCGGCTCTTACCTCCGGAGAGCATCCTACCTTCGTCTTTAGCTCCTCTTCTCATCTACACCTCGGCAAAACCCTTTTCCACTATGTCTGGCTAGGAAAAACTGTGCCAGCACAGAAAACATCTCCCATCGTGTTCTAGAAGTTGCACGGATGTCTGCCAAGTGTTTGGCAGGAAGAAAAGAAAAGTTGTCCAAAACAGCTTCCAATCGAATGTTCCTGTGATTGGAAAAGTCAGGAGAGTGCAAAGGTACTGTTTTCTATCAGTTGGCAAGGTGCGCACACAATCCCAGTGTTGTACAGCTTGCTTCTTCACCTTCCCGAAGCTGCCGCTCTCGCCGGCTGCCGGAGCCCAAGAAGCGGCTTCTTCGCGCAAAGACGATTGTGCCGCTCACAGTGCTCTCCTTAGCGCGGCTTCTGCCGAAAGACGCCCGGCAGCGGCTCTTACCTCCGGAGAGCATCCTACCTTCGTCTTTCGCGTCTTTTGTAGTCTACATCTTAGCAAAACGCTTTTCCACTATGTCTGGCTAGGAAAAACTGTGCCAGCACAGAAAACATCTCCCATCGTGTTCTAGAAGTTGCACGGATGTCTGCCAAGTGTTTGGCAGGAAGAAAAGAAAAGTTGTCCAAAACAGCTTCCAATCGAATGTTCCTGTGATTGGAAAAGTCAGGAGAGTGCAAAGGTACTGTTTTCTATCAGTTGGCAAGGTGCGCACACAATCCCAGTGTTGTACAGCTTGCTTCTTCACCTTCCCGAAGCTGCCGCTCTCGCCGGCTGCCGGAGCCCAAGAAGCGGCTTCTTCGCGCAAAGACGATTGTGCCGCTCACAGTGCTCTCCTTAGCGCGGCTTCTGCCGAAAGACGCCCGGCAGCGGCTCTTTCCTCCGGAGAGCATCCTACCTTCGTCTTTCGCGTCTTTTGTAGTCTACATCTTAGCAAAACGCTTTCCCACTATGTCTGGCTAGGAAAAACTGTGCCAGCACAGAAAACATCTCCCATCGTGTTCTAGAAGTTGCACGGATGTCTGCCAAGTGTTTGGCAGGAAGAAAAGAAAAGTTGTCCAAAACAGCTTCCAATCGAATGTTCCTGTGATTGGAAAAGTCAGGAGAGTGCAAAGGTACTGTTTTCTATCAGTTGGCAAGGTGCGCACACAATCCCAGTGTTGTACAGCTTGCTTCTTCACCTTCCCGAAGCTGCCGCTCTCGCCGGCTGCCGGAGCCCAAGAAGCGGCTTCTTCGCGCAAAGACGATTGTGCCGCTCACAGTGCTCTCCTTAGCGCGGCTTCTGCCGAAAGACGCTCGGCAGCGGCTCTTACCTCCGGAGAGCATCCTACCTTCGTCTTTAGCTCCTCTTCTCATCTACACCTCGGCAAAACGCTTTTCCAATATGTCTGGCGAGGAAAAACTGTGCCAGCACAGAAAACATCTCCCATCGTGTTCTAGAAGTTGCACGGATGTCTGCCAAGTGTTTGGCAGGAAGAAAAGAAAAGTTGTCCAAAACAGCTTCCAATCGAATGTTCCTGTGATTGGAAAAGTCAGGAGAGTGCAAAGGTACTGTTTTCTATCAGTTGGCAAGGTGCGCACACAATCCCAGTGTTGTACAGCTTGCTTCTTCACCTTCCCGAAGCTGCCGCTCTCGCCGGCTGCCGGAGCCCAAGAAGCGGCTTCTTCGCGCAAAGACGATTGTGCCGCTCACAGTGCTCTCCTTAGCGCGGCTTCTGCCGAAAGACGCCCGGCAGCGGCTCTTACCTCCGGAGAGCATCCTACATTCGTCTTTAGCTCCTCTACTCATCTACACCTCGGCAAAACGCTTTTCCACTATGTCTGGCTAGGAAAAACTGTGCCAGCACAGAAAACATCTCCCATCGTGTTCTAGAAGTTGCACGGATGTCTGCCAAGTGTTTGGCAGGAAGAAAAGAAAAGTTGTCCAAAACAGCTTCCAATCGAATGTTCCTGTGATTGGAAAAGTCAGGAGAGTGCAAAGGTACTGTTTTCTATCAGTTGGCAAGGTGCGCACACAATCCCAGTGTTGTACAGCTTGCTTCTTCACCTTCCCGAAGCTGCCGCTCTCGCCGGCTGCCGGAGCCCAAGAAGCGGCTTCTTCGCGCAAAGACGATTGTGCCGCTCACAGTGCTCTCCTTAGCGCGGCTTCTGCCGAAAGACGCTCGGCAGAGGCTCTTACCTCCGGAGAGCATCCTACCTTCGTCTTTAACTCCTCTTCTCATCTACACCTCGGCAAAACCCTTTTCCACTATGTCTGGCTAGGAAAAACTGTGCCAGCACAGAAAACATCTCCCATCGTGTTCTAGAAGTTGCACGGATGTCTGCCAAGTGTTTGGCAGGAAGAAAAGAAAAGTTGTCCAAAACAGCTTCCAATCGAATGTTCCTGTGATTGGAAAAGTCAGGAGAGTGCAAAGGTACTGTTTTCTATCAGTTGGCAAGGTGCGCACACAATCCCAGTGTTGTACAGCTTGCTTCTTCACCTTCCCGAAGCTGCCGCTCTCGCCGGCTGCCGGAGCCCAAGAAGCGGCTTCTTCGCGCAAAGACGATTGTGCCGCTCACAGTGCTCTCCTTAGCGCGGCTTCTGCCGAAAGACGCCCGGCAGCGGCTCTTACCTCCGGAGAGCATCCTACCTTCGTCTTTAGCTCCTCTACTCATCTACACCTCGGCAAAACGCTTTTCCAATATGTCTGGCGAGGAAAAACTGTGCCAGCACAGAAAACATCTCCCATCGTGTTCTAGAAGTTGCACGGATGTCTGCCAAGTGTTTGGCAGGAAGAAAAGAAAAGTTGTCCAAAACAGCTTCCAATCGAATGTTCATGTGATTGGAAAAGTCAGGAGAGTGCAAAGGTACTGTTTTCTATCAGTTGGCAAGGTGCGCACACAATCCCAGTGTTGTACAGCTTGCTTCTTCACCTTCCCGAAGCTGCCGCTCTCGCCGGCTGCCGGAGCCCAAGAAGCGGCTTCTTCGCGCAAAGACGATTGTGCCGCTCACAGTGCTCTCCTTAGCGCGGCTTCTGCCGAAAGACGCCCGGCAGCGGCTCTTACCTCCGGAGAGCATCCTACCTTCGTCTTTCGCGTCTTTTGTAGTCTACATCTTAGCAAAACGCTTTTCCACTATGTCTGGCTAGGAAAAACTGTGCCAGCACAGAAAACATCTCCCATCGTGTTCTAGAAGTTGCACGGATGTCTGCCAAGTGTTTGGCAGGAAGAAAAGAAAAGTTGTCCAAAACAGCTTCCAATCGAATGTTCCTGTGATTGGAAAAGTCAGGAGAGTGCAAAGGTACTGTTTTCTATCAGTTGGCAAGGTGCGCACACAATCCCAGTGTTGTACAGCTTGCTTCTTCACCTTCCCGAAGCTGCCGCTCTCGCCGGCTGCCGGAGCCCAAGAAGCGGCTTCTTCGCGCAAAGACGATTGTGCCGCTCACAGTGCTCTCCTTAGCGCGGCTTCTGCCGAAAGACGCCCGGCAGCGGCTCTTTCCTCCGGAGAGCATCCTACCTTCGTCTTTCGCGTCTTTTGTAGTCTACATCTTAGCAAAACGCTTTCCCACTATGTCTGGCTAGGAAAAACTGTGCCAGCACAGAAAACATCTCCCATCGTGTTCTAGAAGTTGCACGGATGTCTGCCAAGTGTTTGGCAGGAAGAAAAGAAAAGTTGTCCAAAACAGCTTCCAATCGAATGTTCCTGTGATTGGAAAAGTCAGGAGAGTGCAAAGGTACTGTTTTCTATCAGTTGGCAAGGTGCGCACACAATCCCAGTGTTGTACAGCTTGCTTCTTCACCTTCCCGAAGCTGCCGCTCTCGCCGGCTGCCGGAGCCCAAGAAGCGGCTTCTTCGCGCAAAGACGATTGTGCCGCTCACAGTGCTCTCCTTAGCGCGGCTTCTGCCGAAAGACGCTCGGCAGCGGCTCTTACCTCCGGAGAGCATCCTACCTTCGTCTTTAGCTCCTCTTCTCATCTACACCTCGGCAAAACGCTTTTCCAATATGTCTGGCGAGGAAAAACTGTGCCAGCACAGAAAACATCTCCCATCGTGTTCTAGAAGTTGCACGGATGTCTGCCAAGTGTTTGGCAGGAAGAAAAGAAAAGTTGTCCAAAACAGCTTCCAATCGAATGTTCCTGTGATTGGAAAAGTCAGGAGAGTGCAAAGGTACTGTTTTCTATCAGTTGGCAAGGTGCGCACACAATCCCAGTGTTGTACAGCTTGCTTCTTCACCTTCCCGAAGCTGCCGCTCTCGCCGGCTGCCGGAGCCCAAGAAGCGGCTTCTTCGCGCAAAGACGATTGTGCCGCTCACAGTGCTCTCCTTAGCGCGGCTTCTGCCGAAAGACGCCCGGCAGCGGCTCTTACCTCCGGAGAGCATCCTACATTCGTCTTTAGCTCCTCTACTCATCTACACCTCGGCAAAACGCTTTTCCACTATGTCTGGCTAGGAAAAACTGTGCCAGCACAGAAAACATCTCCCATCGTGTTCTAGAAGTTGCACGGATGTCTGCCAAGTGTTTGGCAGGAAGAAAAGAAAAGTTGTCCAAAACAGCTTCCAATCGAATGTTCCTGTGATTGGAAAAGTCAGGAGAGTGCAAAGGTACTGTTTTCTATCAGTTGGCAAGGTGCGCACACAATCCCAGTGTTGTACAGCTTGCTTCTTCACCTTCCCGAAGCTGCCGCTCTCGCCGGCTGCCGGAGCCCAAGAAGCGGCTTCTTCGCGCAAAGACGATTGTGCCGCTCACAGTGCTCTCCTTAGCGCGGCTTCTGCCGAAAGACGCTCGGCAGAGGCTCTTACCTCCGGAGAGCATCCTACCTTCGTCTTTAACTCCTCTTCTCATCTACACCTCGGCAAAACCCTTTTCCACTATGTCTGGCTAGGAAAAACTGTGCCAGCACAGAAAACATCTCCCATCGTGTTCTAGAAGTTGCACGGATGTCTGCCAAGTGTTTGGCAGGAAGAAAAGAAAAGTTGTCCAAAACAGCTTCCAATCGAATGTTCCTGTGATTGGAAAAGTCAGGAGAGTGCAAAGGTACTGTTTTCTATCAGTTGGCAAGGTGCGCACACAATCCCAGTGTTGTACAGCTTGCTTCTTCACCTTCCCGAAGCTGCCGCTCTCGCCGGCTGCCGGAGCCCAAGAAGCGGCTTCTTCGCGCAAAGACGATTGTGCCGCTCACAGTGCTCTCCTTAGCGCGGCTTCTGCCGAAAGACGCCCGGCAGCGGCTCTTACCTCCGGAGAGCATCCTACCTTCGTCTTTAGCTCCTCTACTCATCTACACCTCGGCAAAACGCTTTTCCAATATGTCTGGCGAGGAAAAACTGTGCCAGCACAGAAAACATCTCCCATCGTGTTCTAGAAGTTGCACGGATGTCTGCCAAGTGTTTGGCAGGAAGAAAAGAAAAGTTGTCCAAAACAGCTTCCAATCGAATGTTCATGTGATTGGAAAAGTCAGGAGAGTGCAAAGGTACTGTTTTCTATCAGTTGGCAAGGTGCGCACACAATCCCAGTGTTGTACAGCTTGCTTCTTCACCTTCCCGAAGCTGCCGCTCTCGCCGGCTGCCGGAGCCCAAGAAGCGGCTTCTTCGCGCAAAGACGATTGTGCCGCTCACAGTGCTCTCCTTAGCGCGGCTTCTGCCGAAAGACGCCCGGCAGCGGCTCTTACCTCCGGAGAGCATCCTACCTTCGTCTTTAGCTCCTCTTCTCATCTACACCTCGGCAAAACCCTTTTCCACTATGTCTGGCTAGGAAAAACTGTGCCAGCACAGAAAACATCTCCCATCGTGTTCTAGAAGTTGCACGGATGTCTGCCAAGTGTTTGGCAGGAAGAAAAGAAAAGTTGTCCAAAACAGCTTCCAATCGAATGTTCCTGTGATTGGAAAAGTCAGGAGAGTGCAAAGGTACTGTTTTCTATCAGTTGGCAAGGTGCGCACACAATCCCAGTGTTGTACAGCTTGCTTCTTCACCTTCCCGAAGCTGCCGCTCTCGCCGGCTGCCGGAGCCCAAGAAGCGGCTTCTTCGCGCAAAGACGATTGTGCCGCTCACAGTGCTCTCCTTAGCGCGGCTTCTGCCGAAAGACGCCCGGCAGCGGCTCTTACCTCCGGAGAGCATCCTACCTTCGTCTTTCGCGTCTTTTGTAGTCTACATCTTAGCAAAACGCTTTCCCACTATGTCTGGCTAGGAAAAACTGTGCCAGCACAGAAAACATCTCCCATCGTGTTCTAGAAGTTGCACGGATGTCTGCCAAGTGTTTGGCAGGAAGAAAAGAAAAGTTGTCCAAAACAGCTTCCAATCGAATGTTCCTGTGATTGGAAAAGTCAGGAGAGTGCAAAGGTACTGTTTTCTATCAGTTGGCAAGGTGCGCACACAATCCCAGTGTTGTACAGCTTGCTTCTTCACCTTCCCGAAGCTGCCGCTCTCGCCGGCTGCCGGAGCCCAAGAAGCGGCTTCTTCGCGCAAAGACGATTGTGCCGCTCACAGTGCTCTCCTTAGCGCGGCTTCTGCCGAAAGACGCCCGGCAGCGGCTCTTACCTCCGGAGAGCATCCTACCTTCGTCTTTAGCTCCTCTTCTCATCTACACCTCGGCAAAACGCTTTTCCAATATGTCTGGCGAGGAAAAACTGTGCCAGCACAGAAAACATCTCCCATCGTGTTCTAGAAGTTGCACGGATGTCTGCCAAGTGTTTGGCAGGAAGAAAAGAAAAGTTGTCCAAAACAGCTTCCAATCGAATGTTCATGTGATTGGAAAATTCAGGAGAGTGCAAAGGTACTGTTTTCTATCAGTTGGCAAGGTGCGCACACAATCCCAGTGTTGTACAGCTTGCTTCTTCACCTTCCCGAAGCTGCCGCTCTCGCCGGCTGCCGGAGCCCAAGAAGCGGCTTCTTCGCGCAAAGACGATTGTGCCGCTCACAGTGCTCTCCTTAGCGCGGCTTCTGCCGAAAGACGCCCGGCAGCGGCTCTTACCTCCGGAGAGCATCCTACCTTCGTCTTTCGCGTCTTTTGTAGTCTACATCTTAGCAAAACGCTTTTCCACTATGTCTGGCTAGGAAAAACTGTGCCAGCACAGAAAACATCTCCCATCGTGTTCTAGAAGTTGCACGGATGTCTGCCAAGTGTTTGGCAGGAAGAAAAGAAAAGTTGTCCAAAACAGCTTCCAATCGAATGTTCCTGTGATTGGAAAAGTCAGGAGAGTGCAAAGGTACTGTTTTCTATCAGTTGGCAAGGTGCGCACACAATCCCAGTGTTGTACAGCTTGCTTCTTCACCTTCCCGAAGCTGCCGCTCTCGCCGGCTGCCGGAGCCCAAGAAGCGGCTTCTTCGCGCAAAGACGATTGTGCCGCTCACAGTGCTCTCCTTAGCGCGGCTTCTGCCGAAAGACGCCCGGCAGCGGCTCTTTCCTCCGGAGAGCATCCTACCTTCGTCTTTCGCGTCTTTTGTAGTCTACATCTTAGCAAAACGCTTTTCCACTATGTCTGGCTAGGAAAAACTGTGCCAGCACAGAAAACATCTCCCATCGTGTTCTAGAAGTTGCACGGATGTCTGCCAAGTGTTTGGCAGGAAGAAAAGAAAAGTTGTCCAAAACAGCTTCCAATCGAATGTTCCTGTGATTGGAAAAGTCAGGAGAGTGCAAAGGTACTGTTTTCTATCAGTTGGCAAGGTGCGCACACAATCCCAGTGTTGTACAGCTTGCTTCTTCACCTTCCCGAAGCTGCCGCTCTCGCCGGCTGCCGGAGCCCAAGAAGCGGCTTCTTCGCGCAAAGACGATTGTGCCGCTCACAGTGCTCTCCTTAGCGCGGCTTCTGCCGAAAGACGCTCGGCAGCGGCTCTTACCTCCGGAGAGCATCCTACCTTCGTCTTTAGCTCCTCTTCTCATCTACACCTCGGCAAAACGCTTTTCCAATATGTCTGGCGAGGAAAAACTGTGCCAGCACAGAAAACATCTCCCATCGTGTTCTAGAAGTTGCACGGATGTCTGCCAAGTGTTTGGCAGGAAGAAAAGAAAAGTTGTCCAAAACAGCTTCCAATCGAATGTTCCTGTGATTGGAAAAGTCAGGAGAGTGCAAAGGTACTGTTTTCTATCAGTTGGCAAGGTGCGCACACAATCCCAGTGTTGTACAGCTTGCTTCTTCACCTTCCCGAAGCTGCCGCTCTCGCCGGCTGCCGGAGCCCAAGAAGCGGCTTCTTCGCGCAAAGACGATTGTGCCGCTCACAGTGCTCTCCTTAGCGCGGCTTCTGCCGAAAGACGCCCGGCAGCGGCTCTTTCCTCCGGAGAGCATCCTACCTTCGTCTTTCGCGTCTTTTGTAGTCTACATCTTAGCAAAACGCTTTCCCACTATGTCTGGCTAGGAAAAACTGTGCCAGCACAGAAATCATCTCCCATCGTGTTCTAGAAGTTGCACGGATGTCTGCCAAGTGTTTGGCAGGAAGAAAAGAAAAGTTGTCCAAAACAGCTTCCAATCGAATGTTCCTGTGATTGGAAAAGTCAGGAGAGTGCAAAGGTACTGTTTTCTATCAGTTGGCAAGGTGCGCACACAATCCCAGTGTTGTACAGCTTGCTTCTTCACCTTCCCGAAGCTGCCGCTCTCGCCGGCTGCCGGAGCCCAAGAAGCGGCTTCTTCGCGCAAAGACGATTGTGCCGCTCACAGTGCTCTCCTTAGCGCGGCTTCTGCCGAAAGACGCCCGGCAGCGGCTCTTACCTCCGGAGAGCATCCTACCTTCGTCTTTAGCTCCTCTTCTCATCTACACCTCGGCAAAACGCTTTTCCAATATGTCTGGTGAGGAAAAACTGTGCCAGCACAGAAAACATCTCCCATCGTGTTCTAGAAGTTGCACGGATGTCTGCCAAGTGTTTGGCAGGAAGAAAAGAAAAGTTGTCCAAAACAGCTTCCAATCGAATGTTCATGTGATTGGAAAAGTCAGGAGAGTGCAAAGGTACTGTTTTCTATCAGTTGGCAAGGTGCACACACAATCCCAGTGTTGTACAGCTTGCTTCTTCACCTTCCCGAAGCTGCCGCTCTCGCCGGCTGCCGGAGCCCAAGAAGCGGCTTCTTCGCGCAAAGACGATTGTGCCGCTCACAGTGCTCTCCTTAGCGCGGCTTCTGCCGAAAGACGCCCGGCAGCGGCTCTTACCTCCGGAGAGCATCCTACCTTCGTCTTTCGCGTCTTTTGTAGTCTACATCTTAGCAAAACGCTTTTCCACTATGTCTGGCTAGGAAAAACTGTGCCAGCACAGAAAACATCTCCCATCGTGTTCTAGAAGTTGCACGGATGTCTGCCAAGTGTTTGGCAGGAAGAAAAGAAAAGTTGTCCAAAACAGCTTCCAATCGAATGTTCCTGTGATTGGAAAAGTCAGGAGAGTGCAAAGGTACTGTTTTCTATCAGTTGGCAAGGTGCGCACACAATCCCAGTGTTGTACAGCTTGCTTCTTCACCTTCCCGAAGCTGCCGCTCTCGCCGGCTGCCGGAGCCCAAGAAGCGGCTTCTTCGCGCAAAGACGATTGTGCCGCTCACAGTGCTCTCCTTAGCGCGGCTTCTGCCGAAAGACGCCCGGCAGCGGCTCTTTCCTCCGGAGAGCATCCTACCTTCGTCTTTCGCGTCTTTTGTAGTCTACATCTTAGCAAAAAGCTTTTCCACTATGTCTGGCTAGGAAAAACTGTGCCAGCACAGAAAACATCTCCCATCGTGTTCTAGAAGTTGCACGGATGTCTGCCAAGTGTTTGGCAGGAAGAAAAGAAAAGTTGTCCAAAACAGCTTCCAATCGAATGTTCCTGTGATTGGAAAAGTCAGGAGAGTGCAAAGGTACTGTTTTCTATCAGTTGGCAAGGTGCGCACACAATCCCAGTGTTGTACAGCTTGCTTCTTCACCTTCCCGAAGCTGCCGCTCTCGCCGGCTGCCGGAGCCCAAGAAGCGGCTTCTTCGCGCAAAGACGATTGTGCCGCTCACAGTGCTCTCCTTAGCGCGGCTTCTGCCGAAAGACGCCCGGCAGCGGCTCTTTCCTCCGGAGAGCATCCTACCTTCGTCTTTCGCGTCTTTTGTAGACTGCATCTTAGCAAAAAGCTTTTCCACTATGTCTGGCTAGGTAAAACTGTGCCAGCACAGAAAACATCTCCCATCGTGTTCTAGAAGTTGCACGGATGTCTGCCAAGTGTTTGGCAGGAAGAAAAGAAAAGTTGTCCAAAACACCTTCCAATCGAATGTTCCTGTGATTGGAAAAGTCAGGAGAGTGCAAAGGTACTGTTTTCTATCAGTTGGCAAGGTGCGCACACAATCCCAGTGTTGTACAGCTTGCTTCTTCACCTTCCCGAAGCTGCCGCTCTCGCCGGCTGCCGGAGCCCAAGAAGCGGCTTCTTCGCGCAAAGACGATTGTGCCGCTCACAGTGCTCTCCTTAGCGCGGCTTCTGCCGAAAGACGCCCGGCAGCGGCTCTTTCCTCCGGAGAGCATCCTACCTTTGTCTTTCGCGTCTTTTGTAGTCTACATCTTAGCAAAACGCTTTCCCACTATGTCTGGCTAGGAAAAACTGTGCCAGCACAGAAAACATCTCCCATCGTGTTCTAGAAGTTGCACGGATGTCTGCCAAGTGTTTGGCAGGAAGAAAAGAAAAGTTGTCCAAAACAGCTTCCAATCGAATGTTCCTTGTGATTGGAAAAGTCAGGAGAGTGCAAAGGTACTGTTTTCTATCAGTTGGCAAGGTGCGCACACAATCCCAGTGTTGTACAGCTTGCTTCTTCACCTTCCCGAAGCTGCCGCTCTCGCCGGCTGCCGGAGCCCAAGAAGCGGCTTCTTCGCGCAAAGACGATTGTGCCGCTCACAGTGCTCTCCTTAGCGCGGCTTCTGCCGAAAGACGCCCGGCAGCGGCTCTTACCTCCGGAGAGCATCCTACCTTCATCTTTAGCTCGTCTTCTCATCTACACCTCGGCAAAACGCTTTTCCAATATGTCTGGCGAGGAAAAACTGTGCCAGCACAGAAAACATCTCCCATCGTGTTCTAGAAGTTGCACGGATGTCTGCCAAGTGTTTGGCAGGAAGAAAAGAAAAGTTGTCCAAAACAGCTTCCAATCGAATGTTCATGTGATTGGAAAAGTCAGGAGAGTGCAAAGGTACTGTTTTCTATCAGTTGGCAAGGTGCGCACACAATCCCAGTGTTGTACAGCTTGCTTCTTCACCTTCCCGAAGCTGCCGCTCTCGCCGGCTGCCGGAGCCCAAGAAGCGGCTTCTTCGCGCAAAGACGATTGTGCCGCTCACAGTGCTCTCCTTAGCGCGGCTTCTGCCGAAAGACGCCCGGCAGCGGCTCTTACCTCCGGAGAGCATCCTACCTTCGTCTTTCGCGTCTTTTGTCGTCTACATCTTAGCAAAACGCTTTTCCACTATGTCTGGCTAGGAAAAACTGTGCCAGCACAGAAAACATCTCCCATCGTGTTCTAGAAGTTGCACGGATGTCTGCCAAGTGTTTGGCAGGAAGAAAAGAAAAGTTGTCCAAAACAGCTTCCAATCGAATGTTCCTGTGATTGGAAAAGTCAGGAGAGTGCAAAGGTACTGTTTTCTATCAGTTGGCAAGGTGCGCACACAATCCCAGTGTTGTACAGCTTGCTTCTTCACCTTCCCGAAGCTGCCGCTCTCGCCGGCTGCCGGAGCCCAAGAAGCGGCTTCTTCGCGCAAAGACGATTGTGCCGCTCACAGTGCTCTCCTTAGCGCGGCTTCTGCCGAAAGACGCCCGGCAGCGGCTCTTTCCTCCGGAGAGCATCCTACCTTCGTCTTTCGCGTCTTTTGTAGTCTACATCTTAGCAAAAAGCTTTTCCACTATGTCTGGCTAGGAAAAACTGTGCCAGCACAGAAAACATCTCCCATCGTGTTCTAGAAGTTGCACGGATGTCTGCCAAGTGTTTGGCAGGAAGAAAAGAAAAGTTGTCCAAAACAGCTTCCAATCGAATGTTCCTGTGATTGGAAAAGTCAGGAGAGTGCAAAGGTACTGTTTTCTATCAGTTGGCAAGGTGCGCACACAATCCCAGTGTTGTACAGCTTGCTTCTTCACCTTCCCGAAGCTGCCGCTCTCGCCGGCTGCCGGAGCCCAAGAAGCGGCTTCTTCGCGCAAAGACGATTGTGCCGCTCACAGTGCTCTCCTTAGCGCGGCTTCTGCCGAAAGACGCCCGGCAGCGGCTCTTTCCTCCGGAGAGCATCCTACCTTCGTCTTTCGCGTCTTTTGTAGTCTACATCTTAGCAAAAAGCTTTTCCACTATGTCTGGCTAGGAAAAACTGTGCCAGCACAGAAAACATCTCCCATCGTGTTCTAGAAGTTGCACGGATGTCTGCCAAGTGTTTGGCAGGAAGAAAAGAAAAGTTGTCCAAAACAGCTTCCAATCGAATGTTCCTGTGATTGGAAAAGTCAGGAGAGTGCAAAGGTACTGTTTTCTATCAGTTGGCAAGGTGCGCACACAATCCCAGTGTTGTACAGCTTGCTTCTTCACCTTCCCGAAGCTGCCGCTCTCGCCGGCTGCCGGAGCCCAAGAAGCGGCTTCTTCGCGCAAAGACGATTGTGCCGCTCACAGTGCTCTCCTTAGCGCGGCTTCTGCCGAAAGACGCCCGGCAGCGGCTCTTACCTCCGGAGAGCATCCTACCTTCGTCTTTCGCGTCTTTTGTAGTCTACATCTTAGCAAAACGCTTTCCCAATATGTCTGGCTAGGAAAAACTGTGCCAGCACAGAAAACATCTCCCATCGTGTTCTAGAAGTTGCACGGATGTCTGCCAAGTGTTTGGCAGGAAGAAAAGAAAAGTTGTCCAAAACAGCTTCCAATCGAATGTTCCTGTGATTGGAAAAGTCAGGAGAGTGCAAAGGTACTGTTTTCTATCAGTTGGCAAGGTGCGCACACAATCCCAGTGTTGTACAGCTTGCTTCTTCACCTTCCCGAAGCTGCCGCTCTCGCCGGCTGCCGGAGCCCAAGAAGCGGCTTCTTCGCGCAAAGACGATTGTGCCGCTCACAGTGCTCTCCTTAGCGCGGCTTCTGCCGAAAGACGCTCGGCAGCGGCTCTTACCTCCGGAGAGCATCCTACCTTCGTCTTTAGCTCCTCTTCTCATCTACACCTTGGCAAAACGCTTTTCCAATATGTCTGGCGAGGAAAAACTGTGCCAGCACAGAAAACATCTCCCATCGTGTTCTAGAAGTTGCACGGATGTCTGCCAAGTGTTTGGCAGGAAGAAAAGAAAAGTTGTCCAAAACAGCTTCCAATCGAATGTTCATGTGATTGGAAAAGTCAGGAGAGTGCAAAGGTACTGTTTTCTATCAGTTGGCAAGGTGCGCACACAATCCCAGTGTTGTACAGCTTGCTTCTTCACCTTCCCGAAGCTGCCGCTCTCGCCGGCTGCCGGAGCCCAAGAAGCGGCTTCTTCGCGCAAAGACGATTGTGCCGCTCACAGTGCTCTCCTTAGCGCGGCTTCTGCCGAAAGACGCCCGGCAGCGGCTCTTACCTCCGGAGAGCATCCTACCTTCGTCTTTCGCGTCTTTTGTCGTCTACATCTTAGCAAAACGCTTTTCCACTATGTCTGGCTAGGAAAAACTGTGCCAGCACAGAAAACATCTCCCATCGTGTTCTAGAAGTTGCACGGATGTCTGCCAAGTGTTTGGCAGGAAGAAAAGAAAAGTTGTCCAAAACAGCTTCCAATCGAATGTTCCTGTGATTGGAAAAGTCAGGAGAGTGCAAAGGTACTGTTTTCTATCAGTTGGCAAGGTGCGCACACAATCCCAGTGTTGTACAGCTTGCTTCTTCACCTTCCCGAAGCTGCCGCTCTCGCCGGCTGCCGGAGCCCAAGAAGCGGCTTCTTCGCGCAAAGACGATTGTGCCGCTCACAGTGCTCTCCTTAGCGCGGCTTCTGCCGAAAGACGCCCGGCAGCGGCTCTTGCCTCCGGAGAGCATCCTACCTTCGTCTTTAGCTCCTCTTCTCATCTACACCTCGGCAAAACGCTTTTCCAATATGTCTGGCGAGGAAAAACTGTGCCAGCACAGAAAACATCTCCCATCGTGTTCTAGAAGTTGCACGAATGTCTGCCAAGTGTTTGGCAGGAAGAAAAGAAAAGTTGTCCAAAACAGCTTCCAATCGAATGTTCATGTGATTGGAAAAGTCAGGAGAGTGCAAAGGTACTGTTTTCTATCAGTTGGCAAGGTGCGCACACAATCCCAGTGTTGTACAGCTTGCTTCTTCACCTTCCCGAAGCTGCCGCTCTCGCCGGCTGCCGGAGCCCAAGAAGCGGCTTCTTCGCGCAAAGACGATTGTGCCGCTCACAGTGCTCTCCTTAGCGCGGCTTCTGCCGAAAGACGCCCGGCAGCGGCTCTTACCTCCGGAGAGCATCCTACCTTCGTCTTTCGCGTCTTTTGTAGTCTACATCTTAGCAAAAAGCTTTTCCACTATGTCTGGCTAGGAAAAACTGTGCCAGCACAGAAAACATCTCCCATCGTGTTCTAGAAGTTGCACGGATGTCTGCCAAGTGTTTGGCAGGAAGAAAAGAAAAGTTGTCCAAAACAGCTTCCAATCGAATGTTCCTGTGATTGGAAAAGTCAGGAGAGTGCAAAGGTACTGTTTTCTATCAGTTGGCAAGGTGCGCACACAATCCCAGTGTTGTACAGCTTGCTTCTTCACCTTCCCGAAGCTGCCGCTCTCGCCGGCTGCCGGAGCCCAAGAAGCGGCTTCTTCGCGCAAAGACGATTGTGCCGCTCACAGTGCTCTCCTTAGCGCGGCTTCTGCCGAAAGACGCCCGGCAGCGGCTCTTTCCTCCGGAGAGCATCCTACCTTCGTCTTTCGCGTCTTTTGTAGTCTACATCTTAGCAAAAAGCTTTTCCACTATGTCTGGCTAGGAAAAACTGTGCCAGCACAGAAAACATCTCCCATCGTGTTCTAGAAGTTGCACGGATGTCTGCCAAGTGTTTGGCAGGAAGAAAAGAAAAGTTGTCCAAAACAGCTTCCAATCGAATGTTCCTGTGATTGGAAAAGTCAGGAGAGTGCAAAGGTACTGTTTTCTATCAGTTGGCAAGGTGCGCACACAATCCCAGTGTTGTACAGCTTGCTTCTTCACCTTCCCGAAGCTGCCGCTCTCGCCGGCTGCCGGAGCCCAAGAAGCGGCTTCTTCGCGCAAAGACGATTGTGCCGCTCACAGTGCTCTCCTTAGCGCGGCTTCTGCCGAAAGACGCCCGGCAGCGGCTCTTTCCTCCGGAGAGCATCCTACCTTCGTCTTTCGCGTCTTTTGTAGTCTACATCTTAGCAAAAAGCTTTTCCACTATGTCTGGCTAGGAAAAACTGTGCCAGCACAGAAAACATCTCCCATCGTGTTCTAGAAGTTGCACGGATGTCTGCCAAGTGTTTGGCAGGAAGAAAAGAAAAGTTGTCCAAAACAGCTTCCAATCGAATGTTCCTGTGATTGGAAAAGTCAGGAGAGTGCAAAGGTACTGTTTTCTATCAGTTGGCAAGGTGCGCACACAATCCCAGTGTTGTACAGCTTGCTTCTTCACCTTCCCGAAGCTGCCGCTCTCGCCGGCTGCCGGAGCCCAAGAAGCGGCTTCTTCGCGCAAAGACGATTGTGCCGCTCACAGTGCTCTCCTTAGCGCGGCTTCTGCCGAAAGACGCCCGGCAGCGGCTCTTACCTCCGGAGAGCATCCTACCTTCGTCTTTCGCGTCTTTTGTAGTCTACATCTTAGCAAAACGCTTTCCCACTATGTCTGGCTAGGAAAAACTGTGCCAGCACAGAAAACATCTCCCATCGTGTTCTAGAAGTTGCACGGATGTCTGCCAAGTGTTTGGCAGGAAGAAAAGAAAAGTTGTCCAAAACAGCTTCCAATCGAATGTTCCTGTGATTGGAAAAGTCAGGAGAGTGCAAAGGTACTGTTTTCTATCAGTTGGCAAGGTGCGCACACAATCCCAGTGTTGTACAGCTTGCTTCTTCACCTTCCCGAAGCTGCCGCTCTCGCCAGCTGCCGGAGCCCAAGAAGCGGCTTCTTCGCGCAAAGACGATTGTGCCGCTCACAGTGCTCTCCTTAGCGCGGCTTCTGCCGAAAGACGCCCGGCAGCGGCTCTTACCTCCGGAGAGCATCCTACCTTCGTCTTTCGCGTCTTTTGTAGTCTACATCTTAGCAAAACGCTTTTCCACTATGTCTGGCTAGGAAAAACTGTGCCAGCACAGAAAACATCTCCCATCGTGTTCTAGAAGTTGCACGGATGTCTGCCAAGTGTTTGGCAGGAAGAAAAGAAAAGTTGTCCAAAACAGCTTCCAATCGAATGTTCCTGTGATTGGAAAAGTCAGGAGAGTTCAAAGGTACTGTTTTCTATCAGTTGGCAAGGTGCGCACACAATCCCAGTGTTGTACAGCTTGCTTCTTCACCTTCCCGAAGCTGCCGCTCTCGCCGGCTGCCGGAGCCCAAGAAGCGGCTTCTTCGCGCAAAGACGATTGTGCCGCTCACAGTGCTCTCCTTAGCGCGGCTTCTGCCGAAAGACGCCCGGCAGCGGCTCTTTCCTCCGGAGAGCATCCTACCTTCGTCTTTCGCGTCTTTTGTAGTCTACATCTTAGCAAAAAGCTTTTCCACTATGTCTGGCTAGGAAAAACTGTGCCAGCACAGAAAACATCTCCCATCGTGTTCTAGAAGTTGCACGGATGTCTGCCAAGTGTTTGGCAGGAAGAAAAGAAAAGTTGTCCAAAACAGCTTCCAATCGAATGTTCCTGTGATTGGAAAAGTCAGGAGAGTGCAAAGGTACTGTTTTCTATCAGTTGGCAAGGTGCGCACACAATCCCAGTGTTGTACAGCTTGCTTCTTCACCTTCCCAAAGCTGCCGCTCTCGCCGGCTGCCGGAGCCCAAGAAGCGGCTTCTTCGCGCAAAGACGATTGTGCCGCTCACAGTGCTCTCCTTAGCGCGGCTTCTGCCGAAAGACGCCCGGCAGCGGCTCTTACCTCCGGAGAGCATCCTACCTTCGTCTTTAGCTCCTCTTCTCATCTACACCTCGGCAAAACCCTTTTCCACTATGTCTGGCTAGGAAAAACTGTGCCAGCACAGAAAACATCTCCCATCGTGTTCTAGAAGTTGCACGGATGTCTGCCAAGTGTTTGGCAGGAAGAAAAGAAAAGTTGTCCAAAACAGCTTCCAATCGAATGTTCATGTGATTGGAAAAGTCAGGAGAGTGCAAAGGTACTGTTTTCTATCAGTTGGCAAGGTGCGCACACAATCCCAGTGTTGTACAGCTTGCTTCTTCACCTTCCCGAAGCTGCCGCTCTCGCCGGCTGCCGGAGCCCAAGAAGCGGCTTCTTCGCGCAAAGACGATTGTGCCGCTCACAGTGCTCTCCTTAGCGCGGCTTCTGCCGAAAGACGCCCGGCAGCGGCTCTTACCTCCGGAGAGCATCCTACCTTCGTCTTTCGCGTCTTTTGTAGTCTACATCTTAGCAAAACGCTTTCCCACTATGTCTGGCTAGGAAAAACTGTGCCAGCACAGAAAACATCTCCCATCGTGTTCTAGAAGTTGCACGGATGTCTGCCAAGTGTTTGGCAGGAAGAAAAGAAAAGTTGTCCAAAACAGCTTCCAATCGAATGTTCCTGTGATTGGAAAAGTCAGGAGAGTGCAAAGGTACTGTTTTCTATCAGTTGGCAAGGTGCGCACACAATCCCAGTGTTGTACAGCTTGCTTCTTCACCTTCCCGAAGCTGCCGCTCTCGCCGGCTGCCGGAGCCCAAGAAGCGGCTTCTTCGCGCAAAGACGATTGTGCCGCTCACAGTGCTCTCCTTAGCGCGGCTTCTGCCGAAAGACGCCCGGCAGCGGCTCTTTCCTCCGGAGAGCATCCTACCTTCGTCTTTAGCTCCTCTTCTCATCTACACCTCGGCAAAACGCTTTTCCAATATGTCTGGCGAGGAAAAACTGTGCCAGCACAGAAAACATCTCCCATCGTGTTCTAGAAGTTGCACGGATGTCTGCCAAGTGTTTGGCAGGAAGAAAAGAAAATTTGTCCAAAACAGCTTCCAATCGAATGTTCATGTGATTGGAAAAGTCAGGAGAGTGCAAAGGTACTGTTTTCTATCAGTTGGCAAGGTGCGCACACAATCCCAGTGTTGTACAGCTTGCTTCTTCACCTTCCCGAAGCTGCCGCTCTCGCCGGCTGCCGGAGCCCAAGAAGCGGCTTCTTCGCGCAAAGACGATTGTGCCGCTCACAGTGCTCTCCTTAGCGCGGCTTCTGCCGAAAGACGCCCGGCAGCGGCTCTTACCTCCGGAGAGCATCCTACCTTCGTCTTTCGCGTCTTTTGTAGTCTACATCTTAGCAAAACGCTTTCCCACTATGTCTGGCTAGGAAAAACTGTGCCAGCACAGAAAACATCTCCCATCGTGTTCTAGAAGTTGCACGGATGTCTGCCAAGTGTTTGGCAGGAAGAAAGGAAAAGTTGTCCAAAACAGCTTCCAATCGAATGTTCCTGTGATTGGAAAAGTCAGGAGAGTGCAAAGGTACTGTTTTCTATCAGTTGGCAAGGTGCGCACACAATCCCAGTGTTGTACAGCTTGCTTCTTCACCTTCCCGAAGCTGCCGCTCTCGCCGGCTGCCGGAGCCCAAGAAGCGGCTTCTTCGCGCAAAGACGATTGTGCCGCTCACAGTGCTCTCCTTAGCGCGGCTTCTGCCGAAAGACGCCCGGCAGCGGCTCTTTCCTCCGGAGAGCATCCTACCTTCGTCTTTCGCGTCTTTTGTAGTCTACATCTTAGCAAAACGCTTTCCCACTATGTCTGGCTAGGAAAAACTGTGCCAGCACAGAAAACATCTCCCATCGTGTTCTAGAAGTTGCACGGATGTCTGCCAAGTGTTTGGCAGGAAGAAAAGAAAAGTTGTCCAAAACAGCTTCCAATCGAATGTTCCTGTGATTGGAAAAGTCAGGAGAGTGCAAAGGTACTGTTTTCTATCAGTTGGCAAGGTGCGCACACAATCCCAGTGTTGTACAGCTTGCTTCTTCACCTTCCCGAAGCTGCCGCTCTCGCCGGCTGCCGGAGCCCAAGAAGCGGCTTCTTCGCGCAAAGACGATTGTGCCGCTCACAGTGCTCTCCTTAGCGCGGCTTCTGCCGAAAGACGCCCGGCAGCGGCTCTTACCTCCGGAGAGCATCCTACCTTCGTCTTTAGCTCCTCTTCTCATCTACACCTCGGCAAAACGCTTTTCCAATATGTCTGGCGAGGAAAAACTGTGCCAGCACAGAAAACATCTCCCATCGTGTTCTAGAAGTTGCACGGATGTCTGCCAAGTGTTTGGCAGGAAGAAAAGAAAAGTTGTCCAAAACAGCTTCCAATCGAATGTTCCTGTGATTGGAAAAGTCAGGAGAGTGCAAAGGTACTGTTTTCTATCAGTTGGCAAGGTGCGCACACAATCCCAGTGTTGTACAGCTTGCTTCTTCACCTTCCCGAAGCTGCCGCTCTTGCCGGCTGCCGGAGCCCAAGAAGCGGCTTCTTCGCGCAAAGACGATTGTGCCGCTCACAGTGCTCTCCTTAGCGCGGCTTCTGCCGAAAGACGCCCGGCAGCGGCTCTTACCTCCGGAGAGCATCCTACCTTCGTCTTTAGCTCCTCTTCTCATCTACACCTCGGCAAAACGCTTTTCCAATATGTCTGGCGAGGAAAAACTGTGCCAGCACAGAAAACATCTCCCATCGTGTTCTAGAAGTTGCACGGATGTCTGCCAAGTGTTTGGCAGGAAGAAAAGAAAAGTTGTCCAAAACAGCTTCCAATCGAATGTTCATGTGATTGGAAAAGTCAGGAGAGTGCAAAGGTACTGTTTTCTATCAGTTGGCAAGGTGCGCACACAATCCCAGTGTTGTACAGCTTGCTTCTTCACCTTCCCGAAGCTGCCGCTCTCGCCGGCTGCCGGAGCCCAAGAAGCGGCTTCTTCGCGCAAAGACGATTGTGCCGCTCACAGTGCTCTCCTTAGCGCGGCTTCTGCCGAAAGACGCCCGGCAGCGGCTCTTACCTCCGGAGAGCATCCTACCTTCGTCTTTCGCGTCTTTTGTAGTCTACATCTTAGCAAAACGCTTTTCCACTATGTCTGGCTAGGAAAAACTGTGCCAGCACAGAAAACATCTCCCATCGTGTTCTAGAAGTTGCACGGATGTCTGCCAAGTGTTTGGCAGGAAGAAAAGAAAAGTTGTCCAAAACAGCTTCCAATCGAATGTTCATGTGATTGGAAAAGTCAGGAGAGTGCAAAGGTACTGTTTTCTATCAGTTGGCAAGGTGCGCACACAATCCCAGTGTTGTACAGCTTGCTTCTTCACCTTCCCGAAGCTGCCGCTCTCGCCGGCTGCCGGAGCCCAAGAAGCGGCTTCTTCGCGCAAAGACGATTGTGCCGCTCACAGTGCTCTCCTTAGCGCGGCTTCTGCCGAAAGACACCCGGCAGCGGCTCTTTCCTCCGGAGAGCATCCTACCTTCGTCTTTCGCGTCTTTTGTAGTCTACATCTTACCAAAAAGCTTTTCCACTATGTCTGGCTAGGAAAAACTGTGCCAGCACAGAAAACATCTCCCATCGTGT
The DNA here is from genome assembly GCF_028018845.1 of Melospiza georgiana. Lineage (NCBI taxonomy): Eukaryota > Metazoa > Chordata > Aves > Passeriformes > Passerellidae > Melospiza > Melospiza georgiana. The sequence goes on along the minus strand of NW_026652218.1, from coordinate 1,599,877 downwards.
TCTAGAAGTTGCACGGATGTCTGCCAAGTGTTTGGCAGGAAGAAAAGAAAAGTTGTCCAAAACAGCTTCCAATCGAATGTTCCTGTGATTGGAAAAGTCAGGAGAGTGCAAAGGTACTGTTTTCTATCAGTTGGCAAGGTGCGCACACAATCCCAGTGTTGTACAGCTTGCTTCTTCACCTTCCCGAAGCTGCCGCTCTCGCCGGCTGCCGGAGCCCAAGAAGCGGCTTCTTCGCGCAAAGACGATTGTGCCGCTCACAGTGCTCTCCTTAGCGCGGCTTCTGCCGAAAGACGCCCGGCAGCGGCTCTTACCTCCGGAGAGCATCCTACCTTCGTCTTTAGCTCCTCTTCTCATCTACACCTCGGCAAAAAGCTTTTCCACTATGTCTGGCGAGGAAAAACTGTGCCAGCACAGAAAACATCTCCCATCGTGTTCTAGAAGTTGCACGGATGTCTGCCAAGTGTTTGGCAGGAAGAAAAGAAAAGTTGTCCAAAACAGCTTCCAATCGAATGTTCATGTGATTGGAAAAGTCAGGAGAGTGCAAAGGTACTGTTTTCTATCAGTTGGCAAGGTGCGCACACAATCCCAGTGTTGTACAGCTTGCTTCTTCACCTTCCCGAAGCTGCCGCTCTCGCCGGCTGCCGGAGCCCAAGAAGCGGCTTCTTCGCGCAAAGACGATTGTGCCGCTCACAGTGCTCTCCTTAGCGCGGCTTCTGCCGAAAGACGCCCGGCAGCGGCTCTTACCTCCGGAGAGCATCCTACCTTCGTCTTTCGCGTCTTTTGTAGTCTACATCTTAGCAAAACGCTTTCCCACTATGTCTGGCTAGGAAAAACTGTGCCAGCACAGAAAACATCTCCCATCGTGTTCTAGAAGTTGCACGGATGTCTGCCAAGTGTTTGGCAGGAAGAAAAGAAAAGTTGTCCAAAACAGCTTCCAATCGAATGTTCCTGTGATTGGAAAAGTCAGGAGAGTGCAAAGGTACTGTTTTCTATCAGTTGGCAAGGTGCGCACACAATCCCAGTGTTGTACAGCTTGCTTCTTCACCTTCCCGAAGCTGCCGCTCTCGCCGGCTGCCGGAGCCCAAGAAGCGGCTTCTTCGCGCAAAGACGATTGTGCCGCTCACAGTGCTCTCCTTAGCGCGGCTTCTGCCGAAAGACGCCCGGCAGCGGCTCTTACCTCCAAAGAGCATCCTACCTTCGTCTTTAGCTCCTCTTCTCATCTACACCTCGGCAAAACGCTTTTCCAATATGTCTGGCGAGGAAAAACTGTGCCAGCACAGAAAACATCTCCCATCGTGTTCTAGAAGTTGCACGGATGTCTGCCAAGTGTTTGGCAGGAAGAAAAGAAAAGTTGTCCAAAACAGCTTCCAATCGAATGTTCATGTGATTGGAAAAGTCAGGAGAGTGCAAAGGTACTGTTTTCTATCAGTTGGCAAGGTGCGCACACAATCCCAGTGTTGTACAGCTTGCTTCTTCACCTTCCCGAAGCTGCCGCTCTCGCCGGCTGCCGGAGCCCAAGAAGCGGCTTCTTCGCGCAAAGACGATTGTGCCGCTCACAGTGCTCTCCTTAGCGCGGCTTCTGCCGAAAGACGCCCGGCAGCGGCTCTTACCTCCGGAGAGCATCCTACCTTCGTCTTTCGCGTCTTTTGTAGTCTACATCTTAGCAAAACGCTTTCCCACTATGTCTGGCTAGGAAAAACTGTGCCAGCACAGAAAACATCTCCCATCGTGTTCTAGAAGTTGCACGGATGTCTGCCAAGTGTTTGGCAGGAAGAAAAGAAAAGTTGTCCAAAACAGCTTCCAATCGAATGTTCCTGTGATTGGAAAAGTCAGGAGAGTGCAAAGGTACTGTTTTCTATCAGTTGGCAAGGTGCGCACACAATCCCAGTGTTGTACAGCTTGCTTCTTCACCTTCCCGAAGCTGCCGCTCTCGCCGGCTGCCGGAGCCCAAGAAGCGGCTTCTTCGCGCAAAGACGATTGTGCCGCTCACAGTGCTCTCCTTAGCGCGGCTTCTGCCGAAAGACGCCCGGCAGCGGCTCTTTCCTCCGGAGAGCATCCTACCTTCGTCTTTAGCTCCTCTTCTCATCTACACCTCGGCAAAACGCTTTTCCACTATGTCTGGCTAGGAAAAACTGTGCCAGCACAGAAAACATCTCCCATCGTGTTCTAGAAGTTGCACGGATGTCTGCCAAGTGTTTGGCAGGAAGAAAAGAAAAGTTGTCCAAAACAGCTTCCAATCGAATGTTCATGTGATTGGAAAAGTCAGGAGAGTGCAAAGGTACTGTTTTCTATCAGTTGGCAAGGTGCGCACACAATCCCAGTGTTGTACAGCTTGCTTCTTCACCTTCCCGAAGCTGCCGCTCTCGCCGGCTGCCGGAGCCCAAGAAGCGGCTTCTTCGCGCAAAGACGATTGTGCCGCTCACAGTGCTCTCCTTAGCGCGGCTTCTGCCGAAAGACGCCCGGCAGCGGCTCTTACCTCCGGAGAGCATCCTACCTTTGTCTTTCGCGTCTTTTGTAGTCTACATCTTAGCAAAACGCTTTTCCACTATGTCTGGCTAGGAAAAACTGTGCCAGCACAGAAAACATCTCCCATCGTGTTCTAGAAGTTGCACGGATGTCTGCCAAGTGTTTGGCAGGAAGAAAAGAAAAGTTGTCCAAAACAGCTTCCAATCGAATGTTCCTGTGATTGGAAAAGTCAGGAGAGTGCAAAGGTACTGTTTTCTATCAGTTGGCAAGGTGCGCACACAATCCCAGTGTTGTACAGCTTGCTTCTTCACCTCCCGAAGCTGCCGCTCTCGCCGGCTGCCGGAGCCCAAGAAGCGGCTTCTTCGCGCAAAGACGATTGTGCCGCTCACAGTGCTCTCCTTAGCGCGGCTTCTGCCGAAAGACGCCCGGCAGCGGCTCTTACCTCCGGAGAGCATCCTACCTTCCTCTTTCGCGTCTTTTGTAGTCTACATCTTAGCAAAAAGCTTTTCCACTATGTCTGGCTAGGAAAAACTGTGCCAGCACAGAAAACATCTCCCATCGTGTTCTAGAAGTTGCACGGATGTCTGCCAAGTGTTTGGCAGGAAGAAAAGAAAAGTTGTCCAAAACAGCTTCCAATCGAAAGTTCATGTGATTGGAAAAGTCAGGAGAGTGCAAAGGTACTGTTTTCTATCAGTTGGCAAGGTGCGCACACAATCCCAGTGTTGTACAGCTTGCTTCTTCACCTTCCCGAAGCTGCCGCTCTCGCCGGCTGCCGGAGCCCAAGAAGCGGCTTCTTCGCGCAAAGACGATTGTGCCGCTCACAGTGCTCTCCTTAGCGCGGCTTCTGCCGAAAGACGCCCGGCAGCGGCTCTTACCTCCGGAGAGCATCCTACCTTCATCTTTAGCTCCTCTACTCATCTACACCTCGGCAAAACGCTTTTCCAATATGTCTGGCTAGGAAAAACTGTGCCAGCACAGAAAACATCTCCCATCGTGTTCTAGAAGTTGCACGGATGTCTGCCAAGTGTTTGGCAGGAAGAAAAGAAAAGTTGTCCAAAACAGCTTCCAATCGAATGTTCCTGTGATTGGAAAAGTCAGGAGAGTGCAAAGGTACTGTTTTCTATCAGTTGGCAAGGTGCGCACACAATCCCAGTGTTGTACAGCTTGCTTCTTCACCTTCCCGAAGCTGCCGCTCTCGCCGGCTGCCGGAGCCCAAGAAGCGGCTTCTTCGCGCAAAGACGATTGTGCCGCTCACAGTGCTCTCCTTAGCGCGGCTTCTGCCGAAAGACGCCCGGCAGCGGCTCTTACCTCCGGAGAGCATCCTACCTTCGTCTTTAGCTCCTCTACTCATCTACACCTCGGCAAAAAGCTTTTCCACTATGTCTGGCTAGGAAAAACTGTGCCAGCACAGAAAACATCTCCCATCGTGTTCTAGAAGTTGCACGGATGTCTGCCAAGTGTTTGGCAGGAAGAAAAGAAAAGTTGTCCAAAACAGCTTCCAATCGAATGTTCATGTGATTGGAAAAGTCAGGAGAGTGCAAAGGTACTGTTTTCTATCAGTTGGCAAGGTGCGCACACAATCCCAGTGTTGTACAGCTTGCTTCTTCACCTTCCCGAAGCTGCCGCTCTCGCCGGCTGCCGGAGCCCAAGAAGCGGCTTCTTCGCGCAAAGACGATTGTGCCGCTCACCGTGCTCTCCTTAGCGCGGCTTCTGCCGAAAGACGCCCGGCAGCGGCTCTTTCCTCCGGAGAGCATCCTACCTTCGTCTTTCGCGTCTTTTGTAGTCTACATCTTAGCAAAAAGCTTTTCCACTATGTCTGGCTAGGAAAAACTGTGCCAGCACAGAAAACATCTCCCATCGTGTTCTAGAAGTTGCACGGATGTCTGCCAAGTGTTTGGCAGGAAGAAAAGAAAAGTTGTCCAAAACAGCTTCCAATCGAATGTTCCTGTGATTGGAAAAGTCAGGAGAGTGCAAAGGTACTGTTTTCTATCAGTTGGCAAGGTGCGCACACAATCCCAGTGTTGTACAGCTTGCTTCTTCACCTTCCCGAAGCTGCCGCTCTCGCCGGCTGCCGGAGCCCAAGAAGCGGCTTCTTCGCGCAAAGACGATTGTGCCGCTCACAGTGCTCTCCTTAGCGCGGCTTCTGCCGAAAGACGCCCGGCAGCGGCTCTTACCTCCGGAGAGCATCCTACCTTCGTCTTTAGCTCCTCTACTCATCTACACCTCGGCAAAACGCTTTTCCACTATGTCTGGCTAGGAAAAACTGTGCCAGCACAGAAAACATCTCCCATCGTGTTCTAGAAGTTGCACGGATGTCTGCCAAGTGTTTGGCAGGAAGAAAAGAAAAGTTGTCCAAAACAGCTTCCAATCGAATGTTCCTGTGATTGGAAAAGTCAGGAGAGTGCAAAGGTACTGTTTTCTATCAGTTGGCAAGGTGCGCACACAATCCCAGTGTTGTACAGCTTGCTTCTTCACCTTCCCGAAGCTGCCGCTCTCGCCGGCTGCCGGAGCCCAAGAAGCGGCTTCTTCGCGCAAAGACGTTTGTGCCGCTCACAGTGCTCTCCTTAGCGCGGCTTCTGCCGAAAGACGCCCGGCAGCGGCTCTTACCTCCGGAGAGCATCCTACCTTCGTCTTTAGCTCCTCTACTCATCTACACCTCGGCAAAACGCTTTTCCAATATGTCTGGCGAGGAAAAACTGTGCCAGCACAGAAAACATCTCCCATCGTGTTCTAGAAGTTGCACGGATGTCTGCCAAGTGTTTGGCAGGAAGAAAAGAAAAGTTGTCCAAAACAGCTTCCAATCGAATGTTCCTGTGATTGGAAAAGTCAGGAGAGTGCAAAGGTACTGTTTTCTATCAGTTGGCAAGGTGCGCACACAATCCCAGTGTTGTACAGCTTGCTTCTTCACCTTCCCGAAGCTGCCGCTCTCGCCGGCTGCCGGAGCCCAAGAAGCGGCTTCTTCGCGCAAAGACGATTGTGCCGCTCACAGTGCTCTCCTTAGCGCGGCTTCTGCCGAAAGACGCCCGGCAGCGGCTCTTACCTCCGGAGAGCATCCTACCTTCGTCTTTAGCTCCTCTTCTCATCTACACCTCGGCAAAACCCTTTTCCACTATGTCTGGCTAGGAAAAACTGTGCCAGCACAGAAAACATCTCCCATCGTGTTCTAGAAGTTGCACGGATGTCTGCCAAGTGTTTGGCAGGAAGAAAAGAAAAGTTGTTCAAAACAGCTTCCAATCGAATGTTCATGTGATTGGAAAAGTCAGGAGAGTGCAAAGGTACTGTTTTCTATCAGTTGGCAAGGTGCGCACACAATCCCAGTGTTGTACAGCTTGCTTCTTCACCTTCCCGAAGCTGCCGCTCTCGCCAGCTGCCGGAGCCCAAGAAGCGGCTTCTTCGCGCAAAGACGATTGTGCCGCTCACAGTGCTCTCCTTAGCGCGGCTTCTGCCGAAAGACGCCCGGCAGCGGCTCTTACCTCCGGAGAGCATCCTACCTTCGTCTTTCGCGTCTTTTGTAGTCTACATCTTAGCAAAACGCTTTCCAACTATGTCTGGCTAGGAAAAACTGTGCCAGCACAGAAAACATCTCCCATCGTGTTCTAGAAGTTGCACGGATGTCTGCCAAGTGTTTGGCAGGAAGAAAAGAAAAGTTGTCCAAAACAGCTTCCAATCGAATGTTCCTGTGATTGGAAAAGTCAGGAGAGTGCAAAGGTACTGTTTTCTATCAGTTGGCAAGGTGCGCACACAATCCCAGTGTTGTACAGCTTGCTTCTTCACCTTCCCGAAGCTGCCGCTCTCGCCGGCTGCCGGAGCCCAAGAAGCGGCTTCTTCGCGCAAAGACGATTGTGCCGCTCACAGTGCTCTCCTTAGCGCGGCTTCTGCCGAAAGACGCCCGGCAGCGGCTCTTTCCTCCGGAGAGCATCCTACCTTCGTCTTTAGCTCCTCTTCTCATCTACACCTCGGCAAAACGCTTTTCAAATATGTCTGGCGAGGAAAAACTGTGCCAGCACAGAAAACATCTCCCATCGTGTTCTAGAAGTTGCACGGATGTCTGCCAAGTGTTTGGCAGGAAGAAAAGAAAAGTTGTCCAAAACAGCTTCCAATCGAATGTTCATGTGATTGGAAAAGTCAGGAGAGTGCAAAGGTACTGTTTTCTATCAGTTGGCAAGGTGCGCACACAATCCCAGTGTTGTACAGCTTGCTTCTTCACCTTCCCGAAGCTGCCGCTCTCGCCGGCTGCCGGAGCCCAAGAAGCGGCTTCTTCGCGCAAAGACGATTGTGCCGCTCACAGTGCTCTCCTTAGCGCGGCTTCTGCCGAAAGACGCCCGGCAGCGGCTCTTACCTCCGGAGAGCATCCTACCTTCGTCTTTCGCGTCTTTTGTAGTCTACATCTTAGCAAAACGCTTTTCCACTATGTCTGGCTAGGAAAAACTGTGCCAGCACAGAAAACATCTCCCATCGTGTTCTAGAAGTTGCACGGATGTCTGCCAAGTGTTTGGCAGGAAGAAAAGAAAAGTTGTCCAAAACAGCTTCCAATCGAATGTTCCTGTGATTGGAAAAGTCAGGAGAGTGCAAAGGTACTGTTTTCTATCAGTTGGCAAGGTGCGCACACAATCCCAGTGTTGTACAGCTTGCTTCTTCACCTTCCCGAAGCTGCCGCTCTCGCCGGCTGCCGGAGCCCAAGAAGCGGCTTCTTCGCGCAAAGACGATTGTGCCGCTCACAGTGCTCTCCTTAGCGCGGCTTCTGCCGAAAGACGCCCGGCAGCGGCTCTTTCCTCCCGAGAGCATCCTACCTTCGTCTTTCGCGTCTTTTGTAGTCTACATCTTAGCAAAACGCTTTCCCACTATGTCTGGCTAGGAAAAACTGTGCCAGCACAGAAAACATCTCCCATCGTGTTCTAGAAGTTGCACGGATGTCTGCCAAGTGTTTGGCAGGAAGAAAAGAAAAGTTGTCCAAAACAGCTTCCAATCGAATGTTCCTGTGATTGGAAAAGTCAGGAGAGTGCAAAGGTACTGTTTTCTATCAGTTGGCAAGGTGCGCACACAATCCCAGTGTTGTACAGCTTGCTTCTTCACCTTCCCGAAGCTGCCGCTCTCGCCGGCTGCCGGAGCCCAAGAAGCGGCTTCTTCGCGCAAAGACGATTGTGCCGCTCACAGTGCTCTCCTTAGCGCGGCTTCTGCCGAAAGACGCCCGGCAGCGGCTCTTACCTCCGGAGAGCATCCTACCTTCGTCTTTCGCGTCTTTTGTAGTCTACATCTTAGCAAAACGCTTTTCCACTATGTCTGGCTAGGAAAAACTGTGCCAGCACAGAAAACATCTCCCATCGTGTTCTAGAAGTTGCACGGATGTCTGCCAAGTGTTTGGCAGGAAGAAAAGAAAAGTTGTCCAAAACAGCTTCCAATCGAATGTTCCTGTGATTGGAAAAGTCAGGAGAGTGCAAAGGTACTGTTTTCTATCAGTTGGCAAGGTGCGCACACAATCCCAGTGTTGTACAGCTTGCTTCTTCACCTTCCCGAAGCTGCCGCTCTCGCCGGCTGCCGGAGCCCAAGAAGCGGCTTCTTCGCGCAAAGACGATTGTGCCGCTCACAGTGCTCTCCTTAGCGCGGCTTCTGCCGAAAGACGCCCGGCAGCGGCTCTTTCCTCCGGAGAGCATCCTACCTTCGTCTTTCGCGTCTTTTGTAGTCTACATCTTAGCAAAACGCTTTTCCACTATGTCTGGCTAGGAAAAACTGTGCCAGCACAGAAAACATCTCCCATCGTGTTCTAGAAGTTGCACGGATGTCTGCCAAGTGTTTGGCAGGAAGAAAAGAAAAGTTGTCCAAAACAGCTTCCAATCGAATGTTCCTGTGATTGGAAAAGTCAGGAGAGTGCAAAGGTACTGTTTTCTATCAGTTGGCAAGGTGCGCACACAATCCCAGTGTTGTACAGCTTGCTTCTTCACCTTCCCGAAGCTGCCGCTCTCGCCGGCTGCCGGAGCCCAAGAAGCGGCTTCTTCGCGCAAAGACGATTGTGCCGCTCACAGTGCTCTCCTTAGCGCGGCTTCTGCCGAAAGACGCCCGGCAGCGGCTCTTTCCTCCGGAGAGCATCCTACCTTCGTCTTTAGCTCCTCTTCTCATCTACACCTCGGCAAAACCCTTTTCCACTATGTCTGGCTAGGAAAAACTGTGCCAGCACAGAAAACATCTCCCATCGTGTTCTAGAAGTTGCACGGATGTCTGCCAAGTGTTTGGCAGGAAGAAAAGAAAAGTTGTCCAAAACAGCTTCCAATCGAATGTTCCTGTGATTGGAAAAGTCAGGAGAGTGCAAAGGTACTGTTTTCTATCCGTTGGCAAGGTGCGCACACAATCCCAGTGTTGTACAGCTTGCTTCTTCACCTTCCCGAAGCTGCCGCTCTCGCCGGCTGCCGGAGCCCAAGAAGCGGCTTCTTCGCGCAAAGACGATTGTGCCGCTCACAGTGCTCTCCTTAGCGCGGCTTCTGCCGAAAGACGCCCGGCAGCGGCTCTTACCTCCGGAGAGCATCCTACCTTCGTCTTTCGTGTCTTTTGTAGTCTACATCTTAGCAAAACGCTTTCCCACTATGTCTGGCTAGGAAAAACTGTGCCAGCACAGAAAACATCTCCCATCGTGTTCTAGAAGTTGCACGGATGTCTGCCAAGTGTTTGGCAGGAAGAAAAGAAAAGTTGTCCAAAACAGCTTCCAATCGAATGTTCCTGTGATTGGAAAAGTCAGGAGAGTGCAAAGGTACTGTTTTCTATCAGTTGGCAAGGTGCGCACACAATCCCAGTGTTGTACAGCTTGCTTCTTCACCTTCCCGAAGCTGCCGCTCTCGCCGGCTGCCGGAGCCCAAGAAGCGGCTTCTTCGCGCAAAGACGATTGTGCCGCTCACAGTGCTCTCCTTAGCGCGGCTTCTGCCGAAAGACGCCCGGCAGCGGCTCTTACCTCCGGAGAGCATCCTACCTTCGTCTTTAGCTCCTCTTCTCATCTACACCTCGGCAAAACGCTTTTCCAATATGTCTGGCGAGGAAAAACTGTGCCAGCACAGAAAACATCTCCCATCGTGTTCTAGAAGTTGCACGGATGTCTGCCAAGTGTTTGGCAGGAAGAAAAGAAAAGTTGTCCAAAACAGCTTCCAATCGAATGTTCCTGTGATTGGAAAAGTCAGGAGAGTGCAAAGGTACTGTTTTCTATCAGTTGGCAAGGTGCGCACACAATCCCAGTGTTGTACAGCTTGCTTCTTCACCTTCCCGAAGCTGCCGCTCTCGCCGGCTGCCGGAGCCCAAGAAGCGGCTTCTTCGCGCAAAGACGATTGTGCCGCTCACAGTGCTCTCCTTAGCGCGGCTTCTGCCGAAAGACGCCCGGCAGCGGCTCTTACCTCCGGAGAGCATCCTACCTTCGTCTTTCGCGTCTTTTGTAGTCTACATCTTAGCAAAACCCTTTTCCACTATGTCTGGCTAGGAAAAACTGTGCCAGCACAGAAAACATCTCCCATCGTGTTCTAGAAGTTGCACGGATGTCTGCCAAGTGTTTGGCAGGAAGAAAAGAAAAGTTGTCCAAAACAGCTTCCAATCGAATGTTCCTGTGATTGGAAAAGTCAGGAGAGTGCAAAGGTACTGTTTTCTATCAGTTGGCAAGGTGCGCACACAATCCCAGTGTTGTACAGCTTGCTTCTTCACCTTCCCGAAGCTGCCGCTCTCGCCGGCTGCTGGAGCCCAAGAAGCGGCTTCTTCGCGCAAAGACGATTGTGCCGCTCACAGTGCTCTCCTTAGCGCGGCTTCTGCCGAAAGACGCCCGGCAGCGGCTCTTACCTCCGGAGAGCATCCTACCTTCGTCTTTCGCGTCTTTTGTAGTCTACATCTTAGCAAAACGCTTTTCCACTATGTCTGGCTAGGAAAAACTGTGCCAGCACAGAAAACATCTCCCATCGTGTTCTAGAAGTTGCACGGATGTCTGCCAAGTGTTTGGCAGGAAGAAAAGAAAAGTTGTCCAAAACAGCTTCCAATCGAATGTTCCTGTGATTGGAAAAGTCAGGAGAGTGCAAAGGTACTGTTTTCTATCAGTTGGCAAGGTGCGCACACAATCCCAGTGTTGTACAGCTTGCTTCTTCACCTTCCCGAAGCTGCCGCTCTCGCCGGCTGCCGGAGCCCAAGAAGCGGCTTCTTCGCGCAAAGACGATTGTGCCGCTCACAGTGCTCTCCTTAGCGCGGCTTCTGCCGAAAGACGCCCGGCAGCGGCTCTTTCCTCCGGAGAGCATCCTACCTTCGTCTTTCGCGTCTTTTGTAGTCTACATCTTAGCAAAACGCTTTTCCACTATGTCTGGCTAGGAAAAACTGTGCCAGCACAGAAAACATCTCCCATCGTGTTCTAGAAGTTGCACGGATGTCTGCCAAGTGTTTGGCAGGAAGAAAAGAAAAGTTGTCCAAAACAGCTTCCAATCGAATGTTCCTGTGATTGGAAAAGTCAGGAGAGTGCAAAGGTACTGTTTTCTATCAGTTGGCAAGGTGCGCACACAATCCCAGTGTTGTACAGCTTGCTTCTTCACCTTCCCGAAGCTGCCGCTCTCGCCGGCTGCCGGAGCCCAAGAAGCGGCTTCTTCGCGCAAAGACGATTGTGCCGCTCACAGTGCTCTCCTTAGCGCGGCTTCTGCCGAAAGACGCCCGGCAGCGGCTCTTACCTCCGGAGAGCATCCTACCTTCGTCTTTAGCTCCTCTTCTCATCTACACCTCGGCAAAACGCTTTTCCAATATGTCTGGCGAGGAAAAACTGTGCCAGCACAGAAAACATCTCCCATCGTGTTCTAGAAGTTGCACGGATGTCTGCCAAGTGTTTGGCAGGAAGAAAAGAAAAGTTGTCCAAAACAGCTTCCAATCGAATGTTCATGTGATTGGAAAAGTCAGGAGAGTGCAAAGGTACTGTTTTCTATCAGTTGGCAAGGTGCGCACACAATCCCAGTGTTGTACAGCTTGCTTCTTCACCTTCCCGAAGCTGCCGCTCTCGCCGGCTGCCGGAGCCCAAGAAGCGGCTTCTTCGCGCAAAGACGATTGTGCCGCTCACAGTGCTCTCCTTAGCGCGGCTTCTGCCGAAAGACGCCCGGCAGCGGCTCTTACCTCCGGAGAGCATCCTACCTTCGTCTTTCGCGTCTTTTGTAGTCTACATCTTAGCAAAACGCTTTTCCACTATGTCTGGCTAGGAAAAACTGTGCCAGCACAGAAAACATCTCCCATCGTGTTCTAGAAGTTGCACGGATGTCTGCCAAGTGTTTGGCAGGAAGAAAAGAAAAGTTGTCCAAAACAGCTTCCAATCGAATGTTCCTGTGATTGGAAAAGTCAGGAGAGTGCAAAGGTACTGTTTTCTATCAGTTGGCAAGGTGCGCACACAATCCCAGTGTTGTACAGCTTGCTTCTTCACCTTCCCGAAGCTGCCGCTCTCGCCGGCTGCCGGAGCCCAAGAAGCGGCTTCTTCGCGCAAAGACGATTGTGCCGCTCACAGTGCTCTCCTTAGCGCGGCTTCTGCCGAAAGACGCCCGGCAGCGGCTCTTACCTCCAGAGAGCATCCTACCTTCGTCTTTCGCGTCTTTTGTAGTCTACATCTTAGCAAAAAGCTTTTCCACTATGTCTGGCTAGGAAAAACTGTGCCAGCACAGAAAACATCTCCCATCGTGTTCTAGAAGTTGCACGGATGTCTGCCAAGTGTTTGGCAGGAAGAAAAGAAAAGTTGTCCAAAACAGCTTCCAATCGAATGTTCCTGTGATTGGAAAAGTCAGGAGAGTGCAAAGGTACTGTTTTCTATCAGTTGGCAAGGTGCGCACACAATCCCAGTGTTGTACAGCTTGCTTCTTCACCTTCCCGAAGCTGCCGCTCTCGCCGGCTGCCGGAGCCCAAGAAGCGGCTTCTTCGCGCAAAGACGATTGTGCCGCTCACAGTGCTCTCCTTAGCGCGGCTTCTGCCGAAAGACGCCCGGCAGCGGCTCTTACCTCCGGAGAGCATCCTACCTTCGTCTTTAGCTCCTCTACTCATCTACACCTCGGCAAAACCCTTTTCCACTATGTCTGGCTAGGAAAAACTGTGCCAGCACAGAAAACATCTCCCATCGTGTTCTAGAAGTTGCACGGATGTCTGCCAAGTGTTTGGCAGGAAGAAAAGAAAAGTTGTCCAAAACAGCTTCCAATCGAATGTTCCTGTGATTGGAAAAGTCAGGAGAGTGCAAAGGTACTGTTTTCTATCAGTTGGCAAGGTGCGCACACAATCCCAGTGTTGTACAGCTTGCTTCTTCACCTTCCCGAAGCTGCCGCTCTCGCCGGCTGCCGGAGCCCAAGAAGCGGCTTCTTCGCGCAAAGACGATTGTGCCGCTCACAGTGCTCTCCTTAGCGCGGCTTCTGCCGAAAGACGCCCGGCAGCGGCTCTTACCTCCAAAGAGCATCCTACCTTCGTCTTTAGCTCCTCTTCTCATCTACACCTCGGCAAAACGCTTTTCCAATATGTCTGGCGAGGAAAAACTGTGCCAGCACAGAAAACATCTCCCATCGTGTTCTAGAAGTTGCACGGATGTCTGCCAAGTGTTTGGCAGGAAGAAAAGAAAAGTTGTCCAAAACAGCTTCCAATCGAATGTTCCTGTGATTGGAAAAGTCAGGAGAGTGCAAAGGTACTGTTTTCTATCAGTTGGCAAGGTGCGCACACAATCCCAGTGTTGTACAGCTTGCTTCTTCACCTTCCCGAAGCTGCCGCTCTCGCCGGCTGCCGGAGCCCAAGAAGCGGCTTCTTCGCGCAAAGACGATTGTGCCGCTCACAGTGCTCTCCTTAGCGCGGCTTCTGCCGAAAGACGCCCGGCAGCGGCTCTTACCTCCGGAGAGCATCCTACCTTCGTCTTTCGCGTCTTTTGTAGTCTACATCTTAGCAAAACGCTTTCCCACTATGTCTGGCTAGGAAAAACTGTGCCAGCACAGAAAACATCTCCCATCGTGTTCTAGAAGTTGCACGGATGTCTGCCAAGTGTTTGGCAGGAAGAAAAGAAAAGTTGTCCAAAACAGCTTCCAATCGAATGTTCCTGTGATTGGAAAAGTCAGGAGAGTGCAAAGGTACTGTTTTCTATCAGTTGGCAAGGTGCGCACACAATCCCAGTGTTGTACAGCTTGCTTCTTCACCTTCCCGAAGCTGCCGCTCTCGCCGGCTGCCGGAGCCCAAGAAGCGGCTTCTTCGCGCAAAGACGATTGTGCCGCTCACAGTGCTCTCCTTAGCGCGGCTTCTGCCGAAAGACGCCCGGCAGCGGCTCTTTCCTCCGGAGAGCATCCTACCTTCGTCTTTCGCGTCTTTTGTAGTCTACATCTTAGCAAAAAGCTTTTCCACTATGTCTGGCTAGGAAAAACTGTGCCAGCACAGAAAACATCTCCCATCGTGTTCTAGAAGTTGCACGGATGTCTGCCAAGTGTTTGGCAGGAAGAAAAGAAAAGTTGTCCAAAACAGCTTCCAATCGAATGTTCCTGTGATTGGAAAAGTCAGGAGAGTGCAAAGGTACTGTTTTCTATCAGTTGGCAAGGTGCGCACACAATCCCAGTGTTGTACAGCTTGCTTCTTCACCTTCCCGAAGCTGCCGCTCTCGCCGGCTGCCGGAGCCCAAGAAGCGGCTTCTTCGCGCAAAGACGATTGTGCCGCTCACAGTGCTCTCCTTAGCGCGGCTTCTGCCGAAAGACGCCCGGCAGCGGCTCTTTCCTCCGGAGAGCATCCTACCTTCGTCTTTAGCTCCTCTTCTCATCTACACCTCGGCAAAACGCTTCTCCAATATGTCTGGCTAGGAAAAACTGTGCCAGCACAGAAAACATCTCCCATCGTGTTCTAGAAGTTGCACGGATGTCTGCCAAGTGTTTGGCAGGAAGAAAAGAAAAGTTGTCCAAAACAGCTTCCAATCGAATGTTCCTGTGATTGGAAAAGTCAGGAGAGTGCAAAGGTACTGTTTTCTATCAGTTGGCAAGGTGCGCACACAATCCCAGTGTTGTACAGCTTGCTTCTTCACCTTCCCGAAGCTGCCGCTCTCGCCGGCTGCCGGAGCCCAAGAAGCGGCTTCTTCGCGCAAAGACGATTGTGCCGCTCACAGTGCTCTCCTTAGCGCGGCTTCTGCCGAAAGACGCCCGGCAGCGGCTCTTACCTCCGGAGAGCATCCTACCTTCGTCTTTCGCGTCTTTTGTAGTCTACATCTTAGCAAAACGCTTTTCCACTATGTCTGGCTAGGAAAAACTGTGCCAGCACAGAAAACATCTCCCATCGTGTTCTAGAAGTTGCACGGATGTCTGCCAAGTGTTTGGCAGGAAGAAAAGAAAAGTTGTCCAAAACAGCTTCCAATCGAATGTTCCTGTGATTGGAAAAGTCAGGAGAGTGCAAAGGTACTGTTTTCTATCAGTTGGCAAGGTGCGCACACAATCCCAGTGTTGTACAGCTTGCTTCTTCACCTTCCCGAAGCTGCCGCTCTCGCCGGCTGCCGGAGCCCAAGAAGCGGCTTCTTCGCGCAAAGACGATTGTGCCGCTCACAGTGCTCTCCCTAGCGCGGCTTCTGCCGAAAGACACCCGGCAGCGGCTCTTACCTCCGGAGAGCATCCTACCTTCGTCTTTAGCTCCTCTACTCATCTACACCTCGGCAAAACGCTTTTCCACTATGTCTGGCTAGGAAAAACTGTGCCAGCACAGAAAACATCTCCCATCGTGTTCTAGAAGTTGCACGGATGTCTGCCAAGTGTTTGGCAGGAAGAAAAGAAAAGTTGTCCAAAACAGCTTCCAATCGAATGTTCCTGTGATTGGAAAAGTCAGGAGAGTGCAAAGGTACTGTTTTCTATCAGTTGGCAAGGTGCGCACACAATCCCAGTGTTGTACAGCTTGCTTCTTCACCTTCCCGAAGCTGCCGCTCTCGCCGGCTGCCGGAGCCCAAGAAGCGGCTTCTTCGCGCAAAGACGATTGTGCCGCTCACAGTGCTCTCCTTAGCGCGGCTTCTGCCGAAAGACGCCCGGCAGCGGCTCTTACCTCCGGAGAGCATCCTACCTTCGTCTTTAGCTCCTCTACTCATCTACACCTCGGCAAAACGCTTTTCCAATATGTCTGGCTAGGAAAAACTGTGCCAGCACAGAAAACATCTCCCATCGTGTTCTAGAAGTTGCACGGATGTCTGCCAAGTGTTTGGCAGGAAGAAAAGAAAAGTTGTCCAAAACAGCTTCCAATCGAATGTTCCTGTGATTGGAAAAGTCAGGAGAGTGCAAAGGTACTGTTTTCTATCAGTTGGCAAGGTGCGCACACAATCCCAGTGTTGTACAGCTTGCTTCTTCACCTTCCCGAAGCTGCCGCTCTCGCCGGCTGCCGGAGCCCAAGAAGCGGCTTCTTCGCGCAAAGACGATTGTGCCGCTCACAGTGCTCTCCTTAGCGCGGCTTCTGCCGAAAGACGCCCGGCAGCGGCTCTTTCCTCCGGAGAGCATCCTACCTTCGTCTTTCGCGTCTTTTGTAGTCTACATCTTAGCAAAACGCTTTCCCACTATGTCTGGCTAGGAAAAACTGTGCCAGCACAGAAAACATCTCCCATCGTGTTCTAGAAGTTGCACGGATGTCTGCCAAGTGTTTGGCAGGAAGAAAAGAAAAGTTGTCCAAAACAGCTTCCAATCGAATGTTCCTGTGATTGGAAAAGTCAGGAGAGTGCAAAGGTACTGTTTTCTATCAGTTGGCAAGGTGCGCACACAATCCCAGTGTTGTACAGCTTGCTTCTTCACCTTCCCGAAGCTGCCGCTCTCGCCGGCTGCCGGAGCCCAAGAAGCGGCTTCTTCGCGCAAAGACGATTGTGCCGCTCACAGTGCTCTCCTTAGCGCGGCTTCTGCCGAAAGACGCCCGGCAGCGGCTCTTACCTCCGGAGAGCATCCTACCTTCGTCTTTAGCTCCTCTACTCATCTACACCTCGGCAAAACGCTTTTCCACTATGTCTGGCTAGGAAAAACTGTGCCAGCACAGAAAACATCTCCCATCATGTTCTAGAAGTTGCACGGATGTCTGCCAAGTGTTTGGCAGGAAGAAAAGAAAAGTTGTCCAAAACAGCTTCCAATCGAATGTTCCTGTGATTGGAAAAGTCAGGAGAGTGCAAAGGTACTGTTTTCTATCAGTTGGCAAGGTGCGCACACAATCCCAGTGTTGTACAGCTTGCTTCTTCACCTTCCCGAAGCTGCCGCTCTCGCCGGCTGCCGGAGCCCAAGAAGCGGCTTCTTCGCGCAAAGACGATTGTGCCGCTCACAGTGCTCTCCTTAGCGCGGCTTCTGCCGAAAGACGCCCGGCAGCGGCTCTTACCTCCGGAGAGCATCCTACCTTCCTCTTTAGCTCCTCTTCTCATCTACACCTCGGCAAAACGCTTTCCCACTATGTCTGGCTAGGAAAAACTGTGCCAGCACAGAAAACATCTCCCATCGTGTTCTAGAAGTTGCACGGATGTCTGCCAAGTGTTTGGCAGGAAGAAAAGAAAAGTTGTCCAAAACAGCTTCCAATCGAATGTTCATGTGATTGGAAAAGTCAGGAGAGTGCAAAGGTACTGTTTTCTATCAGTTGGCAAGGTGCGCACACAATCCCAGTGTTGTACAGCTTGCTTCTTCACCTTCCCGAAGCTGCCGCTCTCGCCGGCTGCCGGAGCCCAAGAAGCGGCTTCTTCGCGCAAAGACGATTGTGCCGCTCACAGTGCTCTCCTTAGCGCGGCTTCTGCCGAAAGACGCCCGGCAGCGGCTCTTACCTCCGGAGAGCATCCTACCTTCGTCTTTAGCTCCTCTACTCATCTACACCTCGGCAAAACGCTTTTCCACTATGTCTGGCTAGGAAAAACTGTGCCAGCACAGAAAACATCTCCCATCGTGTTCTAGAAGTTGCACGGATGTCTGCCAAGTGTTTGGCAGGAAGAAAAGAAAAGTTGTCCAAAACAGCTTCCAATCGAATGTTCCTGTGATTGGAAAAGTCAGGAGAGTGCAAAGGTACTGTTTTCTATCAGTTGGCAAGGTGCGCACACAATCCCAGTGTTGTACAGCTTGCTTCTTCACCTTCCCGAAGCTGCCGCTCTCGCCGGCTGCCGGAGCCCAAGAAGCGGCTTCTTCGCACAAAGACGATTGTGCCGCTCACAGTGCTCTCCTTAGCGCGGCTTCTGCCGAAAGACGCCCGGCAGCGGCTCTTACCTCCGGAGAGCATCCTACCTTCGTCTTTAGCTCCTCTTCTCATCTACACCTCGGCAAAACCCTTTTCCACTATGTCTGGCTAGGAAAAACTGTGCCAGCACAGAAAACATCTCCCATCGTGTTCTAGAAGTTGCACGGATGTCTGCCAAGTGTTTGGCAGGAAGAAAAGAAAAGTTGTCCAAAACAGCTTCCAATCGAATGTTCCTGTGATTGGAAAAGTCAGGAGAGTGCAAAGGTACTGTTTTCTATCAGTTGGCAAGGTGCGCACACAATCCCAGTGTTGTACAGCTTGCTTCTTCACCTTCCCGAAGCTGCCGCTCTCGCCGGCTGCCGGAGCCCAAGAAGCGGCTTCTTCGCGCAAAGACGATTGTGCCGCTCACAGTGCTCTCCTTAGCGCGGCTTCTGCCGAAAGACGCCCGGCAGCGGCTCTTACCTCCGGAGAGCATCCTACCTTCGTCTTTCGCGTCTTTTGTAGTCTACATCTTAGCAAAACGCTTTTCCACTATGTCTGGCTAGGAAAAACTGTGCCAGCACAGAAAACATCTCCCATCGTGTTCTAGAAGTTGCACGGATGTCTGCCAAGTGTTTGGCAGGAAGAAAAGAAAAGTTGTCCAAAACAGCTTCCAATCGAATGTTCCTGTGATTGGAAAAGTCAGGAGAGTGCAAAGGTACTGTTTTCTATCAGTTGGCAAGGTGCGCACACAATCCCAGTGTTGTACAGCTTGCTTCTTCACCTTCCCGAAGCTGCCGCTCTCGCCGGCTGCCGGAGCCCAAGAAGCGGCTTCTTCGCGCAAAGACGATTGTGCCGCTCACAGTGCTCTCCTTAGCGCGGCTTCTGCCGAAAGACGCCCGGCAGCGGCTCTTACCTCCGGAGAGCATCCTACCTTCGTCTTTCGCGTCTTTTGTAGTCTACATCTTAGCAAAACGCTTTCCCACTATGTCTGGCTAGGAAAAACTGTGCCAGCACAGAAAACATCTCCCATCGTGTTCTAGAAGTTGCACGGATGTCTGCCAAGTGTTTGGCAGGAAGAAAAGAAAAGTTGTCCAAAACAGCTTCCAATCGAATGTTCCTGTGATTGGAAAAGTCAGGAGAGTGCAAAGGTACTGTTTTCTATCAGTTGGCAAGGTGCGCACACAATCCCAGTGTTGTACAGCTTGCTTCTTCACCTTCCCGAAGCTGCCGCTCTCGCCGGCTGCCGGAGCCCAAGAAGCGGCTTCTTCGCGCAAAGACGATTGTGCCGCTCACAGTGCTCTCCTTAGCGCGGCTTCTGCCGAAAGACGCCCGGCAGCGGCTCTTACCTCCGGAGAGCATCCTACCTTCGTCTTTCGCGTCTTTTGTAGTCTACATCTTAGCAAAACGCTTTTCCACTATGTCTGGCTAGGAAAAACTGTGCCAGCACAGAAAACATCTCCCATCGTGTTCTAGAAGTTGCACGGATGTCTGCCAAGTGTTTGGCAGGAAGAAAAGAAAAGTTGTCCAAAACAGCTTCCAATCGAATGTTCCTGTGATTGGAAAAGTCAGGAGAGTGCAAAGGTACTGTTTTCTATCAGTTGGCAAGGTGCGCACACAATCCCAGTGTTGTACAGCTTGCTTCTTCACCTTCCCGAAGCTGCCGCTCTCGCCGGCTGCCGGAGCCCAAGAAGCGGCTTCTTCGCGCAAAGACGATTGTGCCGCTCACAGTGCTCTCCTTAGCGCGGCTTCTGCCGAAAGACGCCCGGCAGCGGCTCTTACCTCCGGAGAGCATCCTACCTTCGTCTTTCGCGTCTTTTGTAGTCTACATCTTAGCAAAAAGCTTTTCCACTATGTCTGGCTAGGAAAAACTGTGCCAGCACAGAAAACATCTCCCATCGTGTTCTAGAAGTTGCACGGATGTCTGCCAAGTGTTTGGCAGGAAGAAAAGAAAAGTTGTCCAAAACAGCTTCCAATCGAATGTTCCTGTGATTGGAAAAGTCAGGAGAGTGCAAAGGTACTGTTTTCTATCAGTTGGCAAGGTGCGCACACAATCCCAGTGTTGTACAGCTTGCTTCTTCACCTTCCCGAAGCTGCCGCTCTCGCTGGCTGCCGGAGCCCAAGAAGCGGCTTCTTCGCGCAAAGACGATTGTGCCGCTCACAGTGCTCTCCTTAGCGCGGCTTCTGCCGAAAGACGCCCGGCAGCGGCTCTTACCTCCGGAGAGCATCCTACCTTCGTCTTTAGCTCCTCTTCTCATCTACACCTCGGCAAAACCCTTTTCCACTATGTCTGGCTAGGAAAAACTGTGCCAGCACAGAAAACATCTCCCATCGTGTTCTAGAAGTTGCACGGATGTCTGCCAAGTGTTTGGCAGGAAGAAAAGAAAAGTTGTCCAAAACAGCTTCCAATCGAATGTTCATGTGATTGGAAAAGTCAGGAGAGTGCAAAGGTACTGTTTTCTATCCGTTGGCAAGGTGCGCACACAATCCCAGTGTTGTACAGCTTGCTTCTTCACCTTCCCGAAGCTGCCGCTCTCGCCGGCTGCCGGAGCCCAAGAAGCGGCTTCTTCGCGCAAAGACGATTGTGCCGCTCACAGTGCTCTCCTTAGCGCGGCTTCTGCCGAAAGACGCCCGGCAGCGGCTCTTACCTCCGGAGAGCATCCTACCTTCGTCTTTCGCGTCTTTTGTAGTCTACATCTTAGCAAAACGCTTTCCCACTATGTCTGGCTAGGAAAAACTGTGCCAGCACAGAAAACATCTCCCATCGTGTTCTAGAAGTTGCACGGATGTCTGCCAAGTGTTTGGCAGGAAGAAAAGAAAAGTTGTCCAAAACAGCTTCCAATCGAATGTTCCTGTGATTGGAAAAGTCAGGAGAGTGCAAAGGTACTGTTTTCTATCAGTTGGCAAGGTGCGCACACAATCCCAGTGTTGTACAGCTTGCTTCTTCACCTTCCCGAAGCTGCCGCTCTCACCGGCTGCCGGAGCCCAAGAAGCGGCTTCTTCGCGCAAAGACGATTGTGCCGCTCACAGTGCTCTCCTTAGCGCGGCTTCTGCCGAAAGACGCCCGGCAGCGGCTCTTACCTCCGGAGAGCATCCTACCTTCGTCTTTAGCTCCTCTTCTCATCTACACCTCGGCAAAACGCTTTTCCAATATGTCTGGCGAGGAAAAACTGTGCCAGCACAGAAAACATCTCCCATCGTGTTCTAGAAGTTGCACGGATGTCTGCCAAGTGTTTGGCAGGAAGACAAGTTGTCCAAAACAGCTTCCAATCGAATGTTCCTGTGATTGGAAAAGTCAGGAGAGTGCAAAGGTACTGTTTTCTATCAGTTGGCAAGGTGCGCACACAATCCCAGTGTTGTACAGCTTGCTTCTTCACCTTCCCGAAGCTGCCGCTCTCGCCGGCTGCCGGAGCCCAAGAAGCGGCTTCTTCGCGCAAAGACGATTGTGCCGCTCACAGTGCTCTCCTTAGCGCGGCTTCTGCCGAAAGACGCCCGGCAGCGGCTCTTACCTCCGGAGAGCATCCTACCTTCGTCTTTCGCGTCTTTTGTAGTCTACATCTTAGCAAAACGCTTTTCCACTATGTCTGGCTAGGAAAAACTGTGCCAGCACAGAAAACATCTCCCATCGTGTTCTAGAAGTTGCACGGATGTCTGCCAAGTGTTTGGCAGGAAGAAAAGAAAAGTTGTCCAAAACAGCTTCCAATCGAATGTTCCTGTGATTGGAAAAGTCAGGAGAGTGCAAAGGTACTGTTTTCTATCAGTTGGCAAGGTGCGCACACAATCCCAGTGTTGTACAGCTTGCTTCTTCACCTTCCCGAAGCTGCCGCTCTCGCCGGCTGCCGGAGCCCAAGAAGCGGCTTCTTCGCGCAAAGACGATTGTGCCGCTCACAGTGCTCTCCTTAGCGCGGCTTCTGCCGAAAGACGCCCGGCAGCGGCTCTTACCTCCGGAGAGCATCCTACCTTCGTCTTTAGCTCCTCTACTCATCTACACCTCGGCAAAACGCTTTTCCACTATGTCTGGCTAGGAAAAACTGTGCCAGCACAGAAAACATCTCCCATCGTGTTCTAGAAGTTGCACGGATGTCTGCCAAGTGTTTGGCAGGAAGAAAAGAAAAGTTGTCCAAAACAGCTTCCAATCGAATGTTCCTGTGATTGGAAAAGTCAGGAGAGTGCAAAGGTACTGTTTTCTATCAGTTGGCAAGGTGCGCACACAATCCCAGTGTTGTACAGCTTGCTTCTTCACCTTCCCGAAGCTGCCGCTCTCGCCGGCTGCCGGAGCCCAAGAAGCGGCTTCTTCGCGCAAAGACGATTGTGCCGCTCACAGTGCTCTCCTTAGCGCGGCTTCTGCCGAAAGACGCCCGGCAGCGGCTCTTACCTCCGGAGAGCATCCTACCTTCGTCTTTAGCTCCTCTTCTCATCTACACCTCGGCAAAACCCTTTTCCACTATGTCTGGCTAGGAAAAACTGTGCCAGCACAGAAAACATCTCCCATCGTGTTCTAGAAGTTGCACGGATGTCTGCCAAGTGTTTGGCAGGAAGAAAAGAAAAGTTGTCCAAAACAGCTTCCAATCGAATGTTCCTGTGATTGGAAAAGTCAGGAGAGTGCAAAGGTACTGTTTTCTATCAGTTGGCAAGGTGCGCACACAATCCCAGTGTTGTACAGCTTGCTTCTTCACCTTCCCGAAGCTGCCGCTCTCGCCGGCTGCCGGAGCCCAAGAAGCGGCTTCTTCGCGCAAAGACGATTGTGCCGCTCACAGTGCTCTCCTTAGCGCGGCTTCTGCCGAAAGACGCCCGGCAGCGGCTCTTACCTCCGGAGAGCATCCTACCTTCGTCTTTCGCGTCTTTTGTAGTCTACATCTTAGCAAAACGCTTTCCCACTATGTCTGGCTAGGAAAAACTGTGCCAGCACAGAAAACATCTCCCATCGTGTTCTAGAAGTTGCACGGATGTCTGCCAAGTGTTTGGCAGGAAGAAAAGAAAAGTTGTCCAAAACAGCTTCCAATCGAATGTTCCTGTGATTGGAAAAGTCAGGAGAGTGCAAAGGTACTGTTTTCTATCAGTTGGCAAGGTGCGCACACAATCCCAGTGTTGTACAGCTTGCTTCTTCACCTTCCCGAAGCTGCCGCTCTCGCCGGCTGCCGGAGCCCAAGAAGCGGCTTCTTCGCGCAAAGACGATTGTGCCGCTCACAGTGCTCTCCTTAGCGCGGCTTCTGCCGAAAGACGCCCGGCAGCGGCTCTTACCTCCGGAGAGCATCCTACCTTCGTCTTTCGCGTCTTTTGTAGTCTACATCTTAGCAAAACGCTTTCCCACTATGTCTGGCTAGGAAAAACTGTGCCAGCACAGAAAACATCTCCCATCGTGTTCTAGAAGTTGCACGGATGTCTGCCAAGTGTTTGGCAGGAAGAAAAGAAAAGTTGTCCAAAACAGCTTCCAATCGAATGTTCCTGTGATTGGAAAAGTCAGGAGAGTGCAAAGGTACTGTTTTCTATCAGTTGGCAAGGTGCGCACACAATCCCAGTGTTGTACAGCTTGCTTCTTCACCTTCCCGAAGCTGCCGCTCTCGCCGGCTGCCGGAGCCCAAGAAGCGGCTTCTTCGCGCAAAGACGATTGTGCCGCTCACAGTGCTCTCCTTAGCGCGGCTTCTGCCGAAAGACGCCCGGCAGCGGCTCTTACCTCCGGAGAGCATCCTACCTTCGTCTTTCGCGTCTTTTGTAGTCTACATCTTAGCAAAACGCTTTTCCACTATGTCTGGCTAGGAAAAACTGTGCCAGCACAGAAAACATCTCCCATCGTGTTCTAGAAGTTGCACGGATGTCTGCCAAGTGTTTGGCAGGAAGAAAAGAAAAGTTGTCCAAAACAGCTTCCAATCGAATGTTCCTGTGATTGGAAAAGTCAGGAGAGTGCAAAGGTACTGTTTTCTATCAGTTGGCAAGGTGCGCACACAATCCCAGTGTTGTACAGCTTGCTTCTTCACCTTCCCGAAGCTGCCGCTCTCGCCGGCTGCCGGAGCCCAAGAAGCGGCTTCTTCGCGCAAAGACGATTGTGCCGCTCACAGTGCTCTCCTTAGCGCGGCTTCTGCCGAAAGACGCCCGGCAGCGGCTCTTTCCTCCGGAGAGCATCCTACCTTCGTCTTTCGCGTCTTTTGTAGTCTACATCTTAGCAAAAAGCTTTTCCACTATGTCTGGCTAGGAAAAACTGTGCCAGCACAGAAAACATCTCCCATCGTGTTCTAGAAGTTGCACGGATGTCTGCCAAGTGTTTGGCAGGAAGAAAAGAAAAGTTGTCCAAAACAGCTTCCAATCGAATGTTCCTGTGATTGGAAAAGTCAGGAGAGTGCAAAGGTACTGTTTTCTATCAGTTGGCAAGGTGCGCACACAATCCCAGTGTTGTACAGCTTGCTTCTTCACCTTCCCGAAGCTGCCGCTCTCGCCGGCTGCCGGAGCCCAAGAAGCGGCTTCTTCGCGCAAAGACGATTGTGCCGCTCACAGTGCTCTCCTTAGCGCGGCTTCTGCCGAAAGACGCCCGGCAGCGGCTCTTACCTCCGGAGAGCATCCTACCTTCGTCTTTAGCTCCTCTTCTCATCTACACCTCGGCAAAACCCTTTTCCACTATGTCTGGCTAGGAAAAACTGTGCCAGCACAGAAAACATCTCCCATCGTGTTCTAGAAGTTGCACGGATGTCTGCCAAGTGTTTGGCAGGAAGAAAAGAAAAGTTGTCCAAAACAGCTTCCAATCGAATGTTCATGTGATTGGAAAAGTCAGGAGAGTGCAAAGGTACTGTTTTCTATCAGTTGGCAAGGTGCGCACACAATCCCAGTGTTGTACAGCTTGCTTCTTCACCTTCCCGAAGCTGCCGCTCTCGCCGGCTGCCGGAGCCCAAGAAGCGGCTTCTTCGCGCAAAGACGATTGTGCCGCTCACAGTGCTCTCCTTAGCGCGGCTTCTGCCGAAAGACGCCCGGCAGCGGCTCTTACCTCCGGAGAGCATCCTACCTTCGTCTTTAGCTCCTCTTCTCATCTACACCTCGGCAAAACGCTTTTCCAATATGTCTGGCGAGGAAAAACTGTGCCAGCACAGAAAACATCTCCCATCGTGTTCTAGAAGTTGCACGGATGTCTGCCAAGTGTTTGGCAGGAAGACAAGTTGTCCAAAACAGCTTCCAATCGAATGTTCCTGTGATTGGAAAAGTCAGGAGAGTGCAAAGGTACTGTTTTCTATCAGTTGGCAAGGTGCGCACACAATCCCAGTGTTGTACAGCTTGCTTCTTCACCTTCCCGAAGCTGCCGCTCTCGCCGGCTGCCGGAGCCCAAGAAGCGGCTTCTTCGCGCAAAGACGATTGTGCCGCTCACAGTGCTCTCCTTAGCGCGGCTTCTGCCGAAAGACGCCCGGCAGCGGCTCTTACCTCCGGAGAGCATCCTACCTTCGTCTTTCGCGTCTTTTGTAGTCTACATCTTAGCAAAACGCTTTTCCACTATGTCTGGCTAGGAAAAACTGTGCCAGCACAGAAAACATCTCCCATCGTGTTCTAGAAGTTGCACGGATGTCTGCCAAGTGTTTGGCAGGAAGAAAAGAAAAGTTGTCCAAAACAGCTTCCAATCGAATGTTCCTGTGATTGGAAAAGTCAGGAGAGTGCAAAGGTACTGTTTTCTATCAGTTGGCAAGGTGCGCACACAATCCCAGTGTTGTACAGCTTGCTTCTTCACCTTCCCGAAGCTGCCGCTCTCGCCGGCTGCCGGAGCCCAAGAAGCGGCTTCTTCGCGCAAAGACGATTGTGCCGCTCACAGTGCTCTCCTTAGCGCGGCTTCTGCCGAAAGACGCCCGGCAGCGGCTCTTTCCTCCGGAGAGCATCCTACCTTCGTCTTTCGCGTCTTTTGTAGTCTACATCTTAGCAAAAAGCTTTTCCACTATGTCTGGCTAGGAAAAACTGTGCCAGCACAGAAAACATCTCCCATCGTGTTCTAGAAGTTGCACGGATGTCTGCCAAGTGTTTGGCAGGAAGAAAAGAAAAGTTGTCCAAAACAGCTTCCAATCGAATGTTCCTGTGATTGGAAAAGTCAGGAGAGTGCAAAGGTACTGTTTTCTATCAGTTGGCAAGGTGCGCACACAATCCCAGTGTTGTACAGCTTGCTTCTTCACCTTCCCGAAGCTGCCGCTCTCGCCGGCTGCCGGAGCCCAAGAAGCGGCTTCTTCGCGCAAAGACGATTGTGCCGCTCACAGTGCTCTCCTTAGCGCGGCTTCTGCCGAAAGACGCCCGGCAGCGGCTCTTTCCTCCGGAGAGCATCCTACCTTCGTCTTTAGCTCCTCTTCTCATCTACACCTCGGCAAAACGCTTTTCCAATATGTCTGGCGAGGAAAAACTGTGCCAGCACAGAAAACATCTCCCATCGTGTTCTAGAAGTTGCACGGATGTCTGCCAAGTGTTTGGCAGGAAGAAAAGAAAAGTTGTCCAAAACAGCTTCCAATCGAATGTTCATGTGATTGGAAAAGT
This sequence comes from Melospiza georgiana, assembly GCF_028018845.1. Lineage (NCBI taxonomy): Eukaryota > Metazoa > Chordata > Aves > Passeriformes > Passerellidae > Melospiza > Melospiza georgiana. The sequence continues at coordinate 1,573,810 of NW_026652218.1, read as the reverse complement.
CAGGAGAGTGCAAAGGTACTGTTTTCTATCAGTTGGCAAGGTGCGCACACAATCCCAGTGTTGTACAGCTTGCTTCTTCACCTTCCCGAAGCTGCCGCTCTCGCCGGCTGCCGGAGCCCAAGAAGCGGCTTCTTCGCGCAAAGACGATTGTGCCGCTCACAATGCTCTCCTTAGCGCGGCTTCTGCCGAAAGACGCCCGGCAGCGGCTCTTACCTCCGGAGAGCATCCTACCTTCGTCTTTCGCGTCTTTTGTAGTCTACATCTTAGCAAAACGCTTTCCCACTATGTCTGGCTAGGAAAAACTGTGCCAGCACAGAAAACATCTCCCATCGTGTTCTAGAAGTTGCACGGATGTCTGCCAAGTGTTTGGCAGGAAGAAAAGAAAAGTTGTCCAAAACAGCTTCCAATCGAATGTTCCTGTGATTGGAAAAGTCAGGAGAGTGCAAAGGTACTGTTTTCTATCAGTTGGCAAGGTGCGCACACAATCCCAGTGTTGTACAGCTTGCTTCTTCACCTTCCCGAAGCTGCCGCTCTCGCCGGCTGCCGGAGCCCAAGAAGCGGCTTCTTCGCGCAAAGACGATTGTGCCGCTCACAGTGCTCTCCTTAGCGCGGCTTCTGCCGAAAGACGCCCGGCAGCGGCTCTTTCCTCCGGAGAGCATCCTACCTTCGTCTTTCGCGTCTTTTGTAGTCTACATCTTAGCAACAAGCTTTTCCACTATGTCTGGCTAGGAAAAACTGTGCCAGCACAGAAAACATCTCCCCTCGTGTTCTAGAAGTTGCACGGATGTCTGCCAAGTGTTTGGCAGGAAGAAAAGAAAAGTTGTCCAAAACAGCTTCCAATCGAATGTTCCTGTGATTGGAAAAGTCAGGAGAGTGCAAAGGTACTGTTTTCTATCAGTTGGCAAGGTGCGCACACAATCCCAGTGTTGTACAGCTTGCTTCTTCACCTTCCCGAAGCTGCCGCTCTCGCCGGCTGCCGGAGCCCAAGAAGCGGCTTCTTCGCGCAAAGACGATTGTGCCGCTCACAGTGCTCTCCTTAGCGCGGCTTCTGCCGAAAGACGCCCGGCAGCGGCTCTTACCTCCGGAGAGCATCCTACCTTCGTCTTTAGCTCCTCTTCTCATCTACACCTCGGCAAAACGCTTTTCCAATATGTCTGGCGAGGAAAAACTGTGCCAGCACAGAAAACATCTCCCATCGTGTTCTAGAAGTTGCACGGATGTCTGCCAAGTGTTTGGCAGGAAGAAAAGAAAAGTTGTCCAAAACAGCTTCCAATCGAATGTTCATGTGATTGGAAAAGTCAGGAGAGTGCAAAGGTACTGTTTTCTATCAGTTGGCAAGGTGCGCACACAATCCCAGTGTTGTACAGCTTGCTTCTTCACCTTCCCGAAGCTGCCGCTCTCGCCGGCTGCCGGAGCCCAAGAAGCGGCTTCTTCGCGCAAAGACGATTGTGCCGCTCACAGTGCTCTCCTTAGCGCGGCTTCTGCCGAAAGACGCCCGGCAGCGGCTCTTACCTCCGGAGAGCATCCTACCTTCGTCTTTCGCGTCTTTTGTAGTCTACATCTTAGCAAAACGCTTTTCCACTATGTCTGGCTAGGAAAAACTGTGCCAGCACAGAAAACATCTCCCATCGTGTTCTAGAAGTTGCACGGATGTCTGCCAAGTGTTTGGCAGGAAGAAAAGAAAAGTTGTCCAAAACAGCTTCCAATCGAATGTTCCTGTGATTGGAAAAGTCAGGAGAGTGCAAAGGTACTGTTTTCTATCAGTTGGCAAGGTGCGCACACAATCCCAGTGTTGTACAGCTTGCTTCTTCACCTTCCCGAAGCTGCCGCTCTCGCCGGCTGCCGGAGCCCAAGAAGCGGCTTCTTCGCGCAAAGACGATTGTGCCGCTCACAGTGCTCTCCTTAGCGCGGCTTCTGCCGAAAGACGCCCGGCAGCGGCTCTTTCCTCCGGAGAGCATCCTACCTTCGTCTTTCGCGTCTTTTGTAGTCTACATCTTAGCAAAAAGCTTTTCCACTATGTCTGGCTAGGAAAAACTGTGCCAGCACAGAAAACATCTCCCATCGTGTTCTAGAAGTTGCACGGATGTCTGCCAAGTGTTTGGCAGGAAGAAAAGAAAAGTTGTCCAAAACAGCTTCCAATCGAATGTTCCTGTGATTGGAAAAGTCAGGAGAGTGCAAAGGTACTGTTTTCTATCAGTTGGCAAGGTGCGCACACAATCCCAGTGTTGTACAGCTTGCTTCTTCACCTTCCCGAAGCTGCCGCTCTCGCCGGCTGCCGGAGCCCAAGAAGCGGCTTCTTCGCGCAAAGACGATTGTGCCGCTCACAGTGCTCTCCTTAGCGCGGCTTCTGCCGAAAGACGCCCGGCAGCGGCTCTTTCCTCCGGAGAGCATCCTACCTTCGTCTTTAGCTCCTCTTCTCATCTACACCTCGGCAAAACGCTTTTCCAATATGTCTGGCGAGGAAAAACTGTGCCAGCACAGAAAACATCTCCCATCGTGTTCTAGAAGTTGCACGGATGTCTGCCAAGTGTTTGGCAGGAAGAAAAGAAAAGTTGTCCAAAACAGCTTCCAATCGAATGTTCATGTGATTGGAAAAGTCAGGAGAGTGCAAAGGTACTGTTTTCTATCAGTTGGCAAGGTGCGCACACAATCCCAGTGTTGTACAGCTTGCTTCTTCACCTTCCCGAAGCTGCCGCTCTCGCCGGCTGCCGGAGCCCAAGAAGCGGCTTCTTCGCGCAAAGACGATTGTGCCGCTCACAGTGCTCTCCTTAGCGCGGCTTCTGCCGAAAGACGCCCGGCAGCGGCTCTTACCTCCGGAGAGCATCCTACCTTCGTCTTTCGCGTCTTTTGTAGTCTACATCTTAGCAAAACGCTTTTCCACTATGTCTGGCTAGGAAAAACTGTGCCAGCACAGAAAACATCTCCCATCGTGTTCTAGAAGTTGCACGGATGTCTGCCAAGTGTTTGGCAGGAAGAAAAGAAAAGTTGTCCAAAACAGCTTCCAATCGAATGTTCCTGTGATTGGAAAAGTCAGGAGAGTGCAAAGGTACTGTTTTCTATCAGTTGGCAAGGTGCGCACACAATCCCAGTGTTGTACAGCTTGCTTCTTCACCTTCCCGAAGCTGCCGCTCTCGCCGGCTGCCGGAGCCCAAGAAGCGGCTTCTTCGCGCAAAGACGATTGTGCCGCTCACAGTGCTCTCCTTAGCGCGGCTTCTGCCGAAAGACGCCCGGCAGCGGCTCTTTCCTCCGGAGAGCATCCTACCTTCGTCTTTCGCGTCTTTTGTAGTCTACATCTTAGCAAAAAGCTTTTCCACTATGTCTGGCTAGGAAAAACTGTGCCAGCACAGAAAACATCTCCCATCGTGTTCTAGAAGTTGCACGGATGTCTGCCAAGTGTTTGGCAGGAAGAAAAGAAAAGTTGTCCAAAACAGCTTCCAATCGAATGTTCATGTGATTGGAAAAGTCAGGAGAGTGCAAAGGTACTGTTTTCTATCAGTTGGCAAGGTGCGCACACAATCCCAGTGTTGTACAGCTTGCTTCTTCACCTTCCCGAAGCTGCCGCTCTCGCCGGCTGCCGGAGCCCAAGAAGCGGCTTCTTCGCGCAAAGACGATTGTGCCGCTCACAGTGCTCTCCTTAGCGCGGCTTCTGCCGAAAGACGCCCGGCAGCGGCTCTTACCTCCGGAGAGCATCCTACCTTCGTCTTTAGCTCCTCTACTCATCTACACCTCGGCAAAACGCTTTTCCACTATGTCTGGCTAGGAAAAACTGTGCCAGCACAGAAAACATCTCCCATCGTGTTCTAGAAGTTGCACGGATGTCTGCCAAGTGTTTGGCAGGAAGAAAAGAAAAGTTGTCCAAAACAGCTTCCAATCGAATGTTCCTGTGATTGGAAAAGTCAGGAGAGTGCAAAGGTACTGTTTTCTATCAGTTGGCAAGGTGCGCACACAATCCCAGTGTTGTACAGCTTGCTTCTTCACCTTCCCGAAGCTGCCGCTCTCGCCGGCTGCCGGAGCCCAAGAAGCGGCTTCTTCGCGCAAAGACGATTGTGCCGCTCACAGTGCTCTCCTTAGCGCGGCTTCTGCCGAAAGACGCCCGGCAGCGGCTCTTACCTCCGGAGAGCATCCTACCTTCGTCTTTAGCTCCTCTACTCATCTACACCTCGGCAAAACGCTTTTCCACTATGTCTGGCTAGGAAAAACTGTGCCAGCACAGAAAACATCTCCCATCGTGTTCTAGAAGTTGCACGGATGTCTGCCAAGTGTTTGGCAGGAAGAAAAGAAAAGTTGTCCAAAACAGCTTCCAATCGAATGTTCATGTGATTGGAAAAGTCAGGAGAGTGCAAAGGTACTGTTTTCTATCAGTTGGCAAGGTGCGCACACAATCCCAGTGTTGTACAGCTTGCTTCTTCACCTTCCCGAAGCTGCCGCTCTCGCCGGCTGCCGGAGCCCAAGAAGCGGCTTCTTCGTGCAAAGACGATTGTGCCGCTCACAGTGCTCTCCTTAGCGCGGCTTCTGCCGAAAGACGCCCGGCAGCGGCTCTTTCCTCCGGAGAGCATCCTACCTTCGTCTTTCGCGTCTTTTGTAGTCTACATCTTAGCAAAAAGCTTTTCCACTATGTCTGGCTAGGAAAAACTGTGCCAGCACAGAAAACATCTCCCATCGTGTTCTAGAAGTTGCACGGATGTCTGCCAAGTGTTTGGCAGGAAGAAAAGAAAAGTTGTCCAAAACAGCTTCCAATCGAATGTTCCTGTGATTGGAAAAGTCAGGAGAGTGCAAAGGTACTGTTTTCTATCAGTTGGCAAGGTGCGCACACAATCCCAGTGTTGTACAGCTTGCTTCTTCACCTTCCCGAAGCTGCCGCTCTCGCCGGCTGCCGGAGCCCAAGAAGCGGCTTCTTCGCGCAAAGACGATTGTGCCGCTCACAGTGCTCTCCTTAGCGCGGCTTCTGCCGAAAGACGCCCGGCAGCGGCTCTTACCTCCGGAGAGCATCCTACCTTCGTCTTTCGCGTCTTTTGTAGTCTACATCTTAGCAAAACGCTTTTCCACTATGTCTGGCTAGGAAAAACTGTGCCAGCACAGAAAACATCTCCCATCGTGTTCTAGAAGTTGCACGGATGTCTGCCAAGTGTTTGGCAGGAAGAAAAGAAAAGTTGTCCAAAACAGCTTCCAATCGAATGTTCCTGTGATTGGAAAAGTCAGGAGAGTGCAAAGGTACTGTTTTCTATCAGTTGGCAAGGTGCGCACACAATCCCAGTGTTGTACAGCTTGCTTCTTCACCTTCCCGAAGCTGCCGCTCTCGCCGGCTGCCGGAGCCCAAGAAGCGGCTTCTTCGCGCAAAGACGATTGTGCCGCTCACAGTGCTCTCCTTAGCGCGGCTTCTGCCGAAAGACGCCCGGCAGCGGCTCTTTCCTCCGGAGAGCATCCTACCTTCGTCTTTCGCGTCTTTTGTAGTCTACATCTTAGCAAAAAGCTTTTCCACTATGTCTGGCTAGGAAAAACTGTGCCAGCACAGAAAACATCTCCCATCGTGTTCTAGAAGTTGCACGGATGTCTGCCAAGTGTTTGGCAGGAAGAAAAGAAAAGTTGTCCAAAACAGCTTCCAATCGAATGTTCCTGTGATTGGAAAAGTCAGGAGAGTGCAAAGGTACTGTTTTCTATCAGTTGGCAAGGTGCGCACACAATCCCAGTGTTGTACAGCTTGCTTCTTCACCTTCCCGAAGCTGCCGCTCTCGCCGGCTGCCGGAGCCCAAGAAGCGGCTTCTTCGCGCAAAGACGATTGTGCCGCTCACAGTGCTCTCCTTAGCGCGGCTTCTGCCGAAAGACGCCCGGCAGCGGCTCTTTCCTCCGGAGAGCATCCTACCTTCGTCTTTAGCTCCTCTTCTCATCTACACCTCGGCAAAACGCTTTTCCAATATGTCTGGCGAGGAAAAACTGTGCCAGCACAGAAAACATCTCCCATCGTGTTCTAGAAGTTGCACGGATGTCTGCCAAGTGTTTGGCAGGAAGAAAAGAAAAGTTGTCCAAAACAGCTTCCAATCGAATGTTCATGTGATTGGAAAAGTCAGGAGAGTGCAAAGGTACTGTTTTCTATCAGTTGGCAAGGTGCGCACACAATCCCAGTGTTGTACAGCTTGCTTCTTCACCTTCCCGAAGCTGCCGCTCTCGCCGGCTGCCGGAGCCCAAGAAGCGGCTTCTTCGCGCAAAGACGATTGTGCCGCTCACAGTGCTCTCCTTAGCGCGGCTTCTGCCGAAAGACGCCCGGCAGCGGCTCTTACCTCCGGAGAGCATCCTACCTTCGTCTTTCGCGTCTTTTGTAGTCTACATCTTAGCAAAACGCTTTTCCACTATGTCTGGCTAGGAAAAACTGTGCCAGCACAGAAAACATCTCCCATCGTGTTCTAGAAGTTGCACGGATGTCTGCCAAGTGTTTGGCAGGAAGAAAAGAAAAGTTGTCCAAAACAGCTTCCAATCGAATGTTCCTGTGATTGGAAAAGTCAGGAGAGTGCAAAGGTACTGTTTTCTATCAGTTGGCAAGGTGCGCACACAATCCCAGTGTTGTACAGCTTGCTTCTTCACCTTCCCGAAGCTGCCGCTCTCGCCGGCTGCCGGAGCCCAAGAAGCGGCTTCTTCGCGCAAAGACGATTGTGCCGCTCACAGTGCTCTCCTTAGCGCGGCTTCTGCCGAAAGACGCCCGGCAGCGGCTCTTTCCTCCGGAGAGCATCCTACCTTCGTCTTTCGCGTCTTTTGTAGTCTACATCTTAGCAAAAAGCTTTTCCACTATGTCTGGCTAGGAAAAACTGTGCCAGCACAGAAAACATCTCCCATCGTGTTCTAGAAGTTGCACGGATGTCTGCCAAGTGTTTGGCAGGAAGAAAAGAAAAGTTGTCCAAAACAGCTTCCAATCGAATGTTCATGTGATTGGAAAAGTCAGGAGAGTGCAAAGGTACTGTTTTCTATCAGTTGGCAAGGTGCGCACACAATCCCAGTGTTGTACAGCTTGCTTCTTCACCTTCCCGAAGCTGCCGCTCTCGCCGGCTGCCGGAGCCCAAGAAGCGGCTTCTTCGCGCAAAGACGATTGTGCCGCTCACAGTGCTCTCCTTAGCGCGGCTTCTGCCGAAAGACGCCCGGCAGCGGCTCTTACCTCCGGAGAGCATCCTACCTTCGTCTTTAGCTCCTCTACTCATCTACACCTCGGCAAAACGCTTTTCCAATATGTCTGGCTAGGAAAAACTGTGCCAGCACAGAAAACATCTCCCATCGTGTTCTAGAAGTTGCACGGATGTCTGCCAAGTGTTTGGCAGGAAGAAAAGAAAAGTTGTCCAAAACAGCTTCCAATCGAATGTTCCTGTGATTGGAAAAGTCAGGAGAGTGCAAAGGTACTGTTTTCTATCAGTTGGCAAGGTGCGCACACAATCCCAGTGTTGTACAGCTTGCTTCTTCACCTTCCCGAAGCTGCCGCTCTCGCCGGCTGCCGGAGCCCAAGAAGCGGCTTCTTCGCGCAAAGACGATTGTGCCGCTCACAGTGCTCTCCTTAGCGCGGCTTCTGCCGAAAGACGCCCGGCAGCGGCTCTTACCTCCGGAGAGCATCCTACCTTCGTCTTTAGCTCCTCTACTCATCTACACCTCGGCAAAACGCTTTTCCACTATGTCTGGCTAGGAAAAACTGTGCCAGCACAGAAAACATCTCCCATCGTGTTCTAGAAGTTGCACGGATGTCTGCCAAGTGTTTGGCAGGAAGAAAAGAAAAGTTGTCCAAAACAGCTTCCAATCGAATGTTCATGTGATTGGAAAAGTCAGGAGAGTGCAAAGGTACTGTTTTCTATCAGTTGGCAAGGTGCGCACACAATCCCAGTGTTGTACAGCTTGCTTCTTCACCTTCCCGAAGCTGCCGCTCTCGCCGGCTGCCGGAGCCCAAGAAGCGGCTTCTTCGCGCAAAGACGATTGTGCCGCTCACAGTGCTCTCCTTAGCGCGGCTTCTGCCGAAAGACGCCCGGCAGCGGCTCTTTCCTCCGGAGAGCATCCTACCTTCGTCTTTCGCGTCTTTTGTAGTCTACATCTTAGCAAAAAGCTTTTCCACTATGTCTGGCTAGGAAAAACTGTGCCAGCACAGAAAACATCTCCCATCGTGTTCTAGAAGTTGCACGGATGTCTGCCAAGTGTTTGGCAGGAAGAAAAGAAAAGTTGTCCAAAACAGCTTCCAATCGAATGTTCCTGTGATTGGAAAAGTCAGGAGAGTGCAAAGGTACTGTTTTCTATCAGTTGGCAAGGTGCGCACACAATCCCAGTGTTGTACAGCTTGCTTCTTCACCTTCCCGAAGCTGCCGCTCTCGCCGGCTGCCGGAGCCCAAGAAGCGGCTTCTTCGCGCAAAGACGATTGTGCCGCTCACAGTGCTCTCCTTAGCGCGGCTTCTGCCGAAAGACGCCCGGCAGCGGCTCTTTCCTCCGGAGAGCATCCTACCTTCGTCTTTAGCTCCTCTTCTCATCTACACCTCGGCAAAACGCTTTTCCAATATGTCTGGCGAGGAAAAACTGTGCCAGCACAGAAAACATCTCCCATCGTGTTCTAGAAGTTGCACGGATGTCTGCCAAGTGTTTGGCAGGAAGAAAAGAAAAGTTGTCCAAAACAGCTTCCAATCGAATGTTCCTGTGATTGGAAAAGTTAGGAGAGTGCAAAGGTACTGTTTTCTATCAGTTGGCAAGGTGCGCACACAATCCCAGTGTTGTACAGCTTGCTTCTTCACCTTCCCGAAGCTGCCGCTCTCGCCGGCTGCCGGAGCCCAAGAAGCGGCTTCTTCGCGCAAAGACGATTGTGCCGCTCACAGTGCTCTCCTTAGCGCGGCTTCTGCCGAAAGACGCCCGGCAGCGGCTCTTTCCTCCGGAGAGCATCCTACCTTCGTCTTTCGCGTCTTTTGTAGTCTACATCTTAGCAAAACGCTTTTCCACTATGTCTGGCTAGGAAAAACTGTGCCAGCACAGAAAACATCTCCCATCGTGTTCTAGAAGTTGCACGGATGTCTGCTAAGTGTTTGGCAGGAAGAAAAGAAAAGTTGTCCAAAACAGCTTCCAATCGAATGTTCCTGTGATTGGAAAAGTCAGGAGAGTGCAAAGGTACTGTTTTCTATCAGTTGGCAAGGTGCGCACACAATCCCAGTGTTGTACAGCTTGCTTCTTCACCTTCCCGAAGCTGCCGCTCTCGCCGGCTGCCGGAGCCCAAGAAGCGGCTTCTTCGCGCAAAGACGATTGTGCCGCTCACAGTGCTCTCCTTAGCGCGGCTTCTGCCGAAAGACGCCCGGCAGCGGCTCTTTCCTCCGGAGAGCATCCTACCTTCGTCTTTCGCGTCTTTTGTAGTCTACATCTTAGCAAAAAGCTTTTCCACTATGTCTGGCTAGGAAAAACTGTGCCAGCACAGAAAACATCTCCCATCGTGTTCTAGAAGTTGCACGGATGTCTGCCAAGTGTTTGGCAGGAAGAAAAGTTGTCCAAAACAGCTTCCAATCGAATGTTCCTGTGATTGGAAAAGTCAGGAGAGTGCAAAGGTACTGTTTTCTATCAGTTGGCAAGGTGCGCACACAATCCCAGTGTTGTACAGCTTGCTTCTTCACCTTCCCGAAGCTGCCGCTCTCGCCGGCTGCCGGAGCCCAAGAAGCGGCTTCTTCGCGCAAAGACGATTGTGCCGCTCACAGTGCTCTCCTTAGCGCGGCTTCTGCCGAAAGACGCCCGGCAGCGGCTCTTTCCTCCGGAGAGCATCCTACCTTCGTCTTTCGCGTCTTTTGTAGTCTACATCTTAGCAAAAAGCTTTTCCACTATGTCTGGCTAGGAAAAACTGTGCCAGCACAGAAAACATCTCCCATCGTGTTCTAGAAGTTGCACGGATGTCTGCCAAGTGTTTGGCAGGAAGAAAAGAAAAGTTGTCCAAAACAGCTTCCAATCGAATGTTCCTGTGATTGGAAAAGTCAGGAGAGTGCAAAGGTACTGTTTTCTATCAGTTGGCAAGGTGCGCACACAATCCCAGTGTTGTACAGCTTGCTTCTTCACCTTCCCGAAGCTGCCGCTCTCGCCGGCTGCCGGAGCCCAAGAAGCGGCTTCTTCGCGCAAAGACGATTGTGCCGCTCACAGTGCTCTCCTTAGCGCGGCTTCTGCCGAAAGACGCCCGGCAGCGGCTCTTACCTCCGGAGAGCATCCTACCTTCGTCTTTAGCTCCTCTTCTCATCTACACCTCGGCAAAAAGCTTTTCCACTATGTCTGGCTGGGAAAAACTGTGCCAGCACAGAAAACATCTCCCATCGTGTTCTAGAAGTTGCACGGATGTCTGCCAAGTGTTTGGCAGGAAGAAAAGAAAAGTTGTCCAAAACAGCTTCCAATCGAATGTTCATGTGATTGGAAAAGTCAGGAGAGTGCAAAGGTACTGTTTTCTATCAGTTGGCAAGGTGCGCACACAATCCCAGTGTTGTACAGCTTGCTTCTTCACCTTCCCGAAGCTGCCGCTCTCGCCGGCTGCCGGAGCCCAAGAAGCGGCTTCTTCGCGCAAAGACGATTGTGCCGCTCACAGTGCTCTCCTTAGCGCGGCTTCTGCCGAAAGACGCCCGGCAGCGGCTCTTACCTCCGGAGAGCATCCTACCTTCGTCTTTCGCGTCTTTTGTAGTCTACATCTTAGCAAAACGCTTTTCCACTATGTCTGGCTAGGAAAAACTGTGCCAGCACAGAAAACATCTCCCATCGTGTTCTAGAAGTTGCACGGATGTCTGCCAAGTGTTTGGCAGGAAGAAAAGAAAAGTTGTCCAAAACAGCTTCCAATCGAATGTTCCTGTGATTGGAAAAGTCAGGAGAGTGCAAAGGTACTGTTTTCTATCAGTTGGCAAGGTGCGCACACAATCCCAGTGTTGTACAGCTTGCTTCTTCACCTTCCCGAAGCTGCCGCTCTCGCCGGCTGCCGGAGCCCAAGAAGCGGCTTCTTCGCGCAAAGACGATTGTGCCGCTCACAGTGCTCTCCTTAGCGCGGCTTCTGCCGAAAGACGCCCGGCAGCGGCTCTTACCTCCGGAGAGCATCCTACCTTCGTCTTTAGCTCCTCTACTCATCTACACCTCGGCAAAACGCTTTTCCAATATGTCTGGCGAGGAAAAACTGTGCCAGCACAGAAAACATCTCCCATCGTGTTCTAGAAGTTGCACGGATGTCTGCCAAGTGTTTGGCAGGAAGAAAAGAAAAGTTGTCCAAAACAGCTTCCAATCGAATGTTCATGTGATTGGAAAAGTCAGGAGAGTGCAAAGGTACTGTTTTCTATCAGTTGGCAAGGTGCGCACACAATCCCAGTGTTGTACAGCTTGCTTCTTCACCTTCCCGAAGCTGCCGCTCTCGCCGGCTGCCGGAGCCCAAGAAGCGGCTTCTTCGCGCAAAGACGATTGTGCCGCTCACAGTGCTCTCCTTAGCGCGGCTTCTGCCGAAAGACGCCCGGCAGCGGCTCTTACCTCCGGAGAGCATCCTACCTTCGTCTTTCGCGTCTTTTGTAGTCTACATCTTAGCAAAACGCTTTCCCAATATGTCTGGCTAGGAAAAACTGTGCCAGCACAGAAAACATCTCCCATCGTGTTCTAGAAGTTGCACGGATGTCTGCCAAGTGTTTGGCAGGAAGAAAAGAAAAGTTGTCCAAAACAGCTTCCAATCGAATGTTCCTGTGATTGGAAAAGTCAGGAGAGTGCAAAGGTACTGTTTTCTATCAGTTGGCAAGGTGCGCACACAATCCCAGTGTTGTACAGCTTGCTTCTTCACCTTCCCGAAGCTGCCGCTCTCGCCGGCTGCCGGAGCCCAAGAAGCGGCTTCTTCGCGCAAAGACGATTGTGCCGCTCACAGTGCTCTCCTTAGCGCGGCTTCTGCCGAAAGACGCCCGGCAGCGGCTCTTACCTCCGGAGAGCATCCTACCTTCGTCTTTCGCGTCTTTTGTAGTCTACATCTTAGCAAAACGCTTTTCCACTATGTCTGGCTAGGAAAAACTGTGCCAGCACAGAAAACATCTCCCATCGTGTTCTAGAAGTTGCACGGATGTCTGCCAAGTGTTTGGCAGGAAGAAAAGAAAAGTTGTCCAAAACAGCTTCCAATCGAATGTTCCTGTGATTGGAAAAGTCAGGAGAGTGCAAAGGTACTGTTTTCTATCAGTTGGCAAGGTGCGCACACAATCCCAGTGTTGTACAGCTTGCTTCTTCACCTTCCCGAAGCTGCCGCTCTCGCCGGCTGCCGGAGCCCAAGAAGCGGCTTCTTCGCGCAAAGACGATTGTGCCGCTCACAGTGCTCTCCTTAGCGCGGCTTCTGCCGAAAGACGCCCGGCAGCGGCTCTTTCCTCCGGAGAGCATCCTACCTTCGTCTTTCGCGTCTTTTGTAGTCTACATCTTAGCAAAAAGCTTTTCCACTATGTCTGGCTAGGAAAAACTGTGCCAGCACAGAAAACATCTCCCATCGTGTTCTAGAAGTTGCACGGATGTCTGCCAAGTGTTTGGCAGGAAGAAAAGAAAAGTTGTCCAAAACAGCTTCCAATCGAATGTTCCTGTGATTGGAAAAGTCAGGAGAGTGCAAAGGTACTGTTTTCTATCAGTTGGCAAGGTGCGCACACAATCCCAGTGTTGTACAGCTTGCTTCTTCACCTTCCCGAAGCTGCCGCTCTCGCCGGCTGCCAGAGCCCAAGAAGCGGCTTCTTCGCGCAAAGACGATTGTGCCGCTCACAGTGCTCTCCTTAGCGCGGCTTCTGCCGAAAGACGCCCGGCAGCGGCTCTTTCCTCCGGAGAGCATCCTACCTTCGTCTTTAGCTCCTCTTCTCATCTACACCTCGGCAAAACGCTTTTCCAATATGTCTGGCGAGGAAAAACTGTGCCAGCACAGAAAACATCTCCCATCGTGTTCTAGAAGTTGCACGGATGTCTGCCAAGTGTTTGGCAGGAAGAAAAGAAAAGTTGTCCAAAACAGCTTCCAATCGAATGTTCATGTGATTGGAAAAGTCAGGAGAGTGCAAAGGTACTGTTTTCTATCAGTTGGCAAGGTGCGCACACAATCCCAGTGTTGTACAGCTTGCTTCTTCACCTTCCCGAAGCTGCCGCTCTCGCCGGCTGCCGGAGCCCAAGAAGCGGCTTCTTCGCGCAAAGACGATTGTGCCGCTCACAGTGCTCTCCTTAGCGCGGCTTCTGCCGAAAGACGCCCGGCAGCGGCTCTTACCTCCGGAGAGCATCCTACCTTCGTCTTTCGCGTCTTTTGTAGTCTACATCTTAGCAAAACGCTTTTCCACTATGTCTGGCTAGGAAAAACTGTGCCAGCACAGAAAACATCTCCCATCGTGTTCTAGAAGTTGCACGGATGTCTGCCAAGTGTTTGGCAGGAAGAAAAGAAAAGTTGTCCAAAACAGCTTCCAATCGAATGTTCCTGTGATTGGAAAAGTCAGGAGAGTGCAAAGGTACTGTTTTCTATCAGTTGGCAAGGTGCGCACACAATCCCAGTGTTGTACAGCTTGCTTCTTCACCTTCCCGAAGCTGCCGCTCTCGCCGGCTGCCGGAGCCCAAGAAGCGGCTTCTTCGCGCAAAGACGATTGTGCCGCTCACAGTGCTCTCCTTAGCGCGGCTTCTGCCGAAAGACGCCCGGCAGCGGCTCTTTCCTCCGGAGAGCATCCTACCTTCGTCTTTCGCGTCTTTTGTAGTCTACATCTTAGCAAAAAGCTTTTCCACTATGTCTGGCTAGGAAAAACTGTGCCAGCACAGAAAACATCTCCCATCATGTTCTAGAAGTTGCACGGATGTCTGCCAAGTGTTTGGCAGGAAGAAAAGGAAAGTTGTCCAAAACAGCTTCCAATCGAATGTTCATGTGATTGGAAAAGTCAGGAGAGTGCAAAGGTACTGTTTTCTATCAGTTGGCAAGGTGCGCACACAATCCCAGTGTTGTACAGCTTGCTTCTTCACCTTCCCGAAGCTGCCGCTCTCGCCGGCTGCCGGAGCCCAAGAAGCGGCTTCTTCGCGCAAAGACGATTGTGCCGCTCACAGTGCTCTCCTTAGCGCGGCTTCTGCCGAAAGACGCCCGGCAGCGGCTCTTACCTCCGGAGAGCATCCTACCTTCGTCTTTAGCTCCTCTACTCATCTACACCTCGGCAAAACGCTTTTCCAATATGTCTGGCTAGGAAAAACTGTGCCAGCACAGAAAACATCTCCCATCGTGTTCTAGAAGTTGCACGGATGTCTGCCAAGTGTTTGGCAGGAAGAAAAGAAAAGTTGTCCAAAACAGCTTCCAATCGAATGTTCCTGTGATTGGAAAAGTCAGGAGAGTGCAAAGGTACTGTTTTCTATCAGTTGGCAAGGTGCGCACACAATCCCAGTGTTGTACAGCTTGCTTCTTCACCTTCCCGAAGCTGCCGCTCTCGCCGGCTGCCGGAGCCCAAGAAGCGGCTTCTTCGCGCAAAGACGATTGTGCCGCTCACAGTGCTCTCCTTAGCGCGGCTTCTGCCGAAAGACGCCCGGCAGCGGCTCTTACCTCCGGAGAGCATCCTACCTTCGTCTTTCGCGTCTTTTGTAGTCTACATCTTAGCAAAAAGCTTTTCCACTATGTCTGGCTAGGAAAAACTGTGCCAGCACAGAAAACATCTCCCATCGTGTTCTAGAAGTTGCACGGATGTCTGCCAAGTGTTTGGCAGGAAGAAAAGGAAAGTTGTCCAAAACAGCTTCCAATCGAATGTTCATGTGATTGGAAAAGTCAGGAGAGTGCAAAGGTACTGTTTTCTATCAGTTGGCAAGGTGCGCACACAATCCCAGTGTTGTACAGCTTGCTTCTTCACCTTCCCGAAGCTGCCGCTCTCGCCGGCTGCCGGAGCCCAAGAAGCGGCTTCTTCGCGCAAAGACGATTGTGCCGCTCACAGTGCTCTCCTTAGCGCGGCTTCTGCCGAAAGACGCCCGGCAGCGGCTCTTACCTCCGGAGAGCATCCTACCTTCGTCTTTAGCTCCTCTACTCATCTACACCTCGGCAAAACGCTTTTCCACTATGTCTGGCGAGGAAAAACTGTGCCAGCACAGAAAACATCTCCCATCGTGTTCTAGAAGTTGCACGGATGTCTGCCAAGTGTTTGGCAGGAAGAAAAGAAAAGTTGTCCAAAACAGCTTCCAATCGAATGTTCCTGTGATTGGAAAAGTCAGGAGAGTGCAAAGGTACTGTTTTCTATCAGTTGGCAAGGTGCGCACACAATCCCAGTGTTGTACAGCTTGCTTCTTCACCTTCCCGAAGCTGCCGCTCTCGCCGGCTGCCGGAGCCCAAGAAGCGGCTTCTTCGCGCAAAGACGATTGTGCCGCTCACAGTGCTCTCCTTAGCGCGGCTTCTGCCGAAAGACGCCCGGCAGCGGCTCTTACCTCCGGAGAGCATCCTACCTTCGTCTTTAGCTCCTCTACTCATCTACACCTCGGCAAAACGCTTTTCCAATATGTCTGGCGAGGAAAAACTGTGCCAGCACAGAAAACATCTCCCATCGTGTTCTAGAAGTTGCACGGATGTCTGCCAAGTGTTTGGCAGGAAGAAAAGAAAAGTTGTCCAAAACAGCTTCCAATCGAATGTTCCTGTGATTGGAAAAGTTAGGAGAGTGCAAAGGTACTGTTTTCTATCAGTTGGCAAGGTGCGCACACAATCCCAGTGTTGTACAGCTTGCTTCTTCACCTTCCCGAAGCTGCCGCTCTCGCCGGCTGCCGGAGCCCAAGAAGCGGCTTCTTCGCGCAAAGACGATTGTGCCGCTCACAGTGCTCTCCTTAGCGCGGCTTCTGCCGAAAGACGCCCGGCAGCGGCTCTTACCTCCGGAGAGCATCCTACCTTCGTCTTTAGCTCCTCTACTCATCTACACCTCGGCAAAACGCTTTTCCACTATGTCTGGCTAGGAAAAACTGTGCCAGCACAGAAAACATCTCCCATCGTGTTCTAGAAGTTGCACGGATGTCTGCCAAGTGTTTGGCAGGAAGAAAAGAAATGTTGTCCAAAACGGCTTCCAATCGAATGTTCCTGTGATTGGAAAAGTCAGGAGAGTGCAAAGGTACTGTTTTCTATCAGTTGGAAGGTGCGCACACAATCCCAGTGTTGTACAGCTTGCTTCTTCACCTTCCCGAAGCTGCCGCTCTCGCCGGCTGCCGGAGCCCAAGAAGCGGCTTCTTCGCGCAAAGACGATTGTGCCGCTCACAGTGCTCTCCTTAGCGCGGCTTCTGCCGAAAGACGCCCGGCAGCGGCTCTTACCTCCGGAGAGCATCCTACCTTCGTCTTTCGCGTCTTTTGTAGTCTACATCTTAGCAAAACGCTTTCCCACTATGTCTGGCTAGGAAAAATTGTGCCAGCACAGAAAACATCTCCCATCGTGTTCTAGAAGTTGCACGGATGTCTGCCAAGTGTTTGGCAGGAAGAAAAGAAAAGTTGTCCAAAACAGCTTCCAATCGAATGTTCCTGTGATTGGAAAAGTCAGGAGAGTGCAAAGGTACTGTTTTCTATCAGTTGGCAAGGTGCGCACACAATCCCAGTGTTGTACAGCTTGCTTCTTCACCTTCCCGAAGCTGCCGCTCTCGCCGGCTGCCGGAGCCCAAGAAGCGGCTTCTTCGCGCAAAGACGATTGTGCCGCTCACAGTGCTCTCCTTAGCGCGGCTTCTGCCGAAAGACGCCCGGCAGCGGCTCTTACCTCCGGAGAGCATCCTACCTTCGTCTTTAGCTCCTCTACTCATCTACACCTCGGCAAAAAGCTTTTCCAATATGTCTGGCGAGGAAAAACTGTGCCAGCACAGAAAACATCTCCCATCGTGTTCTAGAAGTTGCACGGATGTCTGCCAAGTGTTTGGCAGGAAGAAAAGAAAAGTTGTCCAAAACAGCTTCCAATCGAATGTTCCTGTGATTGGAAAAGTCAGGAGAGTGCAAAGGTACTGTTTTCTATCAGTTGGCAAGGTGCGCACACAATCCCAGTGTTGTACAGCTTGCTTCTTCACCTTCCCGAAGCTGCCGCTCTCGCCGGCTGCCGGAGCCCAAGAAGCGGCTTCTTCGCGCAAAGACGATTGTGCCGCTCACAGTGCTCTCCTTAGCGCGGCTTCTGCCGAAAGACGCCCGGCAGCGGCTCTTACCTCCGGAGAGCATCCTACCTTCGTCTTTAGCTCCTCTACTCACCTACACCTCGGCAAAACGCTTTTCCACTATGTCTGGCTAGGAAAAACTGTGCCAGCACAGAAAACATCTCCCATCGTGTTCTAGAAGTTGCACGGATGTCTGCCAAGTGTTTGGCAGGAAGAAAAGAAAAGTTGTCCAAAACAGCTTCCAATCGAATGTTCCTGTGATTGGAAAAGTCAGGAGAGTGCAAAGGTACTGTTTTCTATCAGTTGGCAAGGTGCGCACACAATCCCAGTGTTGTACAGCTTGCTTCTTCACCTTCCCGAAGCTGCCGCTCTCGCCGGCTGCCGGAGCCCAAGAAGCGGCTTCTTCGCGCAAAGACGATTGTGCCGCTCACAGTGCTCTCCTTAGCGCGGCTTCTGCCGAAAGACGCCCGGCAGCGGCTCTTACCTCCGGAGAGCATCCTACCTTCGTCTTTAGCTCCTCTTCTCATCTACACCTCGGCAAAACCCTTTTCCACTATGTCTGGCTAGGAAAAACTGTGCCAGCACAGAAAACATCTCCCATCGTGTTCTAGAAGTTGCACGGATGTCTGCCAAGTGTTTGGCAGGATGAAAAGAAAAGTTGTCCAAAACAGCTTCCAATCGAATGTTCCTGTGATTGGAAAAGTCAGGAGAGTGCAAAGGTACTGTTTTCTATCAGTTGGCAAGGTGCGCACACAATCCCAGTGTTGTACAGCTTGCTTCTTCACCTTCCCGAAGCTGCCGCTCTCGCCGGCTGCCGGAGCCCAAGAAGCGGCTTCTTCGCGCAAAGACGATTGTGCCGCTCACAGTGCTCTCCTTAGCGCGGCTTCTGCCGAAAGACGCCCGGCAGCGGCTCTTACCTCCGGAGAGCATCCTACCTTCGTCTTTCGCGTCTTTTGTAGTCTACATCTTAGCAAAACGCTTTCCCACTATGTCTGGCTAGGAAAAACTGTGCCAGCACAGAAAACATCTCCCATCGTGTTCTAGAAGTTGCACGGATGTCTGCCAAGTGTTTGGCAGGAAGAAAAGAAAAGTTGTCCAAAACAGCTTCCAATCGAATGTTCATGTGATTGGAAAAGTCAGGAGAGTGCAAAGGTACTGTTTTCTATCAGTTGGCAAGGTGCGCACACAATCCCAGTGTTGTACAGCTTGCTTCTTCACCTTCCCGAAGCTGCCGCTCTCGCCGGCTGCCGGAGCCCAAGAAGCGGCTTCTTCGCGCAAAGACGATTGTGCCGCTCACAGTGCTCTCCTTAGCGCGGCTTCTGCCGAAAGACGCCCGGCAGCGGCTCTTACCTCCGGAGAGCATCCTACCTTCCTCTTTAGCTCCTCTTCTAATCTACACCTCGGCAAAAAGCTTTTCCAATATGTCTGGCGAGGAAAAACTGTGCCAGCACAGAAAACATCTCCCATCGTGTTCTAGAAGTTGCACGGATGTCTGCCAAGTGTTTGGCAGGAAGAAAAGAAAAGTTGTCCAAAACAGCTTCCAATCGAATGTTCCTGTGATTGGAAAAGTCAGGAGAGTGCAAAGGTACTGTTTTCTATCAGTTGGCAAGGTGCGCACACAATCCCAGTGTTGTACAGCTTGCTTCTTCACCTTCCCGAAGCTGCCGCTCTCGCCGGCTGCCGGAGCCCAAGAAGCGGCTTCTTCGCGCAAAGACGATTGTGCCGCTCACAGTGCTCTCCTTAGCGCGGCTTCTGCCGAAAGACGCCCGGCAGCGGCTCTTACCTCCGGAGAGCATCCTACCTTCGTCTTTAGCTCCTCTACTCATCTACACCTCGGCAAAACGCTTTTCCACTATGTCTGGCTAGGAAAAACTGTGCCAGCACAGAAAACATCTCCCATCGTGTTCTAGAAGTTGCACGGATGTCTGCCAAGTGTTTGGCAGGAAGAAAAGAAAAGTTGTCCAAAACAGCTTCCAATCGAATGTTCCTGTGATTGGAAAAGTCAGGAGAGTGCAAAGGTACTGTTTTCTATCAGTTGGCAAGGTGCGCACACAATCCCAGTGTTGTACAGCTTGCTTCTTCACCTTCCCGAAGCTGCCGCTCTCGCCGGCTGCCGGAGCCCAAGAAGCGGCTTCTTCGCGCAAAGACGATTGTGCCGCTCACAGTGCTCTCCTTAGCGCGGCTTCTGCCGAAAGACGCCCGGCAGCGGCTCTTACCTCCGGAGAGCATCCTACCTTCGTCTTTAGCTCCTCTTCTCATCTACACCTCGGCAAAACCCTTTTCCACTATGTCTGGCTAGGAAAAACTGTGCCAGCACAGAAAACATCTCCCATCGTGTTCTAGAAGTTGCACGGATGTCTGCCAAGTGTTTGGCAGGATGAAAAGAAAAGTTGTCCAAAACAGCTTCCAATCGAATGTTCCTGTGATTGGAAAAGTCAGGAGAGTGCAAAGGTACTGTTTTCTATCAGTTGGCAAGGTGCGCACACAATCCCAGTGTTGTACAGCTTGCTTCTTCACCTTCCCGAAGCTGCCGCTCTCGCCGGCTGCCGGAGCCCAAGAAGCGGCTTCTTCGCGCAAAGACGATTGTGCCGCTCACAGTGCTCTCCTTAGCGCGGCTTCTGCCGAAAGACGCCCGGCAGCGGCTCTTACCTCCGGAGAGCATCCTACCTTCGTCTTTCGCGTCTTTTGTAGTCTACATCTTAGCAAAACGCTTTCCCACTATGTCTGGCTAGGAAAAACTGTGCCAGCACAGAAAACATCTCCCATCGTGTTCTAGAAGTTGCACGGATGTCTGCCAAGTGTTTGGCAGGAAGAAAAGAAAAGTTGTCCAAAACAGCTTCCAATCGAATGTTCATGTGATTGGAAAAGTCAGGAGAGTGCAAAGGTACTGTTTTCTATCAGTTGGCAAGGTGCGCACACAATCCCAGTGTTGTACAGCTTGCTTCTTCACCTTCCCGAAGCTGCCGCTCTCGCCGGCTGCCGGAGCCCAAGAAGCGGCTTCTTCGCGCAAAGACGATTGTGCCGCTCACAGTGCTCTCCTTAGCGCGGCTTCTGCCGAAAGACGCCCGGCAGCGGCTCTTACCTCCGGAGAGCATCCTACCTTCGTCTTTAGCTCCTCTTCTAATCTACACCTCGGCAAAAAGCTTTTCCAATATGTCTGGCTAGGAAAAACTGTGCCAGCACAGAAAACATCTCCCATCGTGTTCTAGATGTTGCACGGATGTCTGCCAAGTGTTTGGCAGGAAGAAAAGTTGTCCAAAACAGCTTCCAATCGAATGTTCCTGTGATTGGAAAAGTCAGGAGAGTGCAAAGGTACTGTTTTCTATCAGTTGGCAAGGTGCGCACACAATCCCATTGTTGTACAGCTTGCTTCTTCACCTTCCCGAAGCTGCCGCTCTCGCCGGCTGCCGGAGCCCAAGAAGCGGCTTCTTCGCGCAAAGACGATTGTGCCGCTCACAGTGCTCTCCTTAGCGCGGCTTCTGCCGAAAGACGCCCGGCAGCGGCTCTTACCTCCGGAGATCATCCTACCTTCGTCTTTAGCTCCTCTTCTCATCTACACCTCGGCAAAAAGCTTTCCCTCTATGCCTGACTAGGAAAAACTGTGCCAGCACAGAAAACATCTCCCATCGTGTTCTAGAAGTTGCATGGATGTCTGCCAAGTGTTTGGCAGGAAGAAAAGAAAAGTTGTCCAAAACAGCTTCCAATCGAATGTTCATGTGATTGGAAAAGTCAGGAGAGTGCAAAGGTACTGTTTTCTATCAGTTGGCAAGGTGCGCACACAATCCCAGTGTTGTACAGCTTGCTTCTTCACCTTCCCGAAGCTGCCGCTCTCGCCGGCTGCCGGAGCCCAAGAAGCGGCTTCTTCGCGCAAAGACGATTGTGCCGCTCACAGTGCTCTCCTTAGCGCGGCTTCTGCCGAAAGACGCCCGGCAGCGGCTCTTACCTCCGGAGAGCATCCTACCTTCGTCTTTAGCTCCTCTTCTCATCTACACCTCGGCAAAACGCTTTTCCAATATGTCTGGCGAGGAAAAACTGTGCCAGCACAGAAAACATCTCCCATCGTGTTCTAGAAGTTGCACGGATGTCTGCCAAGTGTTTGGCAGGAAGAAAAGAAAAGTTGTCCAAAACAGCTTCCAATCGAATGTTCCTGTGATTGGAAAAGTCAGGAGAGTGCAAAGGTACTGTTTTCTATCAGTTGGCAAGGTGCGCACACAATCCCAGTGTTGTACAGCTTGCTTCTTCACCTTCCCGAAGCTGCCGCTCTCGCCGGCTGCCGGAGCCCAAGAAGCGGCTTCTTCGCGCAAAGACGATTGTGCCGCTCACAGTGCTCTCCTTAGCGCGGCTTCTGCCGAAAGACGCCCGGCAGCGGCTCTTACCTCCGGAGAGCATCCTACCTTCGTCTTTAGCTCCTCTTCTCATCTACACCTCGGCAAAACGCTTTTCCAATATGTCTGGCGAGGAAAAACTGTGCCAGCACAGAAAACATCTCCCATCGTGTTCTAGAAGTTGCACGGATGTCTGCCAAGTGTTTGGCAGGAAGACAAGTTGTCCAAAACAGCTTCCAATCGAATGTTCCTGTGATTGGAAAAGTCAGGAGAGTGCAAAGGTACTGTTTTCTATCAGTTGGCAAGGTGCGCACACAATCCCAGTGTTGTACAGCTTGCTTCTTCACCTTCCCGAAGCTGCCGCTCTCGCCGGCTGCCGGAGCCCAAGAAGCGGCTTCTTCGCGCAAAGACGATTGTGCCGCTCACAGTGCTCTCCTTAGCGCGGCTTCTGCCGAAAGACGCCCGGCAGCGGCTCTTTCCTCCGGAGAGCATCCTACCTTCGTCTTTAGCTCCTCTTCTCATCTACACCTCGGCAAAACGCTTTTCCACTATGTCTGGCTAGGAAAAACTGTGCCAGCACAGAAAACATCTCCCATCGTGTTCTAGAAGTTGCACGGATGTCTGCCAAGTGTTTGGCAGGAAGAAAAGAAAAGTTGTCCAAAACAGCTTCCAATCGAATGTTCCTGTGATTGGAAAAGTCAGGAGAGTGCAAAGGTACTGTTTTCTATCAGTTGGCAAGGTGCGCACACAATCCCAGTGTTGTACAGCTTGCTTCTTCACCTTCCCGAAGCTGCCGCTCTCGCCGGCTGCCGGAGCCCAAGAAGCGGCTTCTTCGCGCAAAGACGATTGCGCCGCTCACAGTGCTCTCCTTAGCGCGGCTTCTGCCGAAAGACGCCCGGCAGCGGCTCTTACCTCCGGAGAGCATCCTACCTTCGTCTTTAGCTCCTCTACTCATCTACACCTCGGCAAAACGCTTTTCCAATATGTCTGGCGAGGAAAAACTGTGCCAGCACAGAAAACATCTCCCATCGTGTTCTAGAAGTTGCACGGATGTCTGCCAAGTGTTTGGCAGGAAGAAAAGAAAAGTTGTCCAAAACAGCTTCCAATCGAATGTTCCTGTGATTGGAAAAGTCAGGAGAGTGCAAAGGTACTGTTTTCTATCAGTTGGCAAGGTGCGCACACAATCCCAGTGTTGTACAGCTTGCTTCTTCACCTTCCTGAAGCTGCCGCTCTCGCCGGCTGCCGGAGCCCAAGAAGCGGCTTCTTCGCGCAAAGACGATTGCGCCGCTCACAGTGCTCTCCTTAGCGCGGCTTCTGCCGAAAGACGCCCGGCAGCGGCTCTTACCTCCGGAGAGCATCCTACCTTCGTCTTTAGCTCCTCTACTCATCTACACCTCGGCAAAACGCTTTTCCAATATGTCTGGCGAGGAAAAACTGTGCCAGCACAGAAAACATCTCCCATCGTGTTCTAGAAGTTGCACGGATGTCTGCCAAGTGTTTGGCAGGAAGAAAAGAAAAGTTGTCCAAAACAGCTTCCAATCGAATGTTCCTGTGATTGGAAAAGTCAGGAGAGTGCAAAGGTACTGTTTTCTATCAGTTGGCAAGGTGCGCACACAATCCCAGTGTTGTACAGCTTGCTTCTTCACCTTCCTGAAGCTGCCGCTCTCGCCGGCTGCCGGAGCCCAAGAAGCGGCTTCTTCGCGCAAAGACGATTGTGCCGCTCACAGTGCTCTCCTTAGCGCGGCTTCTGCCGAAAGACGCCCGGCAGCGGCTCTTACCTCCGGAGAGCATCCTACCTTCGTCTTTAGCTCCTCTACTCATCTACACCTCGGCAAAACGCTTTTCCACTATGTCTGGCTAGGAAAAACTGTGCCAGCACAGAAAACATCTCCCATCGTGTTCTAGAAGTTGCACGGATGTCTGCCAAGTGTTTGGCAGGAAGAAAAGAAAAGTTGTCCAAAACAGCTTCCAATCGAATGTTCCTGTGATTGGAAAAGTCAGGAGAGTGCAAAGGTACTGTTTTCTATCAGTTGGCAAGGTGCGCACACAATCCCAGTGTTGTACAGCTTGCTTCTTCACCTTCCCGAAGCTGCCGCTCTCGCCGGCTGCCGGAGCCCAAGAAGCGGCTTCTTCGCGCAAAGACGATTGTGCCGCTCACAGTGCTCTCCTTAGCGCGGCTTCTGCCGAAAGACGCCCGGCAGCGGCTCTTACCTCCGGAGAGCATCCTACCTTTGTCTTTAGCTCCTCTACTCATCTACACCTCGGCAAAACGCTTTTCCACTATGTCTGGCTAGGAAAAACTGTGCCAGCACAGAAAACATCTCCCATCGTGTTCTAGAAGTTGCACGGATGTCTGCCAAGTGTTTGGCAGGAAGAAAAGAAAAGTTGTCCAAAACAGCTTCCAATCGAATGTTCCTGTGATTGGAAAAGTCAGGAGAGTGCAAAGGTACTGTTTTCTATCAGTTGGCAAGGTGCGCACACAATCCCAGTGTTGTACAGCTTGCTTCTTCACCTTCCCGAAGCTGCCGCTCTCGCCGGCTGCCGGAGCCCAAGAAGCGGCTTCTTCGCGCAAAGACGATTGTGCCGCTCACAGTGCTCTCCTTAGCGCGGCTTCTGCCGAAAGACGCCCGGCAGCGGCTCTTACCTCCGGAGAGCATCCTACCTTCGTCTTTAGCTCCTCTACTCATCTACACCTCGGCAAAACGCTTTTCCAATATGTCTGGCGAGGAAAAACTGTGCCAGCACAGAAAACATCTCCCATCGTGTTCTAGAAGTTGCACGGATGTCTGCCAAGTGTTTGGCAGGAAGAAAAGAAAAGTTGTCCAAAACAGCTTCCAATCGAATGTTCATGTGATTGGAAAAGTCAGGAGAGTGCAAAGGTACTGTTTTCTATCAGTTGGCAAGGTGCGCACACAATCCCAGTGTTGTACAGCTTGCTTCTTCACCTTCCCGAAGCTGCCGCTCTCGCCGGCTGCCGGAGCCCAAGAAGCGGCTTCTTCGCGCAAAGACGATTGTGCCGCTCACAGTGCTCTCCTTAGCGCGGCTTCTGCCGAAAGACGCCCGGCAGCGGCTCTTACCTCCGGAGAGCATCCTACCTTCGTCTTTAGCTCCTCTACTCATCTACACCTCGGCAAAACGCTTTTCCACTATGTCTGGCTAGGAAAAACTGTGCCAGCACAGAAAACATCTCCCATCGTGTTCTAGAAGTTGCACGGATGTCTGCCAAGTGTTTGGCAGGAAGAAAAGAAAAGTTGTCCAAAACAGCTTCCAATCGAATGTTCATGTGATTGGAAAAGTCAGGAGAGTGCAAAGGTACTGTTTTCTATCAGTTGGCAAGGTGCGCACACAATCCCAGTGTTGTACAGCTTGCTTCTTCACCTTCCCGAAGCTGCCGCTCTCGCCGGCTGCCGGAGCCCAAGAAGCGGCTTCTTCGCGCAAAGACGATTGTGCCGCTCACAGTGCTCTCCTTAGCGCGTCTTCTGCCGAAAGACGCCCGGCAGCGGCTCTTACCTCCGGAGAGCATCCTACCTTCGTCTTTAGCTCCTCTTCTCATCTACACCTCGGCAAAACGCTTTTCCACTATGTCTGGCTAGGAAAAACTGTGCCAGCACAGAAAACATCTCCCATCGTGTTCTAGAAGTTGCACGGATGTCTGCCAAGTGTTTGGCAGGAAGAAAAGAAAAGTTGTCCAAAACAGCTTCCAATCGAATGTTCCTGTGATTGGAAAAGTCAGGAGAGTGCAAAGGTACTGTTTTCTATCAGTTGGCAAGGTGCGCACACAATCCCAGTGTTGTACAGCTTGCTTCTTCACCTTCCCGAAGCTGCCGCTCTCGCCGGCTGCCGGAGCCCAAGAAGCGGCTTCTTCGCGCAAAGACGATTGTGCCGCTCACAGTGCTCTCCTTAGCGCGGCTTCTGCCGAAAGACGCCCGGCAGCGGCTCTTACCTCCGGAGAGCATCCTACCTTCGTCTTTCGCGTCTTTTGTAGTCTACATCTTAGCAAAACGCTTTCCCACTATGTCTGGCTAGGAAAAACTGTGCCAGCACAGAAAACATCTCCCATCGTGTTCTAGAAGTTGCACGGATGTCTGCCAAGTGTTTGGCAGGAAGAAAAGAAAAGTTGTCCAAAACAGCTTCCAATCGAATGTTCCTGTGATTGGAAAAGTCAGGAGAGTGCAAAGGTACTGTTTTCTATCAGTTGGCAAGGTGCGCACACAATCCCAGTGTTGTACAGCTTGCTTCTTCACCTTCCCGAAGCTGCCGCTCTCGCCGGCTGCCGGAGCCCAAGAAGCGGCTTCTTCGCGCAAAGACGATTGTGCCGCTCACAGTGCTCTCCTTAGCGCGGCTTCTGCCGAAAGACGCCCGGCAGCGGCTCTTACCTTCGGAGAGCATCCTACCTTTGTCTTTAGCTCCTCTACTCATCTACACCTCGGCAAAACGCTTTTCCACTATGTCTGGCTAGGAAAAACTGTGCCAGCACAGAAAACATCTCCCATCGTGTTCTAGAAGTTGCACGGATGTCTGCCAAGTGTTTGGCAGGAAGAAAAGAAAAGTTGTCCAAAACAGCTTCCAATCGAATGTTCCTGTGATTGGAAAAGTCAGGAGAGTGCAAAGGTACTGTTTTCTATCAGTTGGCAAGGTGCGCACACAATCCCAGTGTTGTACAGCTTGCTTCTTCACCTTCCCGAAGCTGCCGCTCTCGCCGGCTGCCGGAGCCCAAGAAGCGGCTTCTTCGCGCAAAGACGATTGTGCCGCTCACAGTGCTCTCCTTAGCGCGGCTTCTGCCGAAAGACGCCCGGCAGCGGCTCTTACCTCCGGAGAGCATCCTACCTTCGTCTTTAGCTCCTCTACTCATCTACACCTCGGCAAAACGCTTTTCCAATATGTCTGGCGAGGAAAAACTGTGCCAGCACAGAAAACATCTCCCATCGTGTTCTAGAAGTTGCACGGATGTCTGCCAAGTGTTTGGCAGGAAGAAAAGAAAAGTTGTCCAAAACAGCTTCCAATCGAATGTTCATGTGATTGGAAAAGTCAGGAGAGTGCAAAGGTACTGTTTTCTATCAGTTGGCAAGGTGCGCACACAATCCCAGTGTTGTACAGCTTGCTTCTTCACCTTCCCGAAGCTGCCGCTCTCGCCGGCTGCCGGAGCCCAAGAAGCGGCTTCTTCGCGCAAAGACGATTGTGCCGCTCACAGTGCTCTCCTTAGCGCGGCTTCTGCCGAAAGACGCCCGGCAGCGGCTCTTACCTCCGGAGAGCATCCTACCTTCGTCTTTAGCTCCTCTACTCATCTACACCTCGGCAAAACGCTTTTCCACTATGTCTGGCTAGGAAAAACTGTGCCAGCACAGAAAACATCTCCCATCGTGTTCTAGAAGTTGCACGGATGTCTGCCAAGTGTTTGGCAGGAAGAAAAGAAAAGTTGTCCAAAACAGCTTCCAATCGAATGTTCATGTGATTGGAAAAGTCAGGAGAGTGCAAAGGTACTGTTTTCTATCAGTTGGCAAGGTGCGCACACAATCCCAGTGTTGTACAGCTTGCTTCTTCACCTTCCCGAAGCTGCCGCTCTCGCCGGCTGCCGGAGCCCAAGAAGCGGCTTCTTCGCGCAAAGACGATTGTGCCGCTCACAGTGCTCTCCTTAGCGCGGCTTCTGCCGAAAGACGCCCGGCAGCGGCTCTTACCTCCGGAGAGCATCCTACCTTCGTCTTTAGCTCCTCTTCTCATCTACACCTCGGCAAAACCCTTTTCCACTATGTCTGGCTAGGAAAAACTGTGCCAGCACAGAAAACATCTCCCATCGTGTTCTAGAAGTTGCACGGATGTCTGCCAAGTGTTTGGCAGGAAGAAAAGAAAAGTTGTCCAAAACAGCTTCCAATCGAATGTTCCTGTGATTGGAAAAGTCAGGAGAGTGCAAAGGTACTGTTTTCTATCAGTTGGCAAGGTGCGCACACAATCCCAGTGTTGTACAGCTTGCTTCTTCACCTTCCCGAAGCTGCCGCTCTCGCCGGCTGCCGGAGCCCAAGAAGCGGCTTCTTCGCGCAAAGACGATTGTGCCGCTCACAGTGCTCTCCTTAGCGCGGCTTCTGCCGAAAGACGCCCGGCAGCGGCTCTTACCTCCGGAGAGCATCCTACCTTCGTCTTTCGCGTCTTTTGTAGTCTACATCTTAGCAAAACGCTTTTCCAATATGTCTGGCGAGGAAAAACTGTGCCAGCACAGAAAACATCTCCCATCGTGTTCTAGAAGTTGCACGGATGTCTGCCAAGTGTTTGGCAGGAAGAAAAGAAAAGTTGTCCAAAACAGCTTCCAATCGAATGTTCCTGTGATTGGAAAAGTCAGGAGAGTGCAAAGGTACTGTTTTCTATCAGTTGGCAAGGTGCGCACACAATCCCAGTGTTGTACAGCTTGCTTCTTCACCTTCCCGAAGCTGCCGCTCTCGCCGGCTGCCGGAGCCCAAGAAGCGGCTTCTTCGCGCAAAGACGATTGTGCCGCTCACAGTGCTCTCCTTAGCGCGGCTTCTGCCGAAAGACGCCCGGCAGCGGCTCTTACCTCCGGAGAGCATCCTACCTTCGTCTTTAGCTCCTCTTCTCATCTACACCTCGGCAAAACGCTTTTCCACTATGTCTGGCTAGGAAAAACTGTGCCAGCACAGAAAACATCTCCCATCGTGTTCTAGAAGTTGCACGGATGTCTGCCAAGTGTTTGGCAGGAAGAAAAGAAAAGTTGTCCAAAACAGCTTCCAATCGAATGTTCCTGTGATTGGAAAAGTCAGGAGAGTGCAAAGGTACTGTTTTCTATCAGTTGGCAAGGTGCGCACACAATCCCAGTGTTGTACAGCTTGCTTCTTCACCTTCCCAAAGCTGCCGCTCTCGCCGGCTGCCGGAGCCCAAGAAGCGGCTTCTTCGCGCAAAGACGATTGTGCCGCTCACAGTGCTCTCCTTAGCGCGGCTTCTGCCGAAAGACGCCCGGCAGCGGCTCTTACCTCCGGAGAGCATCCTACCTTCGTCTTTAGCTCCTCTTCTCATCTACCTCACGGCAAAAAGCTTTCCCTCTATGCCTGACTAGGAAAAACTGTGCCAGCACAGAAAACATCTCCCATCGTGTTCTAGAAGTTGCACGGATGTCTGCCAAGTGTTTGGCAGGAAGAAAAGAAAAGTTGTCCAAAACAGCTTCCAATCGAATGTTCATGTGATTGGAAAAGTCAGGAGAGTGCAAAGGTACTGTTTTCTATCAGTTGGCAAGGTGCGCACACAATCCCAGTGTTGTACAGCTTGCTTCTTCACCTTCCCGAAGCTGCCGCTCTCGCCGGCTGCCGGAGCCCAAGAAGCGGCTTCTTCGCGCAAAGACGATTGTGCCGCTCACAGTGCTCTCCTTAGCGCGGCTTCTGCCGAAAGACGCCCGGCAGCGGCTCTTACCTCCGGAGAGCATCCTACCTTCGTCTTTAGCTCCTCTACTCATCTACACCTCGGCAAAACGCTTTTCCACTATGTCTGGCTAGGAAAAACTGTGCCAGCACAGAAAACATCTCCCATCGTGTTCTAGAAGTTGCACGGATGTCTGCCAAGTGTTTGGCAGGAAGAAAAGTAAAGTTGTCCAAAACAGCTTCCAATAGAATGTTCCTGTGATTGGAAAAGTCAGGAGAGTGCAAAGGTACTGTTTTCTATCAGTTGGCAAGGTGCGCACACAATCCCAGTGTTGTACAGCTTGCTTCTTCACCTTCCCGAAGCTGCCGCTCTCGCCGGCTGCCGGAGCCCAAGAAGCGGCTTCTTCGCGCAAAGACGATTGTGCCGCTCACAGTGCTCTCCTTAGCGCGGCTTCTGCCGAAAGACGCCCGGCAGCGGCTCTTACCTCCGGAGAGCATCCTACCTTCGTCTTTAGCTCCTCTACTCATCTACACCTCGGCAAAACGCTTTTCCAATATGTCTGGCGAGGAAAAACTGTGCCAGCACAGAAAACATCTCCCATCGTGTTCTAGAAGTTGCACGGATGTCTGCCAAGTGTTTGGCAGGAAGAAAAGAAAAGTTGTCCAAAACAGCTTCCAATCGAATGTTCATGTGATTGGAAAAGTCAGGAGAGTGCAAAGGTACTGTTTTCTATCAGTTGGCAAGGTGCGCACACAATCCCAGTGTTGTACAGCTTGCTTCTTCACCTTCCCGAAGCTGCCGCTCTCGCCGGCTGCCGGAGCCCAAGAAGCGGCTTCTTCGCGCAAAGACGATTGTGCCGCTCACAGTGCTCTCCTTAGCGCGGCTTCTGCCGAAAGACGCCCGGCAGCGGCTCTTACCTCCGGAGAGCATCCTACCTTCCTCTTTAGCTCCTCTTCTCATCTACACCTCGGCAACAAGCTTATCCACTATGTCTGGCTAGGAAAAACTGTGCCAGCACAGAAAACATCTCCCATCGTGTTCTAGAAGTTGCACGGATGTCTGCCAAGTGTTTGGCAGGAAGAAAAGAAAAGTTGTCCAAAACAGCTTCCAATCGAATGTTCATGTGATTGGAAAAGTCAGGAGAGTGCAAAGGTACTGTTTTCTATCAGTTGGCAAGGTGCGCACACAATCCCAGTGTTGTACAGCTTGCTTCTTCACCTTCCCGAAGCTGCCGCTCTCGCCAGCTGCCGGAGCCCAAGAAGCGGCTTCTTCGCGCAAAGACGATTGTGCCGCTCACAGTGCTCTCCTTAGCGCGGCTTCTGCCGAAAGACGCCCGGCAGCGGCTCTTACCTCCGGAGAGCATCCTACCTTCGTCTTTCGCGTCTTTTGTAGTCTACATCTTAGCAAAACGCTTTTCCACTATGTCTGGCTAGGAAAAACTGTGCCAGCACAGAAAACATCTCCCATCGTGTTCTAGAAGTTGCACGGATGTCTGCCAAGTGTTTGGCAGGAAGAAAAGAAAAGTTGTCCAAAACAGCTTCCAATCGAATGTTCCTGTGATTGGAAAAGTCAGGAGAGTGCAAAGGTACTGTTTTCTATCAGTTGGCAAGGTGCGCACACAATCCCAGTGTTGTACAGCTTGCTTCTTCACCTTCCCGAAGCTGCCGCTCTCGCCGGCTGCCGGAGCCCAAGAAGCGGCTTCTTCGCGCAAAGACGATTGTGCCGCTCACAGTGCTCTCCTTAGCGCGGCTTCTGCCGAAAGACGCCCGGCAGCGGCTCTTACCTCCGGAGAGCATCCTACCTTCGTCTTTCGCGTCTTTTGTAGTCTACATCTTAGCAAAACGCTTTCCCACTATGTCTGGCTAGGAAAAACTGTGCCAGCACAGAAAACATCTCCCATCGTGTTCTAGAAGTTGCACGGATGTCTGCCAAGTGTTTGGCAGGAAGAAAAGAAAAGTTGTCCAAAACAGCTTCCAATCGAATGTTCCTGTGATTGGAAAAGTCAGGAGAGTGCAAAGGTACTGTTTTCTATCAGTTGGCAAGGTGCGCACACAATCCCAGTGTTGTACAGCTTGCTTCTTCACCTTCCCGAAGCTGCCGCTCTCGCCGGCTGCCGGAGCCCAAGAAGCGGCTTCTTCGCGCAAAGACGATTGTGCCGCTCACAGTGCTCTCCTTAGCGCGGCTTCTGCCGAAAGACGCCCGGCAGCGGCTCTTACCTCCGGAGAGCATCCTACCTTCGTCTTTAGCTCCTCTTCTCATCTACCTCACGGCAAAAAGCTTTCCCTCTATGCCTGACTAGGAAAACCTGTGCCAGCACAGAAAACATCTCCCATCGTGTTCTAGAAGTTGCACGGATGTCTGCCAAGTGTTTGGCAGGAAGAAAAGAAAAGTTGTCCAAAACAGCTTCCAATCGAATGTTCATGTGATTGGAAAAGTCAGGAGAGTGCAAAGGTACTGTTTTCTATCAGTTGGCAAGGTGCGCACACAATCCCAGTGTTGTACAGCTTGCTTCTTCACCTTCCCGAAGCTGCCGCTCTCGCCAGCTGCCGGAGCCCAAGAAGCGGCTTCTTCGCGCAAAGACGATTGTGCCGCTCACAGTGCTCTCCTTAGCGCGGCTTCTGCCGAAAGACGCCCGGCAGCGGCTCTTACCTCCGGAGAGCATCCTACCTTCGTCTTTCGCGTCTTTTGTAGTCTACATCTTAGCAAAACGCTTTTCCACTATGTCTGGCTAGGAAAAACTGTGCCAGCACAGAAAACATCTCCCATCGTGTTCTAGAAGTTGCACGGATGTCTGCCAAGTGTTTGGCAGGAAGAAAAGAAAAGTTGTCCAAAACAGCTTCCAATCGAATGTTCCTGTGATTGGAAAAGTCAGGAGAGTGCAAAGGTACTGTTTTCTATCAGTTGGCAAGGTGCGCACACAATCCCAGTGTTGTACAGCTTGCTTCTTCACCTTCCCGAAGCTGCCGCTCTCGCCGGCTGCCGGAGCCCAAGAAGCGGCTTCTTCGCGCAAAGACGATTGTGCCGCTCACAGTGCTCTCCTTAGCGCGGCTTCTGCCGAAAGACGCCCGGCAGCGGCTCTTACCTCCGGAGAGCATCCTACCTTCGTCTTTCGCGTCTTTTGTAGTCTACATCTTAGCAAAACGCTTTCCCACTATGTCTGGCTAGGAAAAACTGTGCCAGCACAGAAAACATCTCCCATCGTGTTCTAGAAGTTGCACGGATGTCTGCCAAGTGTTTGGCAGGAAGAAAAGAAAAGTTGTCCAAAACAGCTTCCAATCGAATGTTCCTGTGATTGGAAAAGTCAGGAGAGTGCAAAGGTACTGTTTTCTATCAGTTGGCAAGGTGCGCACACAATCCCAGTGTTGTACAGCTTGCTTCTTCACCTTCCCGAAGCTGCCGCTCTCGCCGGCTGCCGGAGCCCAAGAAGCGGCTTCTTCGCGCAAAGACGATTGTGCCGCTCACAGTGCTCTCCTTAGCGCGGCTTCTGCCGAAAGACGCCCGGCAGCGGCTCTTACCTCCGGAGAGCATCCTACCTTCGTCTTTAGCTCCTCTTCTCATCTACCTCACGGCAAAAAGCTTTCCCTCTATGCCTGACTAGGAAAACCTGTGCCAGCACAGAAAACATCTCCCATCGTGTTCTAGAAGTTGCACGGATGTCTGCCAAGTGTTCGGCAGGAAGAAAAGAAAAGTTGTCCAAAACAGCTTCCAATCGAATGTTCATGTGATTGGAAAAGTCAGGAGAGTGCAAAGGTACTGTTTTCTATCAGTTGGCAAGGTGCGCACACAATCCCAGTGTTGTACAGCTTGCTTCTTCACCTTCCCGAAGCTGCCGCTCTCGCCGGCTGCCGGAGCCGAAAAAGCGGCTTCTTCGCGCAAAGACGATTGCGCCGCTCACAGTGCTCTCCTTAGCGCGGCTTCTGCCGAAAGACGCCCGGCAGCGGCTCTTACCTCCGGAGAGCATCCTACCTTCGTCTTTAGCTCCTCTTCTCATCTACACCTCGGCAAAACGCTTTTCCAATATGTCTGGCTAGGAAAAACTGTGCCAGCACAGAAAACATCTCCCATCGTGTTCTAGAAGTTGCACAGATGTCTGCCAAGTGTTTGGCAGGAAGAAAAGAAAAGTTGTCCAAAACAGCTTCCAATCGAATGTTCCTGTGATTGGAAAAGTCAGGAGAGTGCAAAGGTACTGTTTTCTATCAGTTGGCAAGGTGCGCACACAATCCCAGTGTTGTACAGCTTGCTTCTTCACCTTCCCGAAGCTGCCGCTCTCGCCGGCTGCCGGAGCCCAAGAAGCGGCTTCTTCGCGCAAAGACGATTGTGCCGCTCACAGTGCTCTCCTTAGCGCGGCTTCTGCCGAAAGACGCCCGGCAGCGGCTCTTACCTCCGGAGAGCATCCTACCTTCGTCTTTAGCTCCTCTTCTCATCTACACCTCGGCAAAACGCTTTTCCAATATGTCTGGCGAGGAAAAACTGTGCCAGCACAGAAAACATCTCCCATCGTGTTCTAGAAGTTGCACGGATGTCTGCCAAGTGTTTGGCAGGAAGAAAAGAAAAGTTGTCCAAAACAGCTTCCAATCGAATGTTCCTGTGATTGGAAAAGTCAGGAGAGTGCAAAGGTACTGTTTTCTATCAGTTGGCAAGGTGCGCACACAATCCCAGTGTTGTACAGCTTGCTTCTTCACCTTCCCGAAGCTGCCGCTCTCGCCGGCTGCCGGAGCCCAAGAAGCGGCTTCTTCGCGCAAAGACGATTGTGCCGCTCACAGTGCTCTCCTTAGCGCGGCTTCTGCCGAAAGACGCCCGGCAGCGGCTCTTACCTCCGGAGAGCATCCTACCTTCGTCTTTAGCTCCTCTTCTCATCTACACCTCGGCAAAACGCTTTTCCACTATGTCTGGCTAGGAAAAACTGTGCCAGCACAGAAAACATCTCCCATCGTGTTCTAGAAGTTGCACGGATGTCTGCCAAGTGTTTGGCAGGAAGAAAAGAAAAGTTGTCCAAAACAGCTTCCAATCGAATGTTCCTGTGATTGGAAAAGTCAGGAGAGTGCAAAGGTACTGTTTTCTATCAGTTGGCAAGGTGCGCACACAATCCCAGTGTTGTACAGCTTGCTTCTTCACCTTCCCGAAGCTGCCGCTCTCGCCGGCTGCCGGAGCCCAAGAAGCGGCTTCTTCGCGCAAAGACGATTGCGCCGCTCACAGTGCTCTCCTTAGCGCGGCTTCTGCCGAAAGACGCCCGGCAGCGGCTCTTACCTCCGGAGAGCATCCTACCTTCGTCTTTAGCTCCTCTACTCATCTACACCTCGGCAAAACGCTTTTCCAATATGTCTGGCGAGGAAAAACTGTGCCAGCACAGAAAACATCTCCCATCGTGTTCTAGAAGTTGCACGGATGTCTGCCAAGTGTTTGGCAGGAAGAAAAGAAAAGTTGTCCAAAACAGCTTCCAATCGAATGTTCATGTGATTGGAAAAGTCAGGAGAGTGCAAAGGTACTGTTTTCTATCAGTTGGCAAGGTGCGCACACAATCCCAGTGTTGTACAGCTTGCTTCTTCACCTTCCCGAAGCTGCCGCTCTCGCCGGCTGCCGGAGCCCAAGAAGCGGCTTCTTCGCGCAAAGACGATTGTGCCGCTCACAGTGCTCTCCTTAGCGCGGCTTCTGCCGAAAGACGCCCGGCAGCGGCTCTTACCTCCGGAGAGCATCCTACCTTCGTCTTTAGCTCCTCTACTCATCTACACCTCGGCAAAACGCTTTTCCACTATGTCTGGCTAGGAAAAACTGTGCCAGCACAGAAAACATCTCCCATCGTGTTCTAGAAGTTGCACGGATGTCTGCCAAGTGTTTGGCAGGAAGAAAAGAAAAGTTGTCCAAAACAGCTTCCAATCGAATGTTCCTGTGATTGGAAAAGTCAGGAGAGTGCAAAGGTACTGTTTTCTATCAGTTGGCAAGGTGCGCACACAATCCCAGTGTTGTACAGCTTGCTTCTTCACCTTCCCGAAGCTGCCGCTCTCGCCGGCTGCCGGAGCCCAAGAAGCGGCTTCTTCGCGCAAAGACGATTGTGCCGCTCACAGTGCTCTCCTTAGCGCGGCTTCTGCCGAAAGACGCCCGGCAGCGGCTCTTACCTCCGGAGAGCATCCTACCTTCGTCTTTAGCTCCTCTACTCATCTACACCTCGGCAAAACGCTTTTCCAATATGTCTGGCGAGGAAAAACTGTGCCAGCACAGAAAACATCTCCCATCGTGTTCTAGAAGTTGCACGGATGTCTGCCAAGTGTTTGGCAGGAAGAAAAGAAGAGTTGTCCAAAACAGCTTCCAATCGAATGTTCATGTGATTGGAAAAGTCAGGAGAGTGCAAAGGTACTGTTTTCTATCAGTTGGCAAGGTGCGCACACAATCCCAGTGTTGTACAGCTTGCTTCTTCACCTTCCCGAAGCTGCCGCTCTCGCCGGCTGCCGGAGCCCAAGAAGCGGCTTCTTCGCGCAAAGACGATTGTGCCGCTCACAGTGCTCTCCTTAGCGCGGCTTCTGCCGAAAGACGCCCGGCAGCGGCTCTTACCTCCGGAGAGCATCCTACCTTCGTCTTTAGCTCCTCTTCTCATCTACCTCACGGCAAAAAGCTTTCCCTCTATGCCTGACTAGGAAAAACTGTGCCAGCACAGAAAACATCTCCCATCGTGTTCTAGAAGTTGCACGGATGTCTGCCAAGTGTTTGGCAGGAAGAAAAGAAAAGTTGTCCAAAACAGCTTCCAATCGAATGTTCCTGTGATTGGAAAAGTCAGGAGAGTGCAAAGGTACTGTTTTCTATCAGTTGGCAAGGTGCGCACACAATCCCAGTGTTGTACAGCTTGCTTCTTCACCTTCCCGAAGCTGCCGCTCTCGCCGGCTGCCGGAGCCCAAGAAGCGGCTTCTTCGCGCAAAGACGATTGTGCCGCTCACAGTGCTCTCCTTAGCGCGGCTTCTGCCGAAAGACGCCCGGCAGCGGCTCTTACCTCCGGAGAGCATCCTACCTTCGTCTTTAGCTCCTCTTCTCATTTACACCTCGGCAAAACGCTTTTCCACTATGTCTGGCTAGGAAAAACTGTGCCAGCACAGAAAACATCTCCCATCGTGTTCTAGAAGTTGCACGGATGTCTGCCAAGTGTTTGGCAGGAAGAAAAGAAAAGTTGTCCAAAACAGCTTCCAATCGAATGTTCCTGTGATTGGAAAAGTCAGGAGAGTGCAAAGGTACTGTTTTCTATCAGTTGGCAAGGTGCGCACACAATCCCAGTGTTGTACAGCTTGCTTCTTCACCTTCCCGAAGCTGCCGCTCTCGCCGGCTGCCGGAGCCCAAGAAGCGGCTTCTTCGCGCAAAGACGATTGTGCCGCTCACAGTGCTCTCCTTAGCGCGGCTTCTGCCGAAAGACGCCCGGCAGCGGCTCTTACCTCCGGAGAGCATCCTACCTTCGTCTTTCGCGTCTTTTGTAGTCTACATCTTAGCAAAACGCTTTCCCACTATGTCTGGCTAGGAAAAACTGTGCCAGCACAGAAAACATCTCCCATCGTGTTCTAGAAGTTGCACGGATGTCTGCCAAGTGTTTGGCAGGAAGAAAAGAAAAGTTGTCCAAAACAGCTTCCAATCGAATGTTCCTGTGATTGGAAAAGTCAGGAGAGTGCAAAGGTACTGTTTTCTATCAGTTGGCAAGGTGCGCACACAATCCCAGTGTTGTACAGCTTGCTTCTTCACCTTCCCGAAGCTGCCGCTCTCGCCGGCTGCCGGAGCCCAAGAAGCGGCTTCTTCGCGCAAAGACGATTGTGCCGCTCACAGTGCTCTCCTTAGCGCGGCTTCTGCCGAAAGACGCCCGGCAGCGGCTCTTACCTCCGGAGAGCATCCTACCTTCGTCTTTAGCTCCTCTACTCATCTACACCTCGGCAAAACGCTTTTCCAATATGTCTGGCGAGGAAAAACTGTGCCAGCACAGAAAACATCTCCCATCGTGTTCTAGAAGTTGCACGGATGTCTGCCAAGTGTTTGGCAGGAAGAAAAGAAAAGTTGTCCAAAACAGCTTCCAATCGAATGTTCCTGTGATTGGAAAAGTCAGGAGAGTGCAAAGGTACTGTTTTCTATCAGTTGGCAAGGTGCGCACACAATCCCAGTGTTGTACAGCTTGCTTCTTCACCTTCCCGAAGCTGCCGCTCTCGCCGGCTGCCGGAGCCCAAGAAGCGGCTTCTTCGCGCAAAGACGATTGTGCCGCTCACAGTGCTCTCCTTAGCGCGGCTTCTGCCGAAAGACGCCCGGCAGCGGCTCTTACCTCCGGAGAGCATCCTACCTTCGTCTTTAGCTCCTCTTCTCATCTACACCTCGGCAAAACGCTTTTCCACTATGTCTGGCTAGGAAAAACTGTGCCAGCACAGAAAACATCTCCCATCGTGTTCTAGAAGTTGCACGGATGTCTGCCAAGTGTTTGGCAGGAAGAAAAGAAAAGTTGTCCAAAACAGCTTCCAATCGAATGTTCATGTGATTGGAAAAGTCAGGAGAGTGCAAAGGTACTGTTTTCTATCAGTTGGCAAGGTGCGCACACAATCCCAGTGTTGTACAGCTTGCTTCTTCACCTTCCCGAAGCTGCCGCTCTCGCCGGCTGCCGGAGCCCAAGAAGCGGCTTCTTCGCGCAAAGACGATTGTGCCGCTCACAGTGCTCTCCTTAGCGCGGCTTCTGCCGAAAGACGCCCGGCAGCGGCTCTTACCTCCGGAGAGCATCCTACCTTCGTCTTTCGCGTCTTTTGTAGTCTACATCTTAGCAAAACGCTTTCCCACTATGTCTGGCTAGGAAAAACTGTGCCAGCACAGAAAACATCTCCCATCGTGTTCTAGAAGTTGCACGGATGTCTGCCAAGTGTTTGGCAGGAAGAAAAGAAAAGTTGTCCAAAACAGCTTCCAATCGAATGTTCCTGTGATTGGAAAAGTCAGGAGAGTGCAAAGGTACTGTTTTCTATCAGTTGGCAAGGTGCGCACACAATCCCAGTGTTGTACAGCTTGCTTCTTCACCTTCCCGAAGCTGCCGCTCTCGCCGGCTGCCGGAGCCCAAGAAGCGGCTTCTTCGCGCAAAGACGATTGTGCCGCTCACAGTGCTCTCCTTAGCGCGGCTTCTGCCGAAAGACGCCCGGCAGCGGCTCTTACCTCCGGAGAGCATCCTACCTTCGTCTTTCGCGTCTTTTGTAGTCTACATCTTAGCAAAACGCTTTCCCACTATGTCTGGCTAGGAAAAACTGTGCCAGCACAGAAAACATCTCCCATCGTGTTCTAGAAGTTGCACGGATGTCTGCCAAGTGTTTGGCAGGAAGAAAAGAAAAGTTGTCCAAAACAGCTTCCAATCGAATGTTCATGTGATTGGAAAAGTCAGGAGAGTGCAAAGGTACTGTTTTCTATCAGTTGGCAAGGTGCGCACACAATCCCAGTGTTGTACAGCTTGCTTCTTCACCTTCCCGAAGCTGCCGCTCTCGCCGGCTGCCGGAGCCCAAGAAGCGGCTTCTTCGCGCAAAGACGATTGTGCCGCTCACAGTGCTCTCCTTAGCGCGGCTTCTGCCGAAAGACGCCCGGCAGCGGCTCTTACCTCCGGAGAGCATCCTACCTTCGTCTTTCGCGTCTTTTGTAGTCTACATCTTAGCAAAACGCTTTTCCAATATGTCTGGCTAGGAAAAACTGTGCCAGCACAGAAAACATCTCCCATCGTGTTCTAGAAGTTGCACGGATGTCTGCCAAGTGTTTGGCAGGAAGAAAAGAAAAGTTGTCCAAAACAGCTTCCAATCGAATGTTCCTGTGATTGGAAAAGTCAGGAGAGTGCAAAGGTACTGTTTTCTATCAGTTGGCAAGGTGCGCACACAATCCCAGTGTTGTACAGCTTGCTTCTTCACCTTCCCGAAGCTGCCGCTCTCGCCGGCTGCCGGAGCCCAAGAAGCGGCTTCTTCGCGCAAAGACGATTGTGCCGCTCACAGTGCTCTCCTTAGCGCGGCTTCTGCCGAAAGACGCCCGGCAGCGGCTCTTACCTCCGGAGAGCATCCTACCTTCGTCTTTCGCGTCTTTTGTAGTCTACATCTTAGCAAAACGCTTTTCCACTATGTCTGGCTAGGAAAAACTGTGCCAGCACAGAAAACATCTCCCATCGTGTTCTAGAAGTTGCACGGATGTCTGCCAAGTGTTTGGCAGGAAGAAAAGAAAAGTTGTCCAAAACAGCTTCCAATCGAATGTTCCTGTGATTGGAAAAGTCAGGAGAGTGCAAAGGTACTGTTTTCTATCAGTTGGCAAGGTGCGCACACAATCCCAGTGTTGTACAGCTTGCTTCTTCACCTTCCCGAAGCTGCCGCTCTCGCCGGCTGCCGGAGCCCAAGAAGCGGCTTCTTCGCGCAAAGACGATTGTGCCGCTCACAGTGCTCTCCTTAACGCGGCTTCTGCCGAAAGACGCCCGGCAGCGGCTCTTACCTCCGGAGAGCATCCTACCTTCGTCTTTAGCTCCTCTTCTCATCTACACCACGGCAAAACGCTTTTCCACTATGTCTGGCTAGGAAAAACTGTGCCAGCACAGAAAACATCTCCCATCGTGTTCTAGAAGTTGCACGGATGTCTGCCAAGTGTTTGGCAGGAAGAAAAGAAAAGTTGTCCAAAACAGCTTCCAATCGAATGTTCATGTGATTGGAAAAGTCAGGAGAGTGCAAAGGTACTGTTTTCTATCAGTTGGCAAGGTGCGCACACAATCCCAGTGTTGTACAGCTTGCTTCTTCACCTTCCCGAAGCTGCCGCTCTCGCCGGCTGCCGGAGCCCAAGAAGCGGCTTCTTCGCGCAAAGACGATTGTGCCGCTCACAGTGCTCTCCTTAGCGCGGCTTCTGCCGAAAGACGCCCGGCAGCGGCTCTTACCTCCGGAGAGCATCCTACCTTCGTCTTTCGCGTCTTTTGTAGTCTACATCTTAGCAAAACGCTTTCCCACTATGTCTGGCTAGGAAAAACTGTGCCAGCACAGAAAACATCTCCCATCGTGTTCTAGAAGTTGCACGGATGTCTGCCAAGTGTTTGGCAGGAAGAAAAGAAAAGTTGTCCAAAACAGCTTCCAATCGAATGTTCCTGTGATTGGAAAAGTCAGGAGAGTGCAAAGGTACTGTTTTCTATCAGTTGGCAAGGTGCGCACACAATCCCAGTGTTGTACAGCTTGCTTCTTCACCTTCCCGAAGCTGCCGCTCTCGCCGGCTGCCGGAGCCCAAGAAGCGGCTTCTTCGCGCAAAGACGATTGTGCCGCTCACAGTGCTCTCCTTAGCGCGGCTTCTGCCGAAAGACGCCCGGCAGCGGCTCTTACCTCCGGAGAGCATCCTACCTTCGTCTTTCGCGTCTTTTGTAGTCTACATCTTAGCAAAACGCTTTCCCACTATGTCTGGCTAGGAAAAACTGTGCCAGCACAGAAAACATCTCCCATCGTGTTCTAGAAGTTGCACGGATGTCTGCCAAGTGTTTGGCAGGAAGAAAAGAAAAGTTGTCCAAAACAGCTTCCAATCGAATGTTCCTGTGATTGGAAAAGTCAGGAGAGTGCAAAGGTACTGTTTTCTATCAGTTGGCAAGGTGCGCACACAATCCCAGTGTTGTACAGCTTGCTTCTTCACCTTCCCGAAGCTGCCGCTCTCGCCGGCTGCCGGAGCCCAAGAAGCGGCTTCTTCGCGCAAAGACGATTGTGCCGCTCACAGTGCTCTCCTTAGCGCGGCTTCTGCCGAAAGACGCCCGGCAGCGGCTCTTACCTCCGGAGAGCATCCTACCTTCGTCTTTAGCTCCTCTTCTCATCTACACCTCGGCAAAACGCTTTTCCAATATGTCTGGCGAGGAAAAACTGTGCCAGCACAGAAAACATCTCCCATCGTGTTCTAGAAGTTGCACGGATGTCTGCCAAGTGTTTGGCAGGAAGAAAAGAAAAGTTGTCCAAAACAGCTTCCAATCGAATGTTCCTGTGATTGGAAAAGTCAGGAGAGTGCAAAGGTACTGTTTTCTATCAGTTGGCAAGGTGCGCACACAATCCCAGTGTTGTACAGCTTGCTTCTTCACCTTCCCGAAGCTGCCGCTCTCGCCGGCTGCCGGAGCCCAAGAAGCGGCTTCTTCGCGCAAAGACGATTGTGCCGCTCACAGTGCTCTCCTTAGCGCGGCTTCTGCCGAAAGACGCCCGGCAGCGGCTCTTACCTCCGGAGAGCATCCTACCTTCGTCTTTAGCTCCTCTTCTCATCTACACCTCGGCAAAACGCTTTTCCACTATGTCTGGCTAGGAAAAACTGTGCCAGCACAGAAAACATCTCCCATCGTGTTCTAGAAGTTGCACGGATGTCTGCCAAGTGTTTGGCAGGAAGAAAAGAAAAGTTGTCCAAAACAGCTTCCAATCGAATGTTCCTGTGATTGGAAAAGTCAGGAGAGTGCAAAGGTACTGTTTTCTATCAGTTGGCAAGGTGCGCACACAATCCCAGTGTTGTACAGCTTGCTTCTTCACCTTCCCGAAGCTGCCGCTCTCGCCGGCTGCCGGAGCCCAAGAAGCGGCTTCTTCGCGCAAAGACGATTGCGCCGCTCACAGTGCTCTCCTTAGCGCGGCTTCTGCCGAAAGACGCCCGGCAGCGGCTCTTACCTCCGGAGAGCATCCTACCTTCGTCTTTAGCTCCTCTACTCATCTACACCTCGGCAAAACGCTTTTCCAATATGTCTGGCGAGGAAAAACTGTGCCAGCACAGAAAACATCTCCCATCGTGTTCTAGAAGTTGCACGGATGTCTGCCAAGTGTTTGGCAGGAAGAAAAGAAAAGTTGTCCAAAACAGCTTCCAATCGAATGTTCATGTGATTGGAAAAGTCAGGAGAGTGCAAAGGTACTGTTTTCTATCAGTTGGCAAGGTGCGCACACAATCCCAGTGTTGTACAGCTTGCTTCTTCACCTTCCCGAAGCTGCCGCTCTCGCCGGCTGCCGGAGCCCAAGAAGCGGCTTCTTCGCGCAAAGACGATTGTGCCGCTCACAGTGCTCTCCTTAGCGCGGCTTCTGCCGAAAGATGCCCGGCAGCGGCTCTTACCTCCGGAGAGCATCCTACCTTCGTCTTTAGCTCCTCTACTCATCTACACCTCGGCAAAACCCTTTTCCACTATGTCTGGCTAGGAAAAACTGTGCCAGCACAGAAAACATCTCCCATCGTGTTCTAGAAGTTGCACGGATGTCTGCCAAGTGTTTGGCAGGAAGAAAAGAAAAGTTGTCCAAAACAGCTTCCAATCGAATGTTCCTGTGATTGGAAAAGTCAGGAGAGTGCAAAGGTACTGTTTTCTATCAGTTGGCAAGGTGCGCACACAATCCCAGTGTTGTACAGCTTGCTTCTTCACCTTCCCGAAGCTGCCGCTCTCGCCGGCTGCCGGAGCCGAAGAAGCGGCTTCTTCGCGCAAAGACGATTGTGCCGCTCACAGTGCTCTCCTTAGCGCGGCTTCTGCCGAAAGACGCCCGGCAGCGGCTCTTACCTCCGGAGAGCATCCTACCTTCGTCTTTAGCTCCTCTACTCATCTACACCTCGGCAAAACGCTTTTCCACTATGTCTGGCTAGGAAAAACTGTGCCAGCACAGAAA
Source organism: Melospiza georgiana (assembly GCF_028018845.1). Classification (NCBI taxonomy): domain Eukaryota; kingdom Metazoa; phylum Chordata; class Aves; order Passeriformes; family Passerellidae; genus Melospiza; species Melospiza georgiana. The sequence continues at coordinate 1,531,506 of NW_026652218.1, read as the reverse complement.
ACATCTCCCATCGTGTTCTAGAAGTTGCACGGATGTCTGCCAAGTGTTTGGCAGGAAGAAAAGAAAAGTTGTCCAAAACAGCTTCCAATCGAATGTTCCTGTGATTGGAAAAGTCAGGAGAGTGCAAAGGTACTGTTTTCTATCAGTTGGCAAGGTGCGCACACAATCCCAGTGTTGTACAGCTTGCTTCTTCACCTTCCCGAAGCTGCCGCTCTCGCCGGCTGCCGGAGCCCAAGAAGCGGCTTCTTCGCGCAAAGACGATTGTGCCGCTCACAGTGCTCTCCTTAGCGCGGCTTCTGCCGAAAGACGCCCGGCAGCGGCTCTTACCTCCGGAGAGCATCCTACCTTCGTCTTTAGCTCCTCTACTCATCTACACCTCGGCAAAACGCTTTTCCAATATGTCTGGCGAGGAAAAACTGTGCCAGCACAGAAAACATCTCCCATCGTGTTCTAGAAGTTGCACGGATGTCTGCCAAGTGTTTGGCAGGAAGAAAAGAAAAGTTGTCCAAAACAGCTTCCAATCGAATGTTCATGTGATTGGAAAAGTCAGGAGAGTGCAAAGGTACTGTTTTCTATCAGTTGGCAAGGTGCGCACACAATCCCAGTGTTGTACAGCTTGCTTCTTCACCTTCCCGAAGCTGCCGCTCTCGCCGGCTGCCGGAGCCCAAGAAGCGGCTTCTTCGCGCAAAGACGATTGTGCCGCTCACAGTGCTCTCCTTAGCGCGGCTTCTGCCGAAAGACGCCCGGCAGCGGCTCTTACCTCCGGAGAGCATCCTACCTTCGTCTTTAGCTCCTCTTCTCATCTACCTCACGGCAAAAAGCTTTCCCTCTATGCCTGACTAGGAAAAACTGTGCCAGCACAGAAAACATCTCCCATCGTGTTCTAGAAGTTGCACGGATGTCTGCCAAGTGTTTGGCAGGAAGAAAAGAAAAGTTGTCCAAAACAGCTTCCAATCGAATGTTCCTGTGATTGGAAAAGTCAGGAGAGTGCAAAGGTACTGTTTTCTATCAGTTGGCAAGGTGCGCACACAATCCCAGTGTTGTACAGCTTGCTTCTTCACCTTCCCGAAGCTGCCGCTCTCGCCGGCTGCCGGAGCCCAAGAAGCGGCTTCTTCGCGCAAAGACGATTGTGCCGCTCACAGTGCTCTCCTTAGCGCGGCTTCTGCCGAAAGACGCCCGGCAGCGGCTCTTACCTCCGGAGAGCATCCTACCTTCGTCTTTAGCTCCTCTTCTCATCTACACCTCGGCAAAACCCTTTTCCACTATGTCTGGCTAGGAAAAACTGTGCCAGCACAGAAAACATCTCCCATCGTGTTCTAGAAGTTGCACGGATGTCTGCCAAGTGTTTGGCAGGAAGAAAAGAAAAGTTGTCCAAAACAGCTTCCAATCGAATGTTCATGTGATTGGAAAAGTCAGGAGAGTGCAAAGGTACTGTTTTCTATCAGTTGGCAAGGTGCGCACACAATCCCAGTGTTGTACAGCTTGCTTCTTCACCTTCCCGAAGCTGCCGCTCTCGCCGGCTGCCGGAGCCCAAGAAGCGGCTTCTTCGCGCAAAGACGATTGTGCCGCTCACAGTGCTCTCCTTAGCGCGGCTTCTGCCGAAAGACGCCCGGCAGCGGCTCTTACCTCCGGAGAGCATCCTACCTTCGTCTTTCGCGTCTTTTGTAGTCTACATCTTAGCAAAACGCTTTCCCACTATGTCTGGCTAGGAAAAACTGTGCCAGCACAGAAAACATCTCCCATCGTGTTCTAGAAGTTGCACGGATGTCTGCCAAGTGTTTGGCAGGAAGAAAAGAAAAGTTGTCCAAAACAGCTTCCAATCGAATGTTCATGTGATTGGAAAAGTCAGGAGAGTGCAAAGGTACTGTTTTCTATCAGTTGGCAAGGTGCGCACACAATCCCAGTGTTGTACAGCTTGCTTCTTCACCTTCCCGAAGCTGCCGCTCTCACCGGCTGCCGGCGCCCAAGAAGCGGCTTCTTCGCGCAAAGACGATTGTGCCGCTCACAGTGCTCTCCTTAGCGCGGCTTCTGCCGAAAGACGCCCGGCAGCGGCTCTTTCCTCCGGAGAGCATCCTACCTTCGTCTTTAGCTCCTCTTCTCATTTACACCTCGGCAAAACGCTTTTCCACTATGTCTGGCTAGGAAAAACTGTGCCAGCACAGAAAACATCTCCCATCGTGTTCTAGAAGTTGCACGGATGTCTGCCAAGTGTTTGGCAGGAAGAAAAGAAAAGTTGTCCAAAACAGCTTCCAATCGAATGTTCCTGTGATTGGAAAAGTCAGGAGAGTGCAAAGGTACTGTTTTCTATCAGTTGGCAAGGTGCGCACACAATCCCAGTGTTGTACAGCTTGCTTCTTCACCTTCCCGAAGCTGCCGCTCTCGCCGGCTGCCGGAGCCCAAGAAGCGGCTTCTTCGCGCAAAGACGATTGTGCCGCTCACAGTGCTCTCCTTAGCGCGGCTTCTGCCGAAAGACGCCCGGCAGCGGCTCTTACCTCCGGAGAGCATCCTACCTTCGTCTTTAGCTCCTCTTCTCATCTACACCTCGGCAAAACGCTTTTCCACTATGTCTGGCTAGGAAAAACTGTGCCAGCACAGAAAACATCTCCCATCGTGTTCTAGAAGTTGCACGGATGTCTGCCAAGTGTTTGGCAGGAAGAAAAGAAAAGTTGTCCAAAACAGCTTCCAATCGAATGTTCCTGTGATTGGAAAAGTCAGGAGAGTGCAAAGGTACTGTTTTCTATCAGTTGGCAAGGTGCGCACACAATCCCAGTGTTGTACAGCTTGCTTCTTCACCTTCCCGAAGCTGCCGCTCTCGCCGGCTGCCGGAGCCCAAGAAGCGGCTTCTTCGCGCAAAGACGATTGTGCCGCTCACAGTGCTCTCCTTAGCGCGGCTTCTGCCGAAAGACGCCCGGCAGCGGCTCTTACCTCCGGAGAGCATCCTACCTTCGTCTTTAGCTCCTCTACTCATCTACACCTCGGCAAAACGCTTTTCCAATATGTCTGGCTAGGAAAAACTGTGCCAGCACAGAAAACATCTCCCATCGTGTTCTAGAAGTTGCACGGATGTCTGCCAAGTGTTTGGCAGGAAGAAAAGGAAAGTTGTCCAAAACAGCTTCCAATCGAATGTTCCTGTGATTGGAAAAGTCAGGAGAGTGCAAAGGTACTGTTTTCTATCAGTTGGCAAGGTGCGCACACAATCCCAGTGTTGTACAGCTTGCTTCTTCACCTTCCCGAAGCTGCCGCTCTCGCCGGCTGCCGGAGCCCAAGAAGCGGCTTCTTCGCGCAAAGACGATTGTGCCGCTCACAGTGCTCTCCTTAGCGCGGCTTCTGCCGAAAGACGCCCGGCAGCGGCTCTTACCTCCGGAGAGCATCCTACCTTCGTCTTTCGCGTCTTTTGTAGTCTACATCTTAGCAAAACGCTTTCCCACTATGTCTGGCTAGGAAAAACTGTGCCAGCACAGAAAACATCTCCCATCGTGTTCTAGAAGTTGCACGGATGTCTGCCAAGTGTTTGGCAGGAAGAAAAGAAAAGTTGTCCAAAACAGCTTCCAATCGAATGTTCATGTGATTGGAAAAGTCAGGAGAGTGCAAAGGTACTGTTTTCTATCAGTTGGCAAGGTGCGCACACAATCCCAGTGTTGTACAGCTTGCTTCTTCACCTTCCCGAAGCTGCCGCTCTCACCGGCTGCCGGAGCCCAAGAAGCGGCTTCTTCGCGCAAAGACGATTGTGCCGCTCACAGTGCTCTCCTTAGCGCGGCTTCTGCCGAAAGACGCCCGGCAGCGGCTCTTACCTCCGGAGAGCATCCTACCTTCGTCTTTAGCTCCTCTTCTCATTTACACCTCGGCAAAACGCTTTTCCACTATGTCTGGCTAGGAAAAACTGTGCCAGCACAGAAAACATCTCCCATCGTGTTCTAGAAGTTGCACGGATGTCTGCCAAGTGTGTGGCAGGAAGAAAAGAAAAGTTGTCCAAAACAGCTTCCAATCGAATGTTCCTGTGATTGGAAAAGTCAGGAGAGTGCAAAGGTACTGTTTTCTATCAGTTGGCAAGGTGCGCACACAATCCCAGTGTTGTACAGCTTGCTTCTTCACCTTCCCGAAGCTGCCGCTCTCGCCGGCTGCCGGAGCCCAAGAAGCGGCTTCTTCGCGCAAAGACGATTGTGCCGCTCACAGTGCTCTCCTTAGCGCGGCTTCTGCCGAAAGACGCCCGGCAGCGGCTCTTACCTCCGGAGAGCATCCTACCTTCGTCTTTCGCGTCTTTTGTAGTCTACATCTAAGCAAAACGCTTTTCCAATATGTCTGGCTAGGAAAAACTGTGCCAGCACAGAAAACATCTCCCATCGTGTTCTAGAAGTTGCACGGATGTCTGCCAAGTGTTTGGCAGGAAGAAAAGAAAAGTTGTCCAAAACAGCTTCCAATCGAATGTTCCTGTGATTGGAAAAGTCAGGAGAGTGCAAAGGTACTGTTTTCTATCAGTTGGCAAGGTGCGCACACAATCCCAGTGTTGTACAGCTTGCTTCTTCACCTTCCCGAAGCTGCCGCTCTCGCCGGCTGCCGGAGCCCAAGAAGCGGCTTCTTCGCGCAAAGACGATTGTGCCGCTCACAGTGCTCTCCTTAGCGCGGCTTCTGCCGAAAGACGCCCGGCAGCGGCTCTTACCTCCGGAGAGCATCCTACCTTCGTCTTTAGCTCCTCTACTCATCTACACCTCGGCAAAACGCTTTTCCAATATGTCTGGCGAGGAAAAACTGTGCCAGCACAGAAAACATCTCCCATCGTGTTCTAGAAGTTGCACGGATGTCTGCCAAGTGTTTGGCAGGAAGAAAAGAAAAGTTGTCCAAAACAGCTTCCAATCGAATGTTCCTGTGATTGGAAAAGTCAGGAGAGTGCAAAGGTACTGTTTTCTATCAGTTGGCAAGGTGCGCACACAATCCCAGTGTTGTACAGCTTGCTTCTTCACCTTCCCGAAGCTGCCGCTCTCGCCGGCTGCCGGAGCCCAAGAAGCGGCTTCTTCGCGCAAAGACGATTGTGCCGCTCACAGTGCTCTCCTTAGCGCGGCTTCTGCCGAAAGACGCCCGGCAGCGGCTCTTACCTCCGGAGAGCATCCTACCTTCGTCTTTAGCTCCTCTTCTCATCTACACCTCGGCAAAACGCTTTTCCACTATGTCTGGCTAGGAAAAACTGTGCCAGCACAGAAAACATCTCCCATCGTGTTCTAGAAGTTGCACGGATGTCTGCCAAGTGTTTGGCAGGAAGAAAAGAAAAGTTGTCCAAAACAGCTTCCAATCGAATGTTCATGTGATTGGAAAAGTCAGGAGAGTGCAAAGGTACTGTTTTCTATCAGTTGGCAAGGTGCGCACACAATCCCAGTGTTGTACAGCTTGCTTCTTCACCTTCCCGAAGCTGCCGCTCTCGCCGGCTGCCGGAGCCCAAGAAGCGGCTTCTTCGCGCAAAGACGATTGTGCCGCTCACAGTGCTCTCCTTAGCGCGGCTTCTGCCGAAAGACGCCCGGCAGCGGCTCTTACCTCCGGAGAGCATCCTACCTTCGTCTTTCGCGTCTTTTGTAGTCTACATCTTAGCAAAACGCTTTCCCACTATGTCTGGCTAGGAAAAACTGTGCCAGCACAGAAAACATCTCCCATCGTGTTCTAGAAGTTGCACGGATGTCTGCCAAGTGTTTGGCAGGAAGAAAAGAAAAGTTGTCCAAAACAGCTTCCAATCGAATGTTCCTGTGATTGGAAAAGTCAGGAGAGTGCAAAGGTACTGTTTTCTATCAGTTGGCAAGGTGCGCACACAATCCCAGTGTTGTACAGCTTGCTTCTTCACCTTCCCGAAGCTGCCGCTCTCGCCGGCTGCCGGAGCCGAAAAAGCGGCTTCTTCGCGCAAAGACGATTGTGCCGCTCACAGTGCTCTCCTTAGCGCGGCTTCTGCCGAAAGACGCCCGGCAGCGGCTCTTACCTCCGGAGAGCATCCTACCTTCGTCTTTAGCTCCTCTACTCATCTACACCTCGGCAAAACGCTTTTCCACTATGTCTGGCTAGGAAAAACTGTGCCAGCACAGAAAACATCTCCCATCGTGTTCTAGAAGTTGCACGGATGTCTGCCAAGTGTTTGGCAGGAAGAAAAGAAAAGTTGTCCAAAACAGCTTCCAATCGAATGTTCCTGTGATTGGAAAAGTCAGGAGAGTGCAAAGGTACTGTTTTCTATCAGTTGGCAAGGTGCGCACACAATCCCAGTGTTGTACAGCTTGCTTCTTCACCTTCCCGAAGCTGCCGCTCTCGCCGGCTGCCGGAGCCCAAGAAGCGGCTTCTTCGCGCAAAGACGATTGTGCCGCTCACAGTGCTCTCCTTAGCGCGGCTTCTGCCGAAAGACGCCCGGCAGCGGCTCTTACCTCCGGAGAGCATCCTACCTTCGTCTTTCGCGTCTTTTGTAGTCTACATCTTAGCAAAACGCTTTCCCACTATGTCTGGCTAGGAAAAACTGTGCCAGCACAGAAAACATCTCCCCTCGTGTTCTAGAAGTTGCACGGATGTCTGCCAAGTGTTTGGCAGGAAGAAAAGAAAAGTTGTCCAAAACAGCTTCCAATCGAATGTTCCTGTGATTGGAAAAGTCAGGAGAGTGCAAAGGTACTGTTTTCTATCAGTTGGCAAGGTGCGCACACAATCCCAGTGTTGTACAGCTTGCTTCTTCACCTTCCCGAAGCTGCCGCTCTCGCCGGCTGCCGGAGCCCAAGAAGCGGCTTCTTCGCGCAAAGACGATTGTGCCGCTCACAGTGCTCTCCTTAGCGCGGCTTCTGCCGAAAGACGCCCGGCAGCGGCTCTTACCTCCGGAGAGCATCCTACCTTCGTCTTTAGCTCCTCTTCTCATCTACACCTCGGCAAAACCCTTTTCCACTATGTCTGGCTAGGAAAAACTGTGCCAGCACAGAAAACATCTCCCATCGTGTTCTAGAAGTTGCACGGATGTCTGCCAAGTGTTTGGCAGGAAGAAAAGAAAAGTTGTCCAAAACAGCTTCCAATCGAATGTTCCTGTGATTGCAAAAGTCAGGAGAGTGCAAAGGTACTGTTTTCTATCAGTTGGCAAGGTGCGCACACAATCCCAGTGTTGTACAGCTTGCTTCTTCACCTTCCCGAAGCTGCCGCTCTCGCCGGCTGCCGGAGCCCAAGAAGCGGCTTCTTCGCGCAAAGACGATTGTGCCGCTCACAGTGCTCTCCTTAGCGCGGCTTCTGCCGAAAGACGCCCGGCAGCGGCTCTTACCTCCGGAGAGCATCCTACCTTCGTCTTTAGCTCCTCTTCTCATCTACCTCACGGAAAAAAGCTTTCCCTCTATGCCTGACTAGGAAAAACTGTGCCAGCACAGAAAACATCTCCCATCGTGTTCTAGAAGTTGCACGGATGTCTGCCAAGTGTTTGGCAGGAAGAAAAGAAAAGTTGTCCAAAACAGCTTCCAATCGAATGTTCATGTGATTGGAAAAGTCAGGAGAGTGCAAAGGTACTGTTTTCTATCAGTTGGCAAGGTGCGCACACAATCCCAGTGTTGTACAGCTTGCTTCTTCACCTTCCCGAAGCTGCCGCTCTCGCCGGCTGCCGGAGCCCAAGAAGCGGCTTCTTCGCGCAAAGACGATTGTGCCGCTCACAGTGCTCTCCTTAGCGCGGCTTCTGCCGAAAGACGCCCGGCAGCGGCTCTTACCTCCGGAGAGCATCCTACCTTCGTCTTTAGCTCCTCTACTCATCTACACCTCGGCAAAACGCTTTTCCACTATGTCTGGCTAGGAAAAACTGTGCCAGCACAGAAAACATCTCCCATCGTGTTCTAGAAGTTGCACGGATGTCTGCCAAGTGTTTGGCAGGAAGAAAAGAAAAGTTGTCCAAAACAGCTTCCAATCGAATGTTCCTGTGATTGGAAAAGTCAGGAGAGTGCAAAGGTACTGTTTTCTATCAGTTGGCAAGGTGCGCACACAATCCCAGTGTTGTACAGCTTGCTTCTTCACCTTCCCGAAGCTGCCGCTCTCGCCGGCTGCCGGAGCCCAAGAAGCGGCTTCTTCGCGCAAAGACGATTGTGCCGCTCACAGTGCTCTCCTTAGCGCGGCTTCTGCCGAAAGACGCCCGGCAGCGGCTCTTACCTCCGGAGAGCATCCTACCTTCGTCTTTAGCTCCTCTACTCATCTACACCTCGGCAAAACGCTTTTCCAATATGTCTGGCGAGGAAAAACTGTGCCAGCACAGAAAACATCTCCCATCGTGTTCTAGAAGTTGCACGGATGTCTGCCAAGTGTTTGGCAGGAAGAAAAGAAAAGTTGTCCAAAACAGCTTCCAATCGAATGTTCATGTGATTGGAAAAGTCAGGAGAGTGCAAAGGTACTGTTTTCTATCAGTTGGCAAGGTGCGCACACAATCCCAGTGTTGTACAGCTTGCTTCTTCACCTTCCCGAAACTGCCGCTCTCGCCGGCTGCCGGAGCCCAAGAAGCGGCTTCTTCGCGCAAAGACGATTGTGCCGCTCACAGTGCTCTCCTTAGCGCGGCTTCTGCCGAAAGACGCCCGGCAGCGGCTCTTACCTCCGGAGAGCATCCTACCTTCGTCTTTAGCTCCTCTACTCATCTACACCTCGGCAAAACGCTTTTCCAATATGTCTGGCTAGGAAAAACTGTGCCAGCACAGAAAACATCTCCCATCGTGTTCTAGAAGTTGCACGGATGTCTGCCAAGTGTTTGGCAGGAAGAAAAGAAAAGTTGTCCAAAACAGCTTCCAATCGAATGTTCCTGTGATTGGAAAAGTCAGGAGAGTGCAAAGGTACTGTTTTCTATCAGTTGGCAAGGTGCGCACACAATCCCAGTGTTGTACAGCTTGCTTCTTCACCTTCCCGAAGCTGCCGCTCTCGCCGGCTGCCGGAGCCCAAGAAGCGGCTTCTTCGCGCAAAGACGATTGTGCCGCTCACAGTGCTCTCCTTAGCGCGGCTTCTGCCGAAAGACGCCCGGCAGCGGCTCTTACCTCCGGAGAGCATCCTACCTTCCTCTTTAGCTCCTCTTCTCATCTACACCTCGGCAACAAGCTTTTCCACTATGTCTGGCTAGGAAAAACTGTGCCAGCACAGAAAACATCTCCCATCGTGTTCTAGAAGTTGCACGGATGTCTGCCAAGTGTTTGGCAGGAAGAAAAGAAAAGTTGTCCAAAACAGCTTCCAATCGAATGTTCATGTGATTGGAAAAGTCAGGAGAGTGCAAAGGTACTGTTTTCTATCAGTTGGCAAGGTGCGCACACAATCCCAGTGTTGTACAGCTTGCTTCTTCACCTTCCCGAAGCTGCCGCTCTCGCCAGCTGCCGGAGCCCAAGAAGCGGCTTCTTCGCGCAAAGACGATTGTGCCGCTCACAGTGCTCTCCTTAGCGCGGCTTCTGCCGAAAGACGCCCGGCAGCGGCTCTTACCTCCGGAGAGCATCCTACCTTCGTCTTTCGCGTCTTTTGTAGTCTACATCTTAGCAAAACGCTTTTCCACTATGTCTGGCTAGGAAAAACTGTGCCAGCACAGAAAACATCTCCCATCGTGTTCTAGATGTTGCACGGATGTCTGCCAAGTGTTTGGCAGGAAGAAAAGAAAAGTTGTCCAAAACAGCTTCCAATCGAATGTTCCTGTGATTGGAAAAGTCAGGAGAGTGCAAAGGTACTGTTTTCTATCAGTTGGCAAGGTGCGCACACAATCCCAGTGTTGTACAGCTTGCTTCTTCACCTTCCCGAAGCTGCCGCTCTCGCCGGCTGCCGGAGCCCAAGAAGCGGCTTCTTCGCGCAAAGACGATTGTGCCGCTCACAGTGCTCTCCTTAGCGCGGCTTCTGCCGAAAGACGCCCGGCAGCGGCTCTTACCTCCGGAGAGCATCCTACCTTCGTCTTTCGCGTCTTTTGTAGTCTACATCTTAGCAAAACGCTTTCCCACTATGTCTGGCTAGGAAAAACTGTGCCAGCACAGAAAACATCTCCCATCGTGTTCTAGAAGTTGCACGGATGTCTGCCAAGTGTTTGGCAGGAAGAAAAGAAAAGTTGTCCAAAACAGCTTCCAATCGAATGTTCCTGTGATTGGAAAAGTCAGGAGAGTGCAAAGGTACTGTTTTCTATCAGTTGGCAAGGTGCGCACACAATCCCAGTGTTGTACAGCTTGCTTCTTCACCTTCCCGAAGCTGCCGCTCTCGCCGGCTGCCGGAGCCCAAGAAGCGGCTTCTTCGCGCAAAGACGATTGTGCCGCTCACAGTGCTCTCCTTAGCGCGGCTTCTGCCGAAAGACGCCCGGCAGCGGCTCTTACCTCCGGAGAGCATCCTACCTTCGTCTTTAGCTCCTCTTCTCATCTACACCTCGGCAACAAGCTTTCCCTCTATGCCTGACTAGGAAAACCTGTGCCAGCACAGAAAACATCTCCCATCGTGTTCTAGAAGTTGCACGGATGTCTGCCAAGTGTTTGGCAGGAAGAAAAGAAAAGTTGTCCAAAACAGCTTCCAATCGAATGTTCATGTGATTGGAAAAGTCAGGAGAGTGCAAAGGTACTGTTTTCTATCAGTTGGCAAGGTGCGCACACAATCCCAGTGTTGTACAGCTTGCTTCTTCACCTTCCCGAAGCTGCCGCTCTCGCCGGCTGCCGGAGCCCAAGAAGCGGCTTCTTCGCGCAAAGACGATTGTGCCGCTCACAGTGCTCTCCTTAGCGCGGCTTCTGCCGAAAGACGCCCGGCAGCGGCTCTTACCTCCGGAGAGCATCCTACCTTCGTCTTTCGCGTCTTTTGTAGTCTACATCTTAGCAAAACGCTTTTCCACTATGTCTGGCTAGGAAAAACTGTGCCAGCACAGAAAACATCTCCCATCGTGTTCTAGAAGTTGCACGGATGTCTGCCAAGTGTTTGGCAGGAAGAAAAGAAAAGTTGTCCAAAACAGCTTCCAATCGAATGTTCCTGTGATTGGAAAAGTCAGGAGAGTGCAAAGGTACTGTTTTCTATCAGTTGGCAAGGTGCGCACACAATCCCAGTGTTGTACAGCTTGCTTCTTCACCTTCCCGAAGCTGCCGCTCTCGCCGGCTGCCGGAGCCCAAGAAGCGGCTTCTTCGCGCAAAGACGATTGTGCCGCTCACAGTGCTCTCCTTAGCGCGGCTTCTGCCGAAAGACGCCCGGCAGCGGCTCTTACCTCCGGAGAGCATCCTACCTTCGTCTTTCGCGTCTTTTGTAGTCTACATCTTAGCAAAACGCTTTCCCACTATGTCTGGCTAGGAAAAAATGTGCCAGCACAGAAAACATCTCCCATCGTGTTCTAGAAGTTGCACGGATGTCTGCCAAGTGTTTGGCAGGAAGAAAAGAAAAGTTGTCCAAAACAGCTTCCAATCGAATGTTCCTGTGATTGGAAAAGTCAGGAGAGTGCAAAGGTACTGTTTTCTATCAGTTGGCAAGGTGCGCACACAATCCCAGTGTTGTACAGCTTGCTTCTTCACCTTCCCGAAGCTGCCGCTCTCGCCGGCTGCCGGAGCCCAAGAAGCGGCTTCTTCGCGCAAAGACGATTGTGCCGCTCACAGTGCTCTCCTTAGCGCGGCTTCTGCCGAAAGACGCCCGGCAGCGGCTCTTACCTCCGGAGAGCATCCTACCTTCGTCTTTAGCTCCTCTTCTCATCTACCTCACGGCAAAAAGCTTTCCCTCTATGCCTGACTAGGAAAACCTGTGCCAGCACAGAAAACATCTCCCATCGTGTTCTAGAAGTTGCACGGATGTCTGCCAAGTGTTTGGCAGGAAGAAAAGAAAAGTTGTCCAAAACAGCTTCCAATCGAATGTTCATGTGATTGGAAAAGTCAGGAGAGTGCAAAGGTACTGTTTTCTATCAGTTGGCAAGGTGCGCACACAATCCCAGTGTTGTACAGCTTGCTTCTTCACCTTCCCGAAGCTGCCGCTCTCGCCGGCTGCCGGAGCCGAAAAAGCGGCTTCTTCGCGCAAAGACGATTGCGCCGCTCACAGTGCTCTCCTTAGTGCGGCTTCTGCCGAAAGACGCCCGGCAGCGGCTCTTACCTCCGGAGAGCATCCTACCTTCGTCTTTAGCTCCTCTTCTCATCTACACCTCGGCAAAACGCTTTTCCAATATGTCTGGCTAGGAAAAACTGTGCCAGCACAGAAAACATCTCCCATCGTGTTCTAGAAGTTGCACAGATGTCTGCCAAGTGTTTGGCAGGAAGAAAAGAAAAGTTGTCCAAAACAGCTTCCAATCGAATGTTCCTGTGATTGGAAAAGTCAGGAGAGTGCAAAGGTACTGTTTTCTATCAGTTGGCAAGGTGCGCACACAATCCCAGTGTTGTACAGCTTGCTTCTTCACCTTCCCGAAGCTGCCGCTCTCGCCGGCTGCCGGAGCCCAAGAAGCGGCTTCTTCGCGCAAAGACGATTGTGCCGCTCACAGTGCTCTCCTTAGCGCGGCTTCTGCCGAAAGACGCCCGGCAGCGGCTCTTACCTCCGGAGAGCATCCTACCTTCGTCTTTAGCTCCTCTTCTCATCTACACCTCGGCAAAACGCTTTTCCAATATGTCTGGCGAGGAAAAACTGTGCCAGCACAGAAAACATCTCCCATCGTGTTCTAGAAGTTGCACGGATGTCTGCCAAGTGTTTGGCAGGAAGAAAAGAAAAGTTGTCCAAAACAGCTTCCAATCGAATGTTCCTGTGATTGGAAAAGTCAGGAGAGTGCAAAGGTACTGTTTTCTATCAGTTGGCAAGGTGCGCACACAATCCCAGTGTTGTACAGCTTGCTTCTTCACCTTCCCGAAGCTGCCGCTCTCGCCGGCTGCCGGAGCCCAAGAAGCGGCTTCTTCGCGCAAAGACGATTGTGCCGCTCACAGTGCTCTCCTTAGCGCGGCTTCTGCCGAAAGACGCCCGGCAGCGGCTCTTACCTCCGGAGAGCATCCTACCTTCGTCTTTAGCTCCTCTTCTCATCTACACCTCGGCAAAACGCTTTTCCACTATGTCTGGCTAGGAAAAACTGTGCCAGCACAGAAAACATCTCCCATCGTGTTCTAGAAGTTGCACGGATGTCTGCCAAGTGTTTGGCAGGAAGAAAAGAAAAGTTGTCCAAAACAGCTTCCAATCGAATGTTCCTGTGATTGGAAAAGTCAGGAGAGTGCAAAGGTACTGTTTTCTATCAGTTGGCAAGGTGCGCACACAATCCCAGTGTTGTACAGCTTGCTTCTTCACCTTCCCGAAGCTGCCGCTCTCGCCAGCTGCCGGAGCCCAAGAAGCGGCTTCTTCGCGCAAAGACGATTGCGCCGCTCACAGTGCTCTCCTTAGCGCGGCTTCTGCCGAAAGACGCCCGGCAGCGGCTCTTACCTCCGGAGAGCATCCTACCTTCGTCTTTAGCTCCTCTACTCATCTACACCTCGGCAAAACGCTTTTCCAATATGTCTGGCGAGGAAAAACTGTGCCAGCACAGAAAACATCTCCCATCGTGTTCTAGAAGTTGCACGGATGTCTGCCAAGTGTTTGGCAGGAAGAAAAGAAAAGTTGTCCAAAACAGCTTCCAATCGAATGTTCATGTGATTGGAAAAGTCAGGAGAGTGCAAAGGTACTGTTTTCTATCAGTTGGCAAGGTGCGCACACAATCCCAGTGTTGTACAGCTTGCTTCTTCACCTTCCCGAAGCTGCCGCTCTCGCCGGCTGCCGGAGCCCAAGAAGCGGCTTCTTCGCGCAAAGACGATTGTGCCGCTCACAGTGCTCTCCTTAGCGCGGCTTCTGCCGAAAGATGCCCGGCAGCGGCTCTTACCTCCGGAGAGCATCCTACCTTCGTCTTTAGCTCCTCTACTCATCTACACCTCGGCAAAACCCTTTTCCACTATGTCTGGCTAGGAAAAACTGTGCCAGCACAGAAAACATCTCCCATCGTGTTCTAGAAGTTGCACGGATGTCTGCCAAGTGTTTGGCAGGAAGAAAAGAAAAGTTGTCCAAAACAGCTTCCAATCGAATGTTCCTGTGATTGGAAAAGTCAGGAGAGTGCAAAGGTACTGTTTTCTATCAGTTGGCAAGGTGCGCACACAATCCCAGTGTTGTACAGCTTGCTTCTTCACCTTCCCGAAGCTGCCGCTCTCGCCGGCTGCCGGAGCCCAAGAAGCGGCTTCTTCGCGCAAAGACGATTGTGCCGCTCACAGTGCTCTCCTTAGCGCGGCTTCTGCCGAAAGACGCCCGGCAGCGGCTCTTACCTCCGGAGAGCATCCTACCTTCGTCTTTAGCTCCTCTACTCATCTACACCTCGGCAAAACGCTTTTCCACTATGTCTGGCTAGGAAAAACTGTGCCAGCACAGAAAACATCTCCCATCGTGTTCTAGAAGTTGCACGGATGTCTGCCAAGTGTTTGGCAGGAAGAAAAGAAAAGTTGTCCAAAACAGCTTCCAATCGAATGTTCCTGTGATTGGAAAAGTCAGGAGAGTGCAAAGGTACTGTTTTCTATCAGTTGGCAAGGTGCGCACACAATCCCAGTGTTGTACAGCTTGCTTCTTCACCTTCCCGAAGCTGCCGCTCTCGCCGGCTGCCGGAGCCCAAGAAGCGGCTTCTTCGCGCAAAGACGATTGTGCCGCTCACAGTGCTCTCCTTAGCGCGGCTTCTGCCGAAAGACGCCCGGCAGCGGCTCTTACCTCCGGAGAGCATCCTACCTTCGTCTTTAGCTCCTCTACTCATCTACACCTCGGCAAAACGCTTTTCCAATATGTCTGGCGAGGAAAAACTGTGCCAGCACAGAAAACATCTCCCATCGTGTTCTAGAAGTTGCACGGATGTCTGCCAAGTGTTTGGCAGGAAGAAAAGAAAAGTTGTCCAAAACAGCTTCCAATCGAATGTTCATGTGATTGGAAAAGTCAGGAGAGTGCAAAGGTACTGTTTTCTATCAGTTGGCAAGGTGCGCACACAATCCCAGTGTTGTACAGCTTGCTTCTTCACCTTCCCGAAGCTGCCGCTCTCGCCGGCTGCCGGAGCCCAAGAAGCGGCTTCTTCGCGCAAAGACGATTGTGCCGCTCACAGTGCTCTCCTTAGCGCGACTTCTGCCGAAAGACGCCCGGCAGCGGCTCTTACCTCCGGAGAGCATCCTACCTTCCTCTTTAGCTCCTCTTCTCATCTACCTCACGGCAAAAAGCTTTCCCTCTATGCCTGACTAGGAAAAACTGTGCCAGCACAGAAAACATCTCCCATCGTGTTCTAGAAGTTGCACGGATGTCTGCCAAGTGTTTGGCAGGAAGAAAAGAAAAGTTGTCCAAAACAGCTTCCAATCGAATGTTCCTGTGATTGGAAAAGTCAGGAGAGTGCAAAGGTACTGTTTTCTATCAGTTGGCAAGGTGCGCACACAATCCCAGTGTTGTACAGCTTGCTTCTTCACCTTCCCGAAGCTGCCGCTCTCGCCGGCTGCCGGAGCCCAAGAAGCGGCTTCTTCGCGCAAAGACGATTGTGCCGCTCACAGTGCTCTCCTTAGCGCGGCTTCTGCCGAAAGACGCCCGGCAGCGGCTCTTACCTCCGGAGAGCATCCTACCTTCGTCTTTAGCTCCTCTTCTCATCTACACCTCGGCAAAACGCTTTTCCACTATGTCTGGCTAGGAAAAACTGTGCCAGCACAGAAAACATCTCCCATCGTGTTCTAGAAGTTGCACGGATGTCTGCCAAGTGTTTGGCAGGAAGAAAAGAAAAGTTGTCCAAAACAGCTTCCAATCGAATGTTCATGTGATTGGAAAAGTCAGGAGAGTGCAAAGGTACTGTTTTCTATCAGTTGGCAAGGTGCGCACACAATCCCAGTGTTGTACAGCTTGCTTCTTCACCTTCCCGAAGCTGCCGCTCTCGCCGGCTGCCGGAGCCCAAGAAGTGGCTTCTTCGCGCAAAGACGATTGTGCCGCTCACAGTGCTCTCCTTAGCGCGGCTTCTGCCGAAAGACGCCCGGCAGCGGCTCTTACCTCCGGAGAGCATCCTACCTTCGTCTTTCGCGTCTTTTGTAGTCTACATCTTAGCAAAACGCTTTTCCACTATGTCTGGCTAGGAAAAACTGTGCCAGCACAGAAAACATCTCCCATCGTGTTCTAGAAGTTGCACGGATGTCTGCCAAGTGTTTGGCAGGAAGAAAAGAAAAGTTGTCCAAAACAGCTTCCAATCGAATGTTCATGTGATTGGAAAAGTCAGGAGAGTGCAAAGGTACTGTTTTCTATCAGTTGGCAAGGTGCGCACACAATCCCAGTGTTGTACAGCTTGCTTCTTCACCTTCCCGAAGCTGCCGCTCTCACCGGCTGCCGGAGCCCAAGAAGCGGCTTCTTCGCGCAAAGACGATTGTGCCGCTCACAGTGCTCTCCTTAGCGCGGCTTCTGCCGAAAGACGCCCGGCAGCGGCTCTTACCTCCGGAGAGCATCCTACCTTCGTCTTTAGCTCCTCTTCTCATTTACACCTCGGCAAAACGCTTTTCCACTATGTCTGGCTAGGAAAAACTGTGCCAGCACAGAAAACATCTCCCATCGTGTTCTAGAAGTTGCACGGATGTCTGCCAAGTGTTTGGCAGGAAGAAAAGAAAAGTTGTCCAAAACAGCTTCCAATCGAATGTTCCTGTGATTGGAAAAGTCAGGAGAGTGCAAAGGTACTGTTTTCTATCAGTTGGCAAGGTGCGCACACAATCCCAGTGTTGTACAGCTTGCTTCTTCACCTTCCCGAAGCTGCCGCTCTCGCCGGCTGCCGGAGCCGAAGAAGCGGCTTCTTCGCGCAAAGGCGATTGCGCCGCTCACAGTGCTCTCCTTAGCGCGGCTTCTGCCGAAAGACGCCCGGCAGCGGCTCTTACCTCCGGAGAGCATCCTACCTTCGTCTTTCGCGTCTTTTGTAGTCTACATCTTAGCAAAACGCTTTCCCACTATGTCTGGCTAGGAAAAACTGTGCCAGCACAGAAAACATCTCCCCTCGTGTTCTAGAAGTTGCACGGATGTCTGCCAAGTGTTTGGCAGGAAGAAAAGAAAAGTTGTCCAAAACAGCTTCCAATCGAATGTTCCTGTGATTGGAAAAGTCAGGAGAGTGCAAAGGTACTGTTTTCTATCAGTTGGCAAGGTGCGCACACAATCCCAGTGTTGTACAGCTTGCTTCTTCACCTTCCCGAAGCTGCCGCTCTCGCCGGCTGCCGGAGCCCAAGAAGCGGCTTCTTCGCGCAAAGACGATTGTGCCGCTCACAGTGCTCTCCTTAGCGCGGCTTCTGCCGAAAGACGCCCGGCAGCGGCTCTTACCTCCGGAGAGCATCCTACCTTCGTCTTTAGCTCCTCTACTCATCTACACCTCGGCAAAACGCTTTTCCAATATGTCTGGCGAGGAAAAACTGTGCCAGCACAGAAAACATCTCCCATCGTGTTCTAGAAGTTGCACGGATGTCTGCCAAGTGTTTGGCAGGAAGAAAAGAAAAGTTGTCCAAAACAGCTTCCAATCGAATGTTCCTGTGATTGGAAAAGTCAGGAGAGTGCAAAGGTACTGTTTTCTATCAGTTGGCAAGGTGCGCACACAATCCCAGTGTTGTACAGCTTGCTTCTTCACCTTCCCGAAGCTGCCGCTCTCGCCGGCTGCCGGAGCCCAAGAAGCGGCTTCTTCGCGCAAAGACGATTGTGCCGCTCACAGTGCTCTCCTTAGCGCGGCTTCTGCCGAAAGACGCCCGGCAGCGGCTCTTACCTCCGGAGAGCATCCTACCTTCGTCTTTAGCTCCTCTACTCATCTACACCTCGGCAAAACGCTTTTCCACTATGTCTGGCTAGGAAAAACTGTGCCAGCACAGAAAACATCTCCCATCGTGTTCTAGAAGTTGCACGGATGTCTGCCAAGTGTTTGGCAGGAAGAAAAGAAAAGTTGTCCAAAACAGCTTCCAATCGAATGTTCATGTGATTGGAAAAGTCAGGAGAGTGCAAAGGTACTGTTTTCTATCAGTTGGCAAGGTGCGCACACAATCCCAGTGTTGTACAGCTTGCTTCTTCACCTTCCCGAAGCTGCCGCTCTCGCCGGCTGCCGGAGCCCAAGAAGCGGCTTCTTCGCGCAAAGACGATTGTGCCGCTCACAGTGCTCTCCTTAGCGCGGCTTCTGCCGAAAGACGCCCGGCAGCGGCTCTTACCTCCGGAGAGCATCCTACCTTCGTCTTTCGCGTCTTTTGTAGTCTACATCTTAGCAAAACGCTTTCCCACTATGTCTGGCTAGGAAAAACTGTGCCAGCACAGAAAACATCTCCCATCGTGTTCTAGAAGTTGCACGGATGTCTGCCAAGTGTTTGGCAGGAAGAAAAGAAAAGTTGTCCAAAACAGCTTCCAATCGAATGTTCCTGTGATTGGAAAAGTCAGGAGAGTGCAAAGGTACTGTTTTCTATCAGTTGGCAAGGTGCGCACACAATCCCAGTGTTGTACAGCTTGCTTCTTCACCTTCCCGAAGCTGCCGCTCTCGCCGGCTGCCGGAGCCCAAGAAGCGGCTTCTTCGCGCAAAGACGATTGTGCCGCTCACAGTGCTCTCCTTAGCGCGGCTTCTGCCGAAAGACGCCCGGCAGCGGCTCTTTCCTCCGGAGAGCATCCTACCTTCGTCTTTCGCGTCTTTTGTAGTCTACATCTTAGCAAAATGCTTTTCCACTATGTCTGGCTAGGAAAAACTGTGCCAGCACAGAAAACATCTCCCATCGTGTTCTAGAAGTTGCACGGATGTCTGCCAAGTGTTTGGCAGGAAGAAAAGAAAAGTTGTCCAAAACAGCTTCCAATCGAATGTTCCTGTGATTGGAAAAGTCAGGAGAGTGCAAAGGTACTGTTTTCTATCAGTTGGCAAGGTGCGCACACAATCCCAGTGTTGTACAGCTTGCTTCTTCACCTTCCCGAAGCTGCCGCTCTCGCCGGCTGCCGGAGCCCAAGAAGCGGCTTCTTCGCGCAAAGACGATTGTGCCGCTCACAGTGCTCTCCTTAGCGCGGCTTCTGCCGAAAGACGCCCGGCAGCGGCTCTTACCTCCGGAGAGCATCCTACCTTCGTCTTTAGCTCCTCTTCTCATCTACACCTCGGCAAAAAGCTTTTCCACTATGTCTGGCTAGGAAAAACTGTGCCAGCACAGAAAACATCTCCCATCGTGTTCTAGAAGTTGCACGGATGTCTGCCAAGTGTTTGGCAGGAAGAAAAGAAAAGTTGTCCAAAACAGCTTCCAATCGAATGTTCATGTGATTGGAAAAGTCAGGAGAGTGCAAAGGTACTGTTTTCTATCAGTTGGCAAGGTGCGCACACAATCCCAGTGTTGTACAGCTTGCTTCTTCACCTTCCAGAAGCTGCCGCTCTCGCCGGCTGCCGGAGCCCAAGAAGCGGCTTCTTCGCGCAAAGACGATTGTGCCGCTCACAGTGCTCTCCTTAGCGCGGCTTCTGCCGAAAGACGCCCGGCAGCGGCTCTTACCTCCGGAGAGCATCCTACCTTCGTCTTTAGCTCCTCTTCTCATCTACACCTCGGCAAAAAGCTTTTCCAATATGTCTGGCTAGGAAAAACTGTGCCAGCACAGAAAACATCTCCCATCGTGTTCTAGAAGTTGCACGGATGTCTGCCAAGTGTTTGGCAGGAAGAAAAGAAAAGTTGTCCAAAACAGCTTCCAATCGAATGTTCATGTGATTGGAAAAGTCAGGAGAGTGCAAAGGTACTGTTTTCTATCAGTTGGCAAGGTGCGCACACAATCCCAGTGTTGTACAGCTTGCTTCTTCACCTTCCCGAAGCTGCCGCTCTCGCCGGCTGCCGGAGCCCAAGAAGCGGCTTCTTCGCGCAAAGACGATTGTGCCGCTCACAGTGCTCTCCTTAGCGCGGCTTCTGCCGAAAGACGCCCGGCAGCGGCTCTTTCCTCCGGAGAGCATCCTACCTTCGTCTTTCGCGTCTTTTGTAGTCTACATCTTAGCAAAACGCTTTCCCACTATGTCTGGCTAGGAAAAACTGTGCCAGCACAGAAAACATCTCCCATCGTGTTCTAGATGTTGCACGGATGTCTGCCAAGTGTTTGGCAGGAAGAAAAGTTGTCCAAAACAGCTTCCAATCGAATGTTCATGTGATTGGAAAAGTCAGGAGAGTGCAAAGGTACTGTTTTCTATCAGTTGGCAAGGTGCGCACACAATCCCATTGTTGTACAGCTTGCTTCTTCACCTTCCCGAAGCTGCCGCTCTCGCCGGCTGCCGGAGCCCAAGAAGCGGCTTCTTCGCGCAAAGACGATTGTGCCGCTCACAGTGCTCTCCTTAGCGCGGCTTCTGCCGAAAGACGCCCGGCAGCGGCTCTTACCTCCGGAGATCATCCTACCTTCGTCTTTAGCTCCTCTTCTCATCTACCTCACGGCAAAAAGCTTTCCCTCTATGCCTGACTAGGAAAACCTGTGCCAGCACAGAAAACATCTCCCATCGTGTTCTAGAAGTTGCACGGATGTCTGCCAAGTGTTTGGCAGGAAGAAAAGGAAAGTTGTCCAAAACAGCTTCCAATCGAATGTTCATGTGATTGGAAAAGTCAGGAGAGTGCAAAGGTACTGTTTTCTATCAGTTGGCAAGGTGCGCACACAATCCCAGTGTTGTACAGCTTGCTTCTTCACCTTCCCGAAGCTGCCGCTCTCGCCGGCTGCCGGAGCCGAAAAAGCGGCTTCTTCGCGCAAAGACGATTGTGCCGCTCACAGTGCTCTCCTTAGCGCGGCTTCTGCCGAAAGACGCCCGGCAGCGGCTCTTACCTCCGGAGAGCATCCTACCTTCGTCTTTAGCTCCTCTTCTCATCTACACCTCGGCAAAACGCTTTTCCAATATGTCTGGCGAGGAAAAACTGTGCCAGCACAGAAAACATCTCCCATCGTGTTCTAGAAGTTGCACGGATGTCTGCCAAGTGTTTGGCAGGAAGAAAAGAAAAGTTGTCCAAAACAGCTTCCAATCGAATGTTCCTGTGATTGGAAAAGTCAGGAGAGTGCAAAGGTACTGTTTTCTATCAGTTGGCAAGGTGCGCACACAATCCCAGTGTTGTACAGCTTGCTTCTTCACCTTCCCGAAGCTGCCGCTCTCGCCGGCTGCCGGAGCCCAAGAAGCGGCTTCTTCGCGCAAAGACGATTGTGCCGCTCACAGTGCTCTCCTTAGCGCGGCTTCTGCCGAAAGACGCCCGGCAGCGGCTCTTACCTCCGGAGAGCATCCTACCTTCGTCTTTAGCTCCTCTTCTCATCTACACCTCGGCAAAACGCTTTTCCACTATGTCTGGCTAGGAAAAACTGTGCCAGCACAGAAAACATCTCCCATCGTGTTCTAGAAGTTGCACGGATGTCTGCCAAGTGTTTGGCAGGAAGAAAAGAAAAGTTGTCCAAAACAGCTTCCAATCGAATGTTCCTGTGATTGGAAAAGTCAGGAGAGTGCAAAGGTACTGTTTTCTATCAGTTGGCAAGGTGCGCACACAATCCCAGTGTTGTACAGCTTGCTTCTTCACCTTCCCGAAGCTGCCGCTCTCGCCAGCTGCCGGAGCCCAAGAAGCGGCTTCTTCGCGCAAAGACGATTGCGCCGCTCACAGTGCTCTCCTTAGCGCGGCTTCTGCCGAAAGACGCCCGGCAGCGGCTCTTACCTCCGGAGAGCATCCTACCTTCGTCTTTAGCTCCTCTACTCATCTACACCTCGGCAAAACGCTTTTCCAATATGTCTGGCGAGGAAAAACTGTGCCAGCACAGAAAACATCTCCCATCGTGTTCTAGAAGTTGCACGGATGTCTGCCAAGTGTTTGGCAGGAAGAAAAGAAAAGTTGTCCAAAACAGCTTCCAATCGAATGTTCATGTGATTGGAAAAGTCAGGAGAGTGCAAAGGTACTGTTTTCTATCAGTTGGCAAGGTGCGCACACAATCCCAGTGTTGTACAGCTTGCTTCTTCACCTTCCCGAAGCTGCCGCTCTCGCCGGCTGCCGGAGCCCAAGAAGCGGCTTCTTCGCGCAAAGACGATTGTGCCGCTCACAGTGCTCTCCTTAGCGCGGCTTCTGCCGAAAGATGCCCGGCAGCGGCTCTTACCTCCGGAGAGCATCCTACCTTCGTCTTTAGCTCCTCTACTCATCTACACCTCGGCAAAACCCTTTTCCACTATGTCTGGCTAGGAAAAACTGTGCCAGCACAGAAAACATCTCCCATCGTGTTCTAGAAGTTGCACGGATGTCTGCCAAGTGTTTGGCAGGAAGAAAAGAAAAGTTGTCCAAAACAGCTTCCAATCGAATGTTCCTGTGATTGGAAAAGTCAGGAGAGTGCAAAGGTACTGTTTTCTATCAGTTGGCAAGGTGCGCACACAATCCCAGTGTTGTACAGCTTGCTTCTTCACCTTCCCGAAGCTGCCGCTCTCGCCGGCTGCCGGAGCCCAAGAAGCGGCTTCTTCGCGCAAAGACGATTGTGCCGCTCACAGTGCTCTCCTTAGCGCGGCTTCTGCCGAAAGACGCCCGGCAGCGGCTCTTACCTCCGGAGAGCATCCTACCTTCGTCTTTAGCTCCTCTACTCATCTACACCTCGGCAAAACGCTTTTCCACTATGTCTGGCTAGGAAAAACTGTGCCAGCACAGAAAACATCTCCCATCGTGTTCTAGAAGTTGCACGGATGTCTGCCAAGTGTTTGGCAGGAAGAAAAGAAAAGTTGTCCAAAACAGCTTCCAATCGAATGTTCCTGTGATTGGAAAAGTCAGGAGAGTGCAAAGGTACTGTTTTCTATCAGTTGGCAAGGTGCGCACACAATCCCAGTGTTGTACAGCTTGCTTCTTCACCTTCCCGAAGCTGCCGCTCTCGCCGGCTGCCGGAGCCCAAGAAGCGGCTTCTTCGCGCAAAGACGATTGTGCCGCTCACAGTGCTCTCCTTAGCGCGGCTTCTGCCGAAAGACGCCCGGCAGCGGCTCTTACCTCCGGAGAGCATCCTACCTTCGTCTTTAGCTCCTCTACTCATCTACACCTCGGCAAAACGCTTTTCCAATATGTCTGGCGAGGAAAAACTGTGCCAGCACAGAAAACATCTCCCATCGTGTTCTAGAAGTTGCACGGATGTCTGCCAAGTGTTTGGCAGGAAGAAAAGAAAAGTTGTCCAAAACAGCTTCCAATCGAATGTTCATGTGATTGGAAAAGTCAGGAGAGTGCAAAGGTACTGTTTTCTATCAGTTGGCAAGGTGCGCACACAATCCCAGTGTTGTACAGCTTGCTTCTTCACCTTCCCGAAGCTGCCGCTCTCGCCGGCTGCCGGAGCCCAAGAAGCGGCTTCTTCGCGCAAAGACGATTGTGCCGCTCACAGTGCTCTCCTTAGCGCGACTTCTGCCGAAAGACGCCCGGCAGCGGCTCTTACCTCCGGAGAGCATCCTACCTTCCTCTTTAGCTCCTCTTCTCATCTACCTCACGGCAAAAAGCTTTCCCTCTATGCCTGACTAGGAAAAACTGTGCCAGCACAGAAAACATCTCCCATCGTGTTCTAGAAGTTGCACGGATGTCTGCCAAGTGTTTGGCAGGAAGAAAAGAAAAGTTGTCCAAAACAGCTTCCAATCGAATGTTCCTGTGATTGGAAAAGTCAGGAGAGTGCAAAGGTACTGTTTTCTATCAGTTGGCAAGGTGCGCACACAATCCCAGTGTTGTACAGCTTGCTTCTTCACCTTCCCGAAGCTGCCGCTCTCGCCGGCTGCCGGAGCCCAAGAAGCGGCTTCTTCGCGCAAAGACGATTGTGCCGCTCACAGTGCTCTCCTTAGCGCGGCTTCTGCCGAAAGACGCCCGGCAGCGGCTCTTACCTCCGGAGAGCATCCTACCTTCGTCTTTAGCTCCTCTTCTCATCTACACCTCGGCAAAACGCTTTTCCACTATGTCTGGCTAGGAAAAACTGTGCCAGCACAGAAAACATCTCCCATCGTGTTCTAGAAGTTGCACGGATGTCTGCCAAGTGTTTGGCAGGAAGAAAAGAAAAGTTGTCCAAAACAGCTTCCAATCGAATGTTCATGTGATTGGAAAAGTCAGGAGAGTGCAAAGGTACTGTTTTCTATCAGTTGGCAAGGTGCGCACACAATCCCAGTGTTGTACAGCTTGCTTCTTCACCTTCCCGAAGCTGCCGCTCTCGCCGGCTGCCGGAGCCCAAGAAGTGGCTTCTTCGCGCAAAGACGATTGTGCCGCTCACAGTGCTCTCCTTAGCGCGGCTTCTGCCGAAAGACGCCCGGCAGCGGCTCTTACCTCCGGAGAGCATCCTACCTTCGTCTTTCGCGTCTTTTGTAGTCTACATCTTAGCAAAACGCTTTTCCACTATGTCTGGCTAGGAAAAACTGTGCCAGCACAGAAAACATCTCCCATCGTGTTCTAGAAGTTGCACGGATGTCTGCCAAGTGTTTGGCAGGAAGAAAAGAAAAGTTGTCCAAAACAGCTTCCAATCGAATGTTCATGTGATTGGAAAAGTCAGGAGAGTGCAAAGGTACTGTTTTCTATCAGTTGGCAAGGTGCGCACACAATCCCAGTGTTGTACAGCTTGCTTCTTCACCTTCCCGAAGCTGCCGCTCTCACCGGCTGCCGGAGCCCAAGAAGCGGCTTCTTCGCGCAAAGACGATTGTGCCGCTCACAGTGCTCTCCTTAGCGCGGCTTCTGCCGAAAGACGCCCGGCAGCGGCTCTTACCTCCGGAGAGCATCCTACCTTCGTCTTTAGCTCCTCTTCTCATTTACACCTCGGCAAAACGCTTTTCCACTATGTCTGGCTAGGAAAAACTGTGCCAGCACAGAAAACATCTCCCATCGTGTTCTAGAAGTTGCACGGATGTCTGCCAAGTGTTTGGCAGGAAGAAAAGAAAAGTTGTCCAAAACAGCTTCCAATCGAATGTTCCTGTGATTGGAAAAGTCAGGAGAGTGCAAAGGTACTGTTTTCTATCAGTTGGCAAGGTGCGCACACAATCCCAGTGTTGTACAGCTTGCTTCTTCACCTTCCCGAAGCTGCCGCTCTCGCCGGCTGCCGGAGCCGAAGAAGCGGCTTCTTCGCGCAAAGGCGATTGCGCCGCTCACAGTGCTCTCCTTAGCGCGGCTTCTGCCGAAAGACGCCCGGCAGCGGCTCTTACCTCCGGAGAGCATCCTACCTTCGTCTTTCGCGTCTTTTGTAGTCTACATCTTAGCAAAACGCTTTCCCACTATGTCTGGCTAGGAAAAACTGTGCCAGCACAGAAAACATCTCCCCTCGTGTTCTAGAAGTTGCACGGATGTCTGCCAAGTGTTTGGCAGGAAGAAAAGAAAAGTTGTCCAAAACAGCTTCCAATCGAATGTTCCTGTGATTGGAAAAGTCAGGAGAGTGCAAAGGTACTGTTTTCTATCAGTTGGCAAGGTGCGCACACAATCCCAGTGTTGTACAGCTTGCTTCTTCACCTTCCCGAAGCTGCCGCTCTCGCCGGCTGCCGGAGCCCAAGAAGCGGCTTCTTCGCGCAAAGACGATTGTGCCGCTCACAGTGCTCTCCTTAGCGCGGCTTCTGCCGAAAGACGCCCGGCAGCGGCTCTTACCTCCGGAGAGCATCCTACCTTCGTCTTTAGCTCCTCTACTCATCTACACCTCGGCAAAACGCTTTTCCAATATGTCTGGCGAGGAAAAACTGTGCCAGCACAGAAAACATCTCCCATCGTGTTCTAGAAGTTGCACGGATGTCTGCCAAGTGTTTGGCAGGAAGAAAAGAAAAGTTGTCCAAAACAGCTTCCAATCGAATGTTCCTGTGATTGGAAAAGTCAGGAGAGTGCAAAGGTACTGTTTTCTATCAGTTGGCAAGGTGCGCACACAATCCCAGTGTTGTACAGCTTGCTTCTTCACCTTCCCGAAGCTGCCGCTCTCGCCGGCTGCCGGAGCCCAAGAAGCGGCTTCTTCGCGCAAAGACGATTGTGCCGCTCACAGTGCTCTCCTTAGCGCGGCTTCTGCCGAAAGACGCCCGGCAGCGGCTCTTACCTCCGGAGAGCATCCTACCTTCGTCTTTAGCTCCTCTACTCATCTACACCTCGGCAAAACGCTTTTCCACTATGTCTGGCTAGGAAAAACTGTGCCAGCACAGAAAACATCTCCCATCGTGTTCTAGAAGTTGCACGGATGTCTGCCAAGTGTTTGGCAGGAAGAAAAGAAAAGTTGTCCAAAACAGCTTCCAATCGAATGTTCATGTGATTGGAAAAGTCAGGAGAGTGCAAAGGTACTGTTTTCTATCAGTTGGCAAGGTGCGCACACAATCCCAGTGTTGTACAGCTTGCTTCTTCACCTTCCCGAAGCTGCCGCTCTCGCCGGCTGCCGGAGCCCAAGAAGCGGCTTCTTCGCGCAAAGACGATTGTGCCGCTCACAGTGCTCTCCTTAGCGCGGCTTCTGCCGAAAGACGCCCGGCAGCGGCTCTTACCTCCGGAGAGCATCCTACCTTCGTCTTTCGCGTCTTTTGTAGTCTACATCTTAGCAAAACGCTTTCCCACTATGTCTGGCTAGGAAAAACTGTGCCAGCACAGAAAACATCTCCCATCGTGTTCTAGAAGTTGCACGGATGTCTGCCAAGTGTTTGGCAGGAAGAAAAGAAAAGTTGTCCAAAACAGCTTCCAATCGAATGTTCCTGTGATTGGAAAAGTCAGGAGAGTGCAAAGGTACTGTTTTCTATCAGTTGGCAAGGTGCGCACACAATCCCAGTGTTGTACAGCTTGCTTCTTCACCTTCCCGAAGCTGCCGCTCTCGCCGGCTGCCGGAGCCCAAGAAGCGGCTTCTTCGCGCAAAGACGATTGTGCCGCTCACAGTGCTCTCCTTAGCGCGGCTTCTGCCGAAAGACGCCCGGCAGCGGCTCTTTCCTCCGGAGAGCATCCTACCTTCGTCTTTCGCGTCTTTTGTAGTCTACATCTTAGCAAAATGCTTTTCCACTATGTCTGGCTAGGAAAAACTGTGCCAGCACAGAAAACATCTCCCATCGTGTTCTAGAAGTTGCACGGATGTCTGCCAAGTGTTTGGCAGGAAGAAAAGAAAAGTTGTCCAAAACAGCTTCCAATCGAATGTTCCTGTGATTGGAAAAGTCAGGAGAGTGCAAAGGTACTGTTTTCTATCAGTTGGCAAGGTGCGCACACAATCCCAGTGTTGTACAGCTTGCTTCTTCACCTTCCCAAAGCTGCCGCTCTCGCCGGCTGCCGGAGCCCAAGAAGCGGCTTCTTCGCGCAAAGACGATTGTGCCGCTCACAGTGCTCTCCTTAGCGCGGCTTCTGCCGAAAGACGCCCGGCAGCGGCTCTTACCTCCGGAGAGCATCCTACCTTCGTCTTTAGCTCCTCTTCTCATCTACACCTCGGCAAAAAGCTTTTCCACTATGTCTGGCTAGGAAAAACTGTGCCAGCACAGAAAACATCTCCCATCGTGTTCTAGAAGTTGCACGGATGTCTGCCAAGTGTTTGGCAGGAAGAAAAGAAAAGTTGTCCAAAACAGCTTCCAATCGAATGTTCATGTGATTGGAAAAGTCAGGAGAGTGCAAAGGTACTGTTTTCTATCAGTTGGCAAGGTGCGCACACAATCCCAGTGTTGTACAGCTTGCTTCTTCACCTTCCAGAAGCTGCCGCTCTCGCCGGCTGCCGGAGCCCAAGAAGCGGCTTCTTCGCGCAAAGACGATTGTGCCGCTCACAGTGCTCTCCTTAGCGCGGCTTCTGCCGAAAGACGCCCGGCAGCGGCTCTTACCTCCGGAGAGCATCCTACCTTCGTCTTTAGCTCCTCTTCTCATCTACACCTCGGCAAAAAGCTTTTCCAATATGTCTGGCTAGGAAAAACTGTGCCAGCACAGAAAACATCTCCCATCGTGTTCTAGAAGTTGCACGGATGTCTGCCAAGTGTTTGGCAGGAAGAAAAGAAAAGTTGTCCAAAACAGCTTCCAATCGAATGTTCATGTGATTGGAAAAGTCAGGAGAGTGCAAAGGTACTGTTTTCTATCAGTTGGCAAGGTGCGCACACAATCCCAGTGTTGTACAGCTTGCTTCTTCACCTTCCCGAAGCTGCCGCTCTCGCCGGCTGCCGGAGCCCAAGAAGCGGCTTCTTCGCGCAAAGACGATTGTGCCGCTCACAGTGCTCTCCTTAGCGCGGCTTCTGCCGAAAGACGCCCGGCAGCGGCTCTTTCCTCCGGAGAGCATCCTACCTTCGTCTTTCGCGTCTTTTGTAGTCTACATCTTAGCAAAACGCTTTCCCACTATGTCTGGCTAGGAAAAACTGTGCCAGCACAGAAAACATCTCCCATCGTGTTCTAGATGTTGCACGGATGTCTGCCAAGTGTTTGGCAGGAAGAAAAGTTGTCCAAAACAGCTTCCAATCGAATGTTCATGTGATTGGAAAAGTCAGGAGAGTGCAAAGGTACTGTTTTCTATCAGTTGGCAAGGTGCGCACACAATCCCATTGTTGTACAGCTTGCTTCTTCACCTTCCCGAAGCTGCCGCTCTCGCCGGCTGCCGGAGCCCAAGAAGCGGCTTCTTCGCGCAAAGACGATTGTGCCGCTCACAGTGCTCTCCTTAGCGCGGCTTCTGCCGAAAGACGCCCGGCAGCGGCTCTTACCTCCGGAGATCATCCTACCTTCGTCTTTAGCTCCTCTTCTCATCTACCTCACGGCAAAAAGCTTTCCCTCTATGCCTGACTAGGAAAACCTGTGCCAGCACAGAAAACATCTCCCATCGTGTTCTAGAAGTTGCACGGATGTCTGCCAAGTGTTTGGCAGGAAGAAAAGGAAAGTTGTCCAAAACAGCTTCCAATCGAATGTTCATGTGATTGGAAAAGTCAGGAGAGTGCAAAGGTACTGTTTTCTATCAGTTGGCAAGGTGCGCACACAATCCCAGTGTTGTACAGCTTGCTTCTTCACCTTCCCGAAGCTGCCGCTCTCGCCGGCTGCCGGAGCCGAAAAAGCGGCTTCTTCGCGCAAAGACGATTGCGCCGCTCACAGTGCTCTCCTTAGCGCGGCTTCTGCCGAAAGACGCCCGGCAGCGGCTCTTACCTCCGGAGAGCATCCTACCTTCGTCTTTAGCTCCTCTTCTCATCTACACCTCGGCAAAACGCTTTTCCAATATGTCTGGCTAGGAAAAACTGTGCCAGCACAGAAAACATCTCCCATCGTGTTCTAGAAGTTGCACGGATGTCTGCCAAGTGTTTGGCAGGAAGAAAAGAAAAGTTGTCCAAAACAGCTTCCAATCGAATGTTCCTGTGATTGGAAAAGTCAGGAGAGTGCAAAGGTACTGTTTTCTATCAGTTGGCAAGGTGCGCACACAATCCCAGTGTTGTACAGCTTGCTTCTTCACCTTCCCGAAGCTGCCGCTCTCGCCGGCTGCCAGAGCCCAAGAAGCGGCTTCTTCGCGCAAAGACGATTGTGCCGCTCACAGTGCTCTCCTTAGCGCGGCTTCTGCCGAAAGACGCCCGGCAGCGGCTCTTACCTCCGGAGAGCATCCTACCTTCGTCTTTAGCTCCTCTTCTCATCTACACCTCGGCAAAACGCTTTTCCAATATGTCTGGCGAGGAAAAACTGTGCCAGCACAGAAAACATCTCCCATCGTGTTCTAGAAGTTGCACGGATGTCTGCCAAGTGTTTGGCAGGAAGAAAAGAAAAGTTGTCCAAAACAGCTTCCAATCGAATGTTCCTGTGATTGGAAAAGTCAGGAGAGTGCAAAGGTACTGTTTTCTATCAGTTGGCAAGGTGCGCACACAATCCCAGTGTTGTACAGCTTGCTTCTTCACCTTCCCGAAGCTGCCGCTCTCGCCGGCTGCCGGAGCCCAAGAAGCGGCTTCTTCGCGCAAAGACGATTGTGCCGCTCACAGTGCTCTCCTTAGCGCGGCTTCTGCCGAAAGACGCCCGGCAGCGGCTCTTACCTCCGGAGAGCATCCTACCTTCGTCTTTAGCTCCTCTACTCATCTACACCTCGGCAAAACGCTTTTCCACTATGTCTGGCTAGGAAAAACTGTGCCAGCACAGAAAACATCTCCCATCGTGTTCTAGAAGTTGCACGGATGTCTGCCAAGTGTTTGGCAGGAAGAAAAGAAAAGTTGTCCAAAACAGCTTCCAATCGAATGTTCCTGTGATTGGAAAAGTCAGGAGAGTGCAAAGGTACTGTTTTCTATCAGTTGGCAAGGTGCGCACACAATCCCAGTGTTGTACAGCTTGCTTCTTCACCTTCCCGAAGCTGCCGCTCTCGCCGGCTGCCGGAGCCCAAGAAGCGGCTTCTTCGCGCAAAGACGATTGTGCCGCTCACAGTGCTCTCCTTAGCGCGGCTTCTGCCGAAAGACGCCCGGCAGCGGCTCTTACCTCCGGAGAGCATCCTACCTTCGTCTTTAGCTCCTCTACTCATCTACACCTCGGCAAAACGCTTTTCCAATATGTCTGGCGAGGAAAAACTGTGCCAGCACAGAAAACATCTCCCATCGTGTTCTAGAAGTTGCACGGATGTCTGCCAAGTGTTTGGCAGGAAGAAAAGAAAAGTTGTCCAAAACAGCTTCCAATCGAATGTTCCTGTGATTGGAAAAGTCAGGAGAGTGCAAAGGTACTGTTTTCTATCAGTTGGCAAGGTGCGCACACAATCCCAGTGTTGTACAGCTTGCTTCTTCACCTTCCCGAAGCTGCCGCTCTCGCCGGCTGCCGGAGCCCAAGAAGCGGCTTCTTCGCGCAAAGACGATTGTGCCGCTCACAGTGCTCTCCTTAGCGCGGCTTCTGCCGAAAGACGCCCGGCAGCGGCTCTTACCTCCGGAGAGCATCCTACCTTCGTCTTTAGCTCCTCTACTCATCTACACCTCGGCAAAACGCTTTTCCACTATGTCTGGCTAGGAAAAACTGTGCCAGCACAGAAAACATCTCCCATCGTGTTCTAGAAGTTGCACGGATGTCTGCCAAGTGTTTGGCAGGAAGAAAAGAAAAGTTGTCCAAAACAGCTTCCAATCGAATGTTCCTGTGATTGGAAAAGTCAGGAGAGTGCAAAGGTACTGTTTTCTATCAGTTGGCAAGGTGCGCACACAATCCCAGTGTTGTACAGCTTGCTTCTTCACCTTCCCGAAGCTGCCGCTCTCGCCGGCTGCCGGAGCCCAAGAAGCGGCTTCTTCGCGCAAAGACGATTGTGCCGCTCACAGTGCTCTCCTTAGCGCGGCTTCTGCCGAAAGACGCCCGGCAGCGGCTCTTACCTCCGGAGAGCATCCTACCTTCGTCCTTAGCTCCTCTTCTCATCTACACCTCGGCAAAACCCTTTTCCACTATGTCTGGCTAGGAAAAACTGTGCCAGCACAGAAAACATCTCCCATCGTGTTCTAGAAGTTGCACGGATGTCTGCCAAGTGTTTGGCAGGAAGAAAAGAAAAGTTGTCCAAAACAGCTTCCAATCGAATGTTCCTGTGATTGGAAAAGTCAGGAGAGTGCAAAGGTACTGTTTTCTATCAGTTGGCAAGGTGCGCACACAATCCCAGTGTTGTACAGCTTGCTTCTTCACCTTCCCGAAGCTGCCGCTCTCGCCGGCTGCCGGAGCCCAAGAAGCGGCTTCTTCGCGCAAAGACGATTGTGCCGCTCACAGTGCTCTCCTTAGCGCGGCTTCTGCCGAAAGACGCCCGGCAGCGGCTCTTACCTCCGGAGAGCATCCTACCTTCGTCTTTCGCGTCTTTTGTAGTCTACATCTTAGCAAAACGCTTTCCCACTATGTCTGGCTAGGAAAAACTGTGCCAGCACAGAAAACATCTCCCATCGTGTTCTAGAAGTTGCACGGATGTCTGCCAAGTGTTTGGCAGGAAGAAAAGAAAAGTTGTCCAAAACAGCTTCCAATCGAATGTTCCTGTGATTGGAAAAGTCAGGAGAGTGCAAAGGTACTGTTTTCTATCAGTTGGCAAGGTGCGCACACAATCCCAGTGTTGTACAGCTTGCTTCTTCACCTTCCCGAAGCTGCCGCTCTCGCCGGCTGCCGGAGCCCAAGAAGCGGCTTCTTCGCGCAAAGACGATTGTGCCGCTCACAGTGCTCTCCTTAGCGCGGCTTCTGCCGAAAGACGCCCGGCAGCGGCTCTTACCTCCGGAGAGCATCCTACCTTCGTCTTTAGCTCCTCTTCTCATCTACACCTCGGCAAAACGCTTTTCCACTATGTCTGGCTAGGAAAAACTGTGCCAGCACAGAAAACATCTCCCATCGTGTTCTAGAAGTTGCACGGATGTCTGCCAAGTGTTTGGCAGGAAGAAAAGAAAAGTTGTCCAAAACAGCTTCCAATCGAATGTTCATGTGATTGGAAAAGTCAGGAGAGTGCAAAGGTACTGTTTTCTATCAGTTGGCAAGGTGCGCACACAATCCCAGTGTTGTACAGCTTGCTTCTTCACCTTCCCGAAGCTGCCGCTCTCGCCGGCTGCCGGAGCCCAAGAAGCGGCTTCTTCGCGCAAAGACGATTGTGCCGCTCACAGTGCTCTCCTTAGCGCGGCTTCTGCCGAAAGACGCCCGGCAGCGGCTCTTACCTCCGGAGAGCATCCTACCTTCGTCTTTAGCTCCTCTTCTCATCTACACCTCGGCAAAACGCTTTTCCACTATGTCTGGCTAGGAAAAACTGTGCCAGCACAGAAAACATCTCCCATCGTGTTCTAGAAGTTGCACGGATGTCTGCCAAGTGTTTGGCAGGAAGAAAAGAAAAGTTGTCCAAAACAGCTTCCAATCGAATGTTCATGTGATTGGAAAAGTCAGGAGAGTGCAAAGGTACTGTTTTCTATCAGTTGGCAAGGTGCGCACACAATCCCAGTGTTGTACAGCTTGCTTCTTCACCTTCCCGAAGCTGCCGCTCTCGCCGGCTGCCGGAGCCCAAGAAGCGGCTTCTTCGCGCAAAGACGATTGTGCCGCTCACAGTGCTCTCCTTAGCGCGGCTTCTGCCGAAAGACGCCCGGCAGCGGCTCTTACCTCCAGAGAGCATCCTACCTTCGTCTTTAGCTCCTCTTCTAATCTACCTCACGGCAAAACGCTTTTCCACTATGTCTGGCTAGGAAAAACTGTGCCAGCACAGAAAACATCTCCCATCGTGTTCTAGAAGTTGCACGGATGTCTGCCAAGTGTTTGGCAGGAAGAAAAGAAAAGTTGTCCAAAACAGCTTCCAATCGAATGTTCCTGTGATTGGAAAAGTCAGGAGAGTGCAAAGGTACTGTTTTCTATCAGTTGGCAAGGTGCGCACACAATCCCAGTGTTGTACAGCTTGCTTCTTCACCTTCCCGAAGCTGCCGCTCTCGCCGGCTGCCGGAGCCCAAGAAGCGGCTTCTTCGCGCAAAGACGATTGTGCCGCTCACAGTGCTCTCCTTAGCGCGGCTTCTGCCGAAAGACGCCCGGCAGCGGCTCTTACCTCCGGAGAGCATCCTACCTTCGTCTTTAGCTCCTCTACTCATCTACACCTCGGCAAAACGCTTTTCCACTATGTCTGGCTAGGAAAAACTGTGCCAGCACAGAAAACATCTCCCATCGTGTTCTAGAAGTTGCACGGATGTCTGCCAAGTGTTTGGCAGGAAGAAAAGAAAAGTTGTCCAAAACAGCTTCCAATCGAATGTTCCTGTGATTGGAAAAGTCAGGAGAGTGCAAAGGTACTGTTTTCTATCAGTTGGCAAGGTGCGCACACAATCCCAGTGTTGTACAGCTTGCTTCTTCACCTTCCCGAAGCTGCCGCTCTCGCCGGCTGCCGGAGCCGAAGAAGCGGCTTCTTCGCGCAAAGACGATTGTGCCGCTCACAGTGCTCTCCTTAGCGCGGCTTCTGCCGAAAGACGCCCGGCAGCGGCTCTTACCTCCGGAGAGCATCCTACCTTCGTCTTTAGCTCCTCTACTCATCTACACCTCGGCAAAACGCTTTTCCAATATGTCTGGCGAGGAAAAACTGTGCCAGCACAGAAAACATCTCCCATCGTGTTCTAGAAGTTGCACGGATGTCTGCCAAGTGTTTGGCAGGAAGAAAAGAAAAGTTGTCCAAAACAGCTTCCAATCGAATGTTCCTGTGATTGGAAAAGTCAGGAGAGTGCAAAGGTACTGTTTTCTATCAGTTGGCAAGGTGCGCACACAATCCCAGAGTTGTACAGCTTGCTTCTTCACCTTCCCGAAGCTGCCGCTCTCGCCGGCTGCCGGAGCCCAAGAAGCGGCTTCTTCGCGCAAAGACGATTGTGCCGCTCACAGTGCTCTCCTTAGCGCGGCTTCTGCCGAAAGACGCCCGGCAGCGGCTCTTACCTCCGGAGAGCATCCTACCTTCGTCTTTAGCTCCTCTACTCATCTACACCTCGGCAAAACGCTTTTCCACTATGTCTGGCTAGGAAAAACTGTGCCAGCACAGAAAACATCTCCCATCGTGTTCTAGAAGTTGCACGGATGTCTGCCAAGTGTTTGGCAGGAAGAAAAGAAAAGTTGTCCAAAACAGCTTCCAATCGAATGTTCCTGTGATTGGAAAAGTCAGGAGAGTGCAAAGGTACTGTTTTCTATCAGTTGGCAAGGTGCGCACACAATCCCAGTGTTGTACAGCTTGCTTCTTCACCTTCCCGAAGCTGCCGCTCTCGCCGGCTGCCGGAGCCCAAGAAGCGGCTTCTTCGCGCAAAGACGATTGTGCCGCTCACAGTGCTCTCCTTAGCGCGGCTTCTGCCGAAAGACGCCCGGCAGCGGCTCTTACCTCCGGAGAGCATCCTACCTTCGTCTTTAGCTCCTCTTCTCATCTACACCTCGGCAAAACCCTTTTCCACTATGTCTGGCTAGGAAAAACTGTGCCAGCACAGAAAACATCTCCCATCGTGTTCTAGAAGTTGCACGGATGTCTGCCAAGTGTTTGGCAGGAAGAAAAGAAAAGTTGTCCAAAACAGCTTCCAATCGAATGTTCCTGTGATTGGAAAAGTCAGGAGAGTGCAAAGGTACTGTTTTCTATCAGTTGGCAAGGTGCGCACACAATCCCAGTGTTGTACAGCTTGCTTCTTCACCTTCCCAAAGCTGCCGCTCTCGCCGGCTGCCGGAGCCCAAGAAGCGGCTTCTTCGCGCAAAGACGATTGTGCCGCTCACAGTGCTCTCCTTAGCGCGGCTTCTGCCGAAAGACGCCCGGCAGCGGCTCTTACCTCCGGAGAGCATCCTACCTTCGTCTTTCGCGTCTTTTGTAGTCTACATCTTAGCAAAACGCTTTCCCACTATGTCTGGCTAGGAAAAACTGTGCCAGCACAGAAAACATCTCCCATCGTGTTCTAGAAGTTGCACGGATGTCTGCCAAGTGTTTGGCAGGAAGAAAAGAAAAGTTGTCCAAAACAGCTTCCAATCGAATGTTCCTGTGATTGGAAAAGTCAGGAGAGTGCAAAGGTACTGTTTTCTATCAGTTGGCAAGGTGCGCACACAATCCCAGTGTTGTACAGCTTGCTTCTTCACCTTCCCGAAGCTGCCGCTCTCGCCGGCTGCCGGAGCCCAAGAAGCGGCTTCTTCGCGCAAAGACGATTGTGCCGCTCACAGTGCTCTCCTTAGCGCGGCTTCTGCCGAAAGACGCCCGGCAGCGGCTCTTACCTCCGGAGAGCATCCTACCTTCGTCTTTAGCTCCTCTTCTCATCTACACCTCGGCAAAACGCTTTTCCACTATGTCTGGCTAGGAAAAACTGTGCCAGCACAGAAAACATCTCCCATCGTGTTCTAGAAGTTGCACGGATGTCTGCCAAGTGTTTGGCAGGAAGAAAAGAAAAGTTGTCCAAAACAGCTTCCAATCGAATGTTCCTGTGATTGGAAAAGTCAGGAGAGTGCAAAGGTACTGTTTTCTATTAGTTGGCAAGGTGCGCACACAATCCCAGTGTTGTACAGCTTGCTTCTTCACCTTCCCAAAGCTGCCGCTCTCGCCGGCTGCCGGAGCCCAAGAAGCGGCTTCTTCGCGCAAAGACGATTGTGCCGCTCACAGTGCTCTCCTTAGCGCGGCTTCTGCCGAAAGACGCCCGGCAGCGGCTCTTACCTCCGGAGAGCATCCTACCTTCGTCTTTAGCTCCTCTTCACATCTACCTCACGGCAAAAAGCTTTCCCTCTATGCCTGACTAGGAAAAACTGTGCCAGCACAGAAAACATCTCCCATCGTGTTCTAGAAGTTGCACGGATGTCTGCCAAGTGTTTGGCAGGAAGAAAAGAAAAGTTGTCCAAAACAGCTTCCAATCGAATGTTCCTGTGATTGGAAAAGTCAGGAGAGTGCAAAGGTACTGTTTTCTATCAGTTGGCAAGGTGCGCACACAATCCCAGTGTTGTACAGCTTGCTTCTTCACCTTCCCGAAGCTGCCGCTCTCGCCGGCTGCCGGAGCCCAAGAAGCGGCTTCTTCGCGCAAAGACGATTGTGCCGCTCACAGTGCTCTCCTTAGCGCGGCTTCTGCCGAAAGACGCCCGGCAGCGGCTCTTACCTCCGGAGAGCATCCTACCTTCGTCTTTAGCTCCTCTACTCATCTACACCTCGGCAAAACCCTTTTCCACTATGTCTGGCTAGGAAAAACTGTGCCAGCACAGAAAACATCTCCCATCGTGTTCTAGAAGTTGCACGGATGTCTGCCAAGTGTTTGGCAGGAAGAAAAGAAAAGTTGTCCAAAACAGCTTCCAATCGAATGTTCCTGTGATTGGAAAAGTCAGGAGAGTGCAAAGGTACTGTTTTCTATCAGTTGGCAAGGTGCGCACACAATCCCAGTGTTGTACAGCTTGCTTCTTCACCTTCCCGAAGCTGCCGCTCTCGCCGGCTGCCGGAGCCCAAGAAGCGGCTTCTTCGCGCAAAGACGATTGTGCCGCTCACAGTGCTCTCCTTAGCGCGGCTTCTGCCGAAAGACGCCCGGCAGCGGCTCTTACCTCCGGAGAGCATCCTACCTTCGTCTTTAGCTCCTCTACTCATCTACACCTCGGCAAAACGCTTTTCCAATATGTCTGGCGAGGAAAAACTGTGCCAGC
Source organism: Melospiza georgiana (assembly GCF_028018845.1). Lineage (NCBI taxonomy): Eukaryota > Metazoa > Chordata > Aves > Passeriformes > Passerellidae > Melospiza > Melospiza georgiana. The sequence goes on along the minus strand of NW_026652218.1, from coordinate 1,494,718 downwards.
ACAGAAAACATCTCCCATCGTGTTCTAGAAGTTGCACGGATGTCTGCCAAGTGTTTGGCAGGAAGAAAAGAAGAGTTGTCCAAAACAGCTTCCAATCGAATGTTCCTGTGATTGGAAAAGTCAGGAGAGTGCAAAGGTACTGTTTTCTATCAGTTGGCAAGGTGCGCACACAATCCCAGTGTTGTACAGCTTGCTTCTTCACCTTCCCGAAGCTGCCGCTCTCGCCGGCTGCCGGAGCCCAAGAAGCGGCTTCTTCGCGCAAAGACGATTGTGCCGCTCACAGTGCTCTCCTTAGTGCGGCTTCTGCCGAAAGACGCCCGGCAGCGGCTCTTACCTCCGGAGAGCATCCTACCTTCGTCTTTAGCTCCTCTTCTCATCTACACCTCGGCAAAACGCTTTCCCACTATGTCTGGCTAGGAAAAACTGTGCCAGCACAGAAAACATCTCCCATCGTGTTCTAGAAGTTGCACGGATGTCTGCCAAGTGTTTGGCAGGAAGAAAAGAAAAGTTGTCCAAAACAGCTTCCAATCGAATGTTCCTGTGATTGGAAAAGTCAGGAGAGTGCAAAGGTACTGTTTTCTATCAGTTGGCAAGGTGCGCACACAATCCCAGTGTTGTACAGCTTGCTTCTTCACCTTCCCGAAGCTGCCGCTCTCGCCGGCTGCCGGAGCCCAAGAAGCGGCTTCTTCGCGCAAAGACGATTGTGCCGCTCACAGTGCTCTCCTTAGCGCGGCTTCTGCCGAAAGACGCCCGGCAGCGGCTCTTACCTCCGGAGAGCATCCTACCTTCGTCTTTCGCGTCTTTTGTAGTCTACATCTTAGCAAAACGCTTTCCCACTATGTCTGGCTAGGAAAAACTGTGCCAGCACAGAAAACATCTCCCATCGTGTTCTAGAAGTTGCACGGATGTCTGCCAAGTGTTTGGCAGGAAGAAAAGAAAAGTTGTCCAAAACAGCTTCCAATCGAATGTTCCTGTGATTGGAAAAGTCAGGAGAGTGCAAAGGTACTGTTTTCTATCAGTTGGCAAGGTGCGCACACAATCCCAGTGTTGTACAGCTTGCTTCTTCACCTTCCCGAAGCTGCCGCTCTCGCCGGCTGCCGGAGCCCAAGAAGCGGCTTCTTCGCGCAAAGACGATTGTGCCGCTCACAGTGCTCTCCTTAGCGCGGCTTCTGCCGAAAGACGCCCGGCAGCGGCTCTTTCCTCCGGAGAGCATCCTACCTTCGTCTTTCGCGTCTTTTGTAGTCTACATCTTAGCAAAACGCTTTCCCACTATGTCTGGCTAGGAAAAACTGTGCCAGCACAGAAAACATCTCCCATCGTGTTCTAGAAGTTGCACGGATATCTACCAAGTGTTTGGCAGGAAGAAAAGAAAAGTTGTCCAAAACAGCTTCCAATCGAATGTTCCTGTGATTGGAAAAGTCAGGAGAGTGCAAAGGTACTGTTTTCTATCAGTTGGCAAGGTGCGCACACAATCCCAGTGTTGTACAGCTTGCTTCTTCACCTTCCCGAAGCTGCCGCTCTCGCCGGCTGCCGGAGCCCAAGAAGCGGCTTCTTTGCGCAAAGACGATTGTGCCGCTCACAGTGCTCTCCTTAGCGCGGCTTCTGCCGAAAGACGCCCGGCAGCGGCTCTTACCTCCGGAGAGCATCCTACCTTCGTCTTTAGCTCCTCTTCTCATCTACACCTCGGCAAAAAGCTTTCCCACTATGTCTGGCTAGGAAAAACTGTGCCAGCACAGAAAACATCTCCCATCGTGTTCTAGAAGTTGCACGGATGTCTGCCAAGTGTTTGGCAGGAAGAAAAGAAAAGTTGTCCAAAACAGCTTCCAATCGAATGTTCATGTGATTGGAAAAGTCAGGAGAGTGCAAAGGTACTGTTTTCTATCAGTTGGCAAGGTGCGCACACAATCCCAGTGTTGTACAGCTTGCTTCTTCACCTTCCCGAAGCTGCCGCTCTCGCCGGCTGCCGGAGCCCAAGAAGCGGCTTCTTCGCGCAAAGACGATTGTGCCGCTCACAGTGCTCTCCTTAGCGCGGCTTCTGCCGAAAGACGCCCGGCAGCGGCTCTTACCTCCGGAGAGCATCCTACCTTCGTCTTTAGCTCCTCTACTCATCTACACCTCGGCAAAACGCTTTTCCACTATGTCTGGCTAGGAAAAACTGTGCCAGCACAGAAAACATCTCCCATCGTGTTCTAGAAGTTGCACGGATGTCTGCCAAGTGTTTGGCAGGAAGAAAAGAAAAGTTGTCCAAAACAGCTTCCAATCGAATGTTCCTGTGATTGGAAAAGTCAGGAGAGTGCAAAGGTACTGTTTTCTATCAGTTGGCAAGGTGTGCACACAATCCCAGTGTTGTACAGCTTGCTTCTTCACCTTCCCGAAGCTGCCGCTCTCGCCGGCTGCCGGAGCCCAAGAAGCGGCTTCTTCGCGCAAAGACGATTGCGCCGCTCACAGTGCTCTCCTTAGCGCGGCTTCTGCCGAAAGACGCCCGGCAGCGGCTCTTACCTCCGGAGAGCATCCTACCTTCGTCTTTAGCTCCTCTACTCATCTACACCTCGGCAAAACGCTTTTCCAATATGTCTGGCGAGGAAAAACTGTGCCAGCACAGAAAACATCTCCCATCGTGTTCTAGAAGTTGCACGGATGTCTGCCAAGTGTTTGGCAGGAAGAAAAGAAAAGTTGTCCAAAACAGCTTCCAATCGAATGTTCATGTGATTGGAAAAGTCAGGAGAGTGCAAAGGTACTGTTTTCTATCAGTTGGCAAGGTGCGCACACAATCCCAGTGTTGTACAGCTTGCTTCTTCACCTTCCCGAAGCTGCCGCTCTCGCCGGCTGCCGGAGCCCAAGAAGCGGCTTCTTCGCGCAAAGACGATTGTGCCGCTCACAGTGCTCTCCTTAGCGCGGCTTCTGCCGAAAGACGCCCGGCAGCGGCTCTTACCTCCGGAGAGCATCCTACCTTCGTCTTTAGCTCCTCTACTCATCTACACCTCGGCAAAACCCTTTTCCACTATGTCTGGCTAGGAAAAACTGTGCCAGCACAGAAAACATCTCCCATCGTGTTCTAGAAGTTGCACGGATGTCTGCCAAGTGTTTGGCAGGAAGAAAAGAAAAGTTGTCCAAAACAGCTTCCAATCGAATGTTCCTGTGATTGGAAAAGTCAGGAGAGTGCAAAGGTACTGTTTTCTATCAGTTGGCAAGGTGTGCACACAATCCCAGTGTTGTACAGCTTGCTTCTTCACCTTCCCGAAGCTGCCGCTCTCGCCGGCTGCCGGAGCCCAAGAAGCGGCTTCTTCGCGCAAAGACGATTGTGCCGCTCACAGTGCTCTCCTTAGCGCGGCTTCTGCCGAAAGACGCCCGGCAGCGGCTCTTACCTCCGGAGAGCATCCTACCTTCGTCTTTAGCTCCTCTACTCATCTACACCTCGGCAAAACGTTTTTCCAATATGTCTGGCGAGGAAAAACTGTGCCAGCACAGAAAACATCTCCCATCGTGTTCTAGAAGTTGCACGGATGTCTGCCAAGTGTTTGGCAGGAAGAAAAGAAAAGTTGTCCAAAACAGCTTCCAATCGAATGTTCCTGTGATTGGAAAAGTCAGGAGAGTGCAAAGGTACTGTTTTCTATCAGTTGGCAAGGTGCGCACACAATCCCAGTGTTGTACAGCTTGCTTCTTCACCTTCCCGAAGCTGCCGCTCTCGCCGGCTGCCGGAGCCCAAGAAGCGGCTTCTTCGCGCAAAGACGATTGTGCCGCTCACAGTGCTCTCCTTAGCGCGGCTTCTGCCGAAAGACGCCCGGCAGCGGCTCTTACCTCCGGAGAGCATCCTACCTTCGTCTTTAGCTCCTCTACTCATCTACACCTCGGCAAAACGCTTTTCCAATATGTCTGGCGAGGAAAAACTGTGCCAGCACAGAAAACATCTCCCATCGTGTTCTAGAAGTTGCACGGATGTCTGCCAAGTGTTTGGCAGGAAGAAAAGAAAAGTTGTCCAAAACAGCTTCCAATCGAATGTTCCTGTGATTGGAAAAGTCAGGAGAGTGCAAAGGTACTGTTTTCTATCAGTTGGCAAGGTGCGCACACAATCCCAGTGTTGTACAGCTTGCTTCTTCACCTTCCCGAAGCTGCCGCTCTCGCCGGCTGCCGGAGCCCAAGAAGCGGCTTCTTCGCGCAAAGACGATTGTGCCGCTCACAGTGCTCTCCTTAGCGCGGCTTCTGCCGAAAGACGCCCGGCAGCGGCTCTTACCTCCGGAGAGCATCCTACCTTCGTCTTTAGCTCCTCTACTCATCTACACCTCGGCAAAACGCTTTTCCACTATGTCTGGCTAGGAAAAACTGTGCCAGCACAGAAAACATCTCCCATCGTGTTCTAGAAGTTGCACGGATGTCTGCCAAGTGTTTGGCAGGAAGAAAAGAAAAGTTGTCCAAAACAGCTTCCAATCGAATGTTCCTGTGATTGGAAAAGTCAGGAGAGTGCAAAGGTACTGTTTTCTATCAGTTGGCAAGGTGCGCACACAATCCCAGTGTTGTACAGCTTGCTTCTTCACCTTCCCGAAGCTGCCGCTCTCGCCGGCTGCCGGAGCCCAAGAAGCGGCTTCTTCGCGCAAAGACGATTGTGCCGCTCACAGTGCTCTCCTTAGCGCGGCTTCTGCCGAAAGACGCCCGGCAGCGGCTCTTACCTCCGGAGAGCATCCTACCTTCGTCCTTAGCTCCTCTTCTCATCTACACCTCGGCAAAACCCTTTTCCACTATGTCTGGCTAGGAAAAACTGTGCCAGCACAGAAAACATCTCCCATCGTGTTCTAGAAGTTGCACGGATGTCTGCCAAGTGTTTGGCAGGAAGAAAAGAAAAGTTGTCCAAAACAGCTTCCAATCGAATGTTCCTGTGATTGGAAAAGTCAGGAGAGTGCAAAGGTACTGTTTTCTATCAGTTGGCAAGGTGCGCACACAATCCCAGTGTTGTACAGCTTGCTTCTTCACCTTCCCGAAGCTGCCGCTCTCGCCGGCTGCCGGAGCCCAAGAAGCGGCTTCTTCGCGCAAAGACGATTGTGCCGCTCACAGTGCTCTCCTTAGCGCGGCTTCTGCCGAAAGACGCCCGGCAGCGGCTCTTACCTCCGGAGAGCATCCTACCTTCGTCTTTCGCGTCTTTTGTAGTCTACATCTTAGCAAAACGCTTTCCCACTATGTCTGGCTAGGAAAAACTGTGCCAGCACAGAAAACATCTCCCATCGTGTTCTAGAAGTTGCACGGATGTCTGCCAAGTGTTTGGCAGGAAGAAAAGAAAAGTTGTCCAAAACAGCTTCCAATCGAATGTTCCTGTGATTGGAAAAGTCAGGAGAGTGCAAAGGTACTGTTTTCTATCAGTTGGCAAGGTGCGCACACAATCCCAGTGTTGTACAGCTTGCTTCTTCACCTTCCCGAAGCTGCCGCTCTCGCCGGCTGCCGGAGCCCAAGAAGCGGCTTCTTCGCGCAAAGACGATTGTGCCGCTCACAGTGCTCTCCTTAGCGCGGCTTCTGCCGAAAGACGCCCGGCAGCGGCTCTTACCTCCGGAGAGCATCCTACCTTCGTCTTTAGCTCCTCTTCTCATCTACACCTCGGCAAAACGCTTTTCCACTATGTCTGGCTAGGAAAAACTGTGCCAGCACAGAAAACATCTCCCATCGTGTTCTAGAAGTTGCACGGATGTCTGCCAAGTGTTTGGCAGGAAGAAAAGAAAAGTTGTCCAAAACAGCTTCCAATCGAATGTTCATGTGATTGGAAAAGTCAGGAGAGTGCAAAGGTACTGTTTTCTATCAGTTGGCAAGGTGCGCACACAATCCCAGTGTTGTACAGCTTGCTTCTTCACCTTCCCGAAGCTGCCGCTCTCGCCGGCTGCCGGAGCCCAAGAAGCGGCTTCTTCGCGCAAAGACGATTGTGCCGCTCACAGTGCTCTCCTTAGCGCGGCTTCTGCCGAAAGACGCCCGGCAGCGGCTCTTACCTCCGGAGAGCATCCTACCTTCGTCTTTAGCTCCTCTTCTCATCTACACCTCGGCAAAACGCTTTTCCACTATGTCTGGCTAGGAAAAACTGTGCCAGCACAGAAAACATCTCCCATCGTGTTCTAGAAGTTGCACGGATGTCTGCCAAGTGTTTGGCAGGAAGAAAAGAAAAGTTGTCCAAAACAGCTTCCAATCGAATGTTCATGTGATTGGAAAAGTCAGGAGAGTGCAAAGGTACTGTTTTCTATCAGTTGGCAAGGTGCGCACACAATCCCAGTGTTGTACAGCTTGCTTCTTCACCTTCCCGAAGCTGCCGCTCTCGCCGGCTGCCGGAGCCCAAGAAGCGGCTTCTTCGCGCAAAGACGATTGTGCCGCTCACAGTGCTCTCCTTAGCGCGGCTTCTGCCGAAAGACGCCCGGCAGCGGCTCTTACCTCCAGAGAGCATCCTACCTTCGTCTTTAGCTCCTCTTCTAATCTACCTCACGGCAAAACGCTTTTCCACTATGTCTGGCTAGGAAAAACTGTGCCAGCACAGAAAACATCTCCCATCGTGTTCTAGAAGTTGCACGGATGTCTGCCAAGTGTTTGGCAGGAAGAAAAGAAAAGTTGTCCAAAACAGCTTCCAATCGAATGTTCCTGTGATTGGAAAAGTCAGGAGAGTGCAAAGGTACTGTTTTCTATCAGTTGGCAAGGTGCGCACACAATCCCAGTGTTGTACAGCTTGCTTCTTCACCTTCCCGAAGCTGCCGCTCTCGCCGGCTGCCGGAGCCCAAGAAGCGGCTTCTTCGCGCAAAGACGATTGTGCCGCTCACAGTGCTCTCCTTAGCGCGGCTTCTGCCGAAAGACGCCCGGCAGCGGCTCTTACCTCCGGAGAGCATCCTACCTTCGTCTTTAGCTCCTCTACTCATCTACACCTCGGCAAAACGCTTTTCCACTATGTCTGGCTAGGAAAAACTGTGCCAGCACAGAAAACATCTCCCATCGTGTTCTAGAAGTTGCACGGATGTCTGCCAAGTGTTTGGCAGGAAGAAAAGAAAAGTTGTCCAAAACAGCTTCCAATCGAATGTTCCTGTGATTGGAAAAGTCAGGAGAGTGCAAAGGTACTGTTTTCTATCAGTTGGCAAGGTGTGCACACAATCCCAGTGTTGTACAGCTTGCTTCTTCACCTTCCCGAAGCTGCCGCTCTCGCCGGCTGCCGGAGCCGAAGAAGCGGCTTCTTCGCGCAAAGACGATTGTGCCGCTCACAGTGCTCTCCTTAGCGCGGCTTCTGCCGAAAGACGCCCGGCAGCGGCTCTTACCTCCGGAGAGCATCCTACCTTCGTCTTTAGCTCCTCTACTCATCTACACCTCGGCAAAACGCTTTTCCAATATGTCTGGCGAGGAAAAACTGTGCCAGCACAGAAAACATCTCCCATCGTGTTCTAGAAGTTGCACGGATGTCTGCCAAGTGTTTGGCAGGAAGAAAAGAAAAGTTGTCCAAAACAGCTTCCAATCGAATGTTCCTGTGATTGGAAAAGTCAGGAGAGTGCAAAGGTACTGTTTTCTATCAGTTGGCAAGGTGCGCACACAATCCCAGAGTTGTACAGCTTGCTTCTTCACCTTCCCGAAGCTGCCGCTCTCGCCGGCTGCCGGAGCCCAAGAAGCGGCTTCTTCGCGCAAAGACGATTGTGCCGCTCACAGTGCTCTCCTTAGCGCGGCTTCTGCCGAAAGACGCCCGGCAGCGGCTCTTACCTCCGGAGAGCATCCTACCTTCGTCTTTAGCTCCTCTACTCATCTACACCTCGGCAAAACGCTTTTCCACTATGTCTGGCTAGGAAAAACTGTGCCAGCACAGAAAACATCTCCCATCGTGTTCTAGAAGTTGCACGGATGTCTGCCAAGTGTTTGGCAGGAAGAAAAGAAAAGTTGTCCAAAACAGCTTCCAATCGAATGTTCCTGTGATTGGAAAAGTCAGGAGAGTGCAAAGGTACTGTTTTCTATCAGTTGGCAAGGTGCGCACACAATCCCAGTGTTGTACAGCTTGCTTCTTCACCTTCCCGAAGCTGCCGCTCTCGCCGGCTGCCGGAGCCCAAGAAGCGGCTTCTTCGCGCAAAGACGATTGTGCCGCTCACAGTGCTCTCCTTAGCGCGGCTTCTGCCGAAAGACGCCCGGCAGCGGCTCTTACCTCCGGAGAGCATCCTACCTTCGTCTTTAGCTCCTCTTCTCATCTACACCTCGGCAAAACCCTTTTCCACTATGTCTGGCTAGGAAAAACTGTGCCAGCACAGAAAACATCTCCCATCGTGTTCTAGAAGTTGCACGGATGTCTGCCAAGTGTTTGGCAGGAAGAAAAGAAAAGTTGTCCAAAACAGCTTCCAATCGAATGTTCCTGTGATTGGAAAAGTCAGGAGAGTGCAAAGGTACTGTTTTCTATCAGTTGGCAAGGTGCGCACACAATCCCAGTGTTGTACAGCTTGCTTCTTCACCTTCCCAAAGCTGCCGCTCTCGCCGGCTGCCGGAGCCCAAGAAGCGGCTTCTTCGCGCAAAGACGATTGTGCCGCTCACAGTGCTCTCCTTAGCGCGGCTTCTGCCGAAAGACGCCCGGCAGCGGCTCTTACCTCCGGAGAGCATCCTACCTTCGTCTTTCGCGTCTTTTGTAGTCTACATCTTAGCAAAACGCTTTCCCACTATGTCTGGCTAGGAAAAACTGTGCCAGCACAGAAAACATCTCCCATCGTGTTCTAGAAGTTGCACGGATGTCTGCCAAGTGTTTGGCAGGAAGAAAAGAAAAGTTGTCCAAAACAGCTTCCAATCGAATGTTCCTGTGATTGGAAAAGTCAGGAGAGTGCAAAGGTACTGTTTTCTATCAGTTGGCAAGGTGCGCACACAATCCCAGTGTTGTACAGCTTGCTTCTTCACCTTCCCGAAGCTGCCGCTCTCGCCGGCTGCCGGAGCCCAAGAAGCGGCTTCTTCGCGCAAAGACGATTGTGCCGCTCACAGTGCTCTCCTTAGCGCGGCTTCTGCCGAAAGACGCCCGGCAGCGGCTCTTACCTCCGGAGAGCATCCTACCTTCGTCTTTAGCTCCTCTTCTCATCTACACCTCGGCAAAACGCTTTTCCACTATGTCTGGCTAGGAAAAACTGTGCCAGCACAGAAAACATCTCCCATCGTGTTCTAGAAGTTGCACGGATGTCTGCCAAGTGTTTGGCAGGAAGAAAAGAAAAGTTGTCCAAAACAGCTTCCAATCGAATGTTCCTGTGATTGGAAAAGTCAGGAGAGTGCAAAGGTACTGTTTTCTATTAGTTGGCAAGGTGCGCACACAATCCCAGTGTTGTACAGCTTGCTTCTTCACCTTCCCAAAGCTGCCGCTCTCGCCGGCTGCCGGAGCCCAAGAAGCGGCTTCTTCGCGCAAAGACGATTGTGCCGCTCACAGTGCTCTCCTTAGCGCGGCTTCTGCCGAAAGACGCCCGGCAGCGGCTCTTACCTCCGGAGAGCATCCTACCTTCGTCTTTAGCTCCTCTTCACATCTACCTCACGGCAAAAAGCTTTCCCTCTATGCCTGACTAGGAAAAACTGTGCCAGCACAGAAAACATCTCCCATCGTGTTCTAGAAGTTGCACGGATGTCTGCCAAGTGTTTGGCAGGAAGAAAAGAAAAGTTGTCCAAAACAGCTTCCAATCGAATGTTCCTGTGATTGGAAAAGTCAGGAGAGTGCAAAGGTACTGTTTTCTATCAGTTGGCAAGGTGCGCACACAATCCCAGTGTTGTACAGCTTGCTTCTTCACCTTCCCGAAGCTGCCGCTCTCGCCGGCTGCCGGAGCCCAAGAAGCGGCTTCTTCGCGCAAAGACGATTGTGCCGCTCACAGTGCTCTCCTTAGCGCGGCTTCTGCCGAAAGACGCCCGGCAGCGGCTCTTACCTCCGGAGAGCATCCTACCTTCGTCTTTAGCTCCTCTACTCATCTACACCTCGGCAAAACCCTTTTCCACTATGTCTGGCTAGGAAAAACTGTGCCAGCACAGAAAACATCTCCCATCGTGTTCTAGAAGTTGCACGGATGTCTGCCAAGTGTTTGGCAGGAAGAAAAGAAAAGTTGTCCAAAACAGCTTCCAATCGAATGTTCCTGTGATTGGAAAAGTCAGGAGAGTGCAAAGGTACTGTTTTCTATCAGTTGGCAAGGTGCGCACACAATCCCAGTGTTGTACAGCTTGCTTCTTCACCTTCCCGAAGCTGCCGCTCTCGCCGGCTGCCGGAGCCCAAGAAGCGGCTTCTTCGCGCAAAGACGATTGTGCCGCTCACAGTGCTCTCCTTAGCGCGGCTTCTGCCGAAAGACGCCCGGCAGCGGCTCTTACCTCCGGAGAGCATCCTACCTTCGTCTTTAGCTCCTCTACTCATCTACACCTCGGCAAAACGCTTTTCCAATATGTCTGGCGAGGAAAAACTGTGCCAGCACAGAAAACATCTCCCATCGTGTTCTAGAAGTTGCACGGATGTCTGCCAAGTGTTTGGCAGGAAGAAAAGAAGAGTTGTCCAAAACAGCTTCCAATCGAATGTTCCTGTGATTGGAAAAGTCAGGAGAGTGCAAAGGTACTGTTTTCTATCAGTTGGCAAGGTGCGCACACAATCCCAGTGTTGTACAGCTTGCTTCTTCACCTTCCCGAAGCTGCCGCTCTCGCCGGCTGCCGGAGCCCAAGAAGCGGCTTCTTCGCGCAAAGACGATTGTGCCGCTCACAGTGCTCTCCTTAGTGCGGCTTCTGCCGAAAGACGCCCGGCAGCGGCTCTTACCTCCGGAGAGCATCCTACCTTCGTCTTTAGCTCCTCTTCTCATCTACACCTCGGCAAAACGCTTTCCCACTATGTCTGGCTAGGAAAAACTGTGCCAGCACAGAAAACATCTCCCATCGTGTTCTAGAAGTTGCACGGATGTCTGCCAAGTGTTTGGCAGGAAGAAAAGAAAAGTTGTCCAAAACAGCTTCCAATCGAATGTTCCTGTGATTGGAAAAGTCAGGAGAGTGCAAAGGTACTGTTTTCTATCAGTTGGCAAGGTGCGCACACAATCCCAGTGTTGTACAGCTTGCTTCTTCACCTTCCCGAAGCTGCCGCTCTCGCCGGCTGCCGGAGCCCAAGAAGCGGCTTCTTCGCGCAAAGACGATTGTGCCGCTCACAGTGCTCTCCTTAGCGCGGCTTCTGCCGAAAGACGCCCGGCAGCGGCTCTTACCTCCGGAGAGCATCCTACCTTCGTCTTTCGCGTCTTTTGTAGTCTACATCTTAGCAAAACGCTTTCCCACTATGTCTGGCTAGGAAAAACTGTGCCAGCACAGAAAACATCTCCCATCGTGTTCTAGAAGTTGCACGGATGTCTGCCAAGTGTTTGGCAGGAAGAAAAGAAAAGTTGTCCAAAACAGCTTCCAATCGAATGTTCCTGTGATTGGAAAAGTCAGGAGAGTGCAAAGGTACTGTTTTCTATCAGTTGGCAAGGTGCGCACACAATCCCAGTGTTGTACAGCTTGCTTCTTCACCTTCCCGAAGCTGCCGCTCTCGCCGGCTGCCGGAGCCCAAGAAGCGGCTTCTTCGCGCAAAGACGATTGTGCCGCTCACAGTGCTCTCCTTAGCGCGGCTTCTGCCGAAAGACGCCCGGCAGCGGCTCTTTCCTCCGGAGAGCATCCTACCTTCGTCTTTCGCGTCTTTTGTAGTCTACATCTTAGCAAAACGCTTTCCCACTATGTCTGGCTAGGAAAAACTGTGCCAGCACAGAAAACATCTCCCATCGTGTTCTAGAAGTTGCACGGATATCTACCAAGTGTTTGGCAGGAAGAAAAGAAAAGTTGTCCAAAACAGCTTCCAATCGAATGTTCCTGTGATTGGAAAAGTCAGGAGAGTGCAAAGGTACTGTTTTCTATCAGTTGGCAAGGTGCGCACACAATCCCAGTGTTGTACAGCTTGCTTCTTCACCTTCCCGAAGCTGCCGCTCTCGCCGGCTGCCGGAGCCCAAGAAGCGGCTTCTTTGCGCAAAGACGATTGTGCCGCTCACAGTGCTCTCCTTAGCGCGGCTTCTGCCGAAAGACGCCCGGCAGCGGCTCTTACCTCCGGAGAGCATCCTACCTTCGTCTTTAGCTCCTCTTCTCATCTACACCTCGGCAAAAAGCTTTCCCACTATGTCTGGCTAGGAAAAACTGTGCCAGCACAGAAAACATCTCCCATCGTGTTCTAGAAGTTGCACGGATGTCTGCCAAGTGTTTGGCAGGAAGAAAAGAAAAGTTGTCCAAAACAGCTTCCAATCGAATGTTCATGTGATTGGAAAAGTCAGGAGAGTGCAAAGGTACTGTTTTCTATCAGTTGGCAAGGTGCGCACACAATCCCAGTGTTGTACAGCTTGCTTCTTCACCTTCCCGAAGCTGCCGCTCTCGCCGGCTGCCGGAGCCGAAGAACCGGCTTCTTCGCGCAAAGACGATTGTGCCGCTCACAGTGCTCTCCTTAGCGCGGCTTCTGCCGAAAGACGCCCGGCAGCGGCTCTTACCTCCGGAGAGCATCCTACCTTCGTCTTTAGCTCCTCTTCTCATCTACACGTCGGCAAAAAGCTTTTCCAATATGTCTGGCTAGGAAAAACTGTGCCAGCACAGAAAATATCTCCCATCGTGTTCTAGAAGTTGCACGGATGTCTGCCAAGTGTTTGGCAGGAAGAAAAGAAAAGTTGTCCAAAACAGCTTCCAATCGAATGTTCATGTGATTGGAAAAGTCAGGAGAGTGCAAAGGTACTGTTTTCTATCAGTTGGCAAGGTGCGCACACAATCCCAGTGTTGTACAGCTTGCTTCTTCACCTTCCCGAAGCTGCCGCTCTCGCCGGCTGCCGGAGCCGAAGAAGCGGCTTCTTCGCGCAAAGACGATTGTGCCGCTCACAGTGCTCTCCTTAGCGCGGCTTCTGCCGAAAGACGCCCGGCAGCGGCTCTTTCCTCCGGAGAGCATCCTACCTTCGTCTTTCGCGTCTTTTGTAGTCTACATCTTAGCAAAACGCTTTCCCACTATGTCTGGCGAGGAAAAACTGTGCCAGCACAGAAAACATCTCCCATCGTGTTCTAGATGTTGCACGGATGTCTGCCAAGTGTTTGGCAGGAAGAAAAGAAAAGTTGTCCAAAACAGCTTCCAATCGAATGTTCCTGTGATTGGAAAAGTCAGGAGAGTGCAAAGGTACTGTTTTCTATCAGTTGGCAAGGTGCGCACACAATCCCAGTGTTGTACAGCTTGCTTCTTCACCTTCCCGAAGCTGCCGCTCTCGCCGGCTGCCGGAGCCCAAGAAGCGGCTTCTTCGCGCAAAGACGATTGTGCCGCTCACAGTGCTCTCCTTAGCGCGGCTTCTGCCGAAAGACGCCCGGCAGCGGCTCTTACCTCCGGAGAGCATCCTACCTTCGTCTTTAGCTCCTCTTCTCATCTACCTCACGGCAAAAAGCTTTCCCTCTATGCCTGACTAGGAAAACCTGTGCCAGCACAGAAAACATCTCCCATCGTGTTCTAGAAGTTGCACGGATGTCTGCCAAGTGTTTGGCAGGAAGAAAAGAAAAGTTGTCCAAAACAGCTTCCAATCGAATGTTCATGTGATTGGAAAAGTCAGGAGAGTGCAAAGGTACTGTTTTCTATCAGTTGGCAAGGTGCGCACACAATCCCAGTGTTGTACAGCTTGCTTCTTCACCTTCCCGAAGCTGCCGCTCTCGCCGGCTGCCGGAGCCCAAGAAGCGGCTTCTTCGCGCAAAGACGATTGTGCCGCTCACAGTGCTCTCCTTAGCGCGGCTTCTGCCGAAAGACGCCCGGCAGCGGCTCTTACCTCCGGAGAGCATCCTACCTTCGTCTTTAGCTCCTCTTCTCATCTACACTTCGGCAAAAAGCTTTTCCAATATGTCTGGCTAGGAAAAACTGTGCCAGCACAGAAAACATCTCCCATCGTGTTCTAGAAGTTGCACGGATGTCTGCCAAGTGTTTGGCAGGAAGAAAAGAAAAGTTGTCCAAAACAGCTTCCAATCGAATGTTCCTGTGATTGGAAAAGTCAGGAGAGTGCAAAGGTACTGTTTTCTATCAGTTGGCAAGGTGCGCACAAAATCCCAGTGTTGTACAGCTTGCTTCTTCACCTTCCCGAAGCTGCCGCTCTCGCCGGCTGCCGGAGCCCAAGAAGCGGCTTCTTCGCGCAAAGACGATTGTGCCGCTCACAGTGCTCTCCTTAGCGCGGCTTCTGCCGAAAGACGCCCGGCAGCGGCTCTTACCTCCGGAGAGCATCCTACCTTCGTCTTTAGCTCCTCTACTCATCTACACCTCGGCAAAACGCTTTTCCAATATGTCTGGCGAGGAAAAACTGTGCCAGCACAGAAAACATCTCCCATCGTGTTCTAGAAGTTGCACGGATGTCTGCCAAGTGTTTGGCAGGAAGAAAAGAAAAGTTGTCCAAAACAGCTTCCAATCGAATGTTCATGTGATTGGAAAAGTCAGGAGAGTGCAAAGGTACTGTTTTCTATCAGTTGGCAAGGTGCGCACACAATCCCAGTGTTGTACAGCTTGCTTCTTCACCTTCCCGAAGCTGCCGCTCTCGCCGGCTGCCGGAGCCCAAGAAGCGGCTTCTTCGCGCAAAGACGATTGTGCCGCTCACAGTGCTCTCCTTAGCGCGGCTTCTGCCGAAAGACGCCCGGCAGCGGCTCTTACCTCCGGAGAGCATCCTACCTTCGTCTTTAGCTCCTCTACTCATCTACACCTCGGCAAAACGCTTTTCCACTATGTCTGGCTAGGAAAAACTGTGCCAGCACAGAAAACATCTCCCATCGTGTTCTAGAAGTTGCACGGATGTCTGCCAAGTGTTTGGCAGGAAGAAAAGAAAAGTTGTCCAAAACAGCTTCCAATCGAATGTTCCTGTGATTGGAAAAGTCAGGAGAGTGCAAAGGTACTGTTTTCTATCAGTTGGCAAGGTGCGCACACAATCCCAGTGTTGTACAGCTTGCTTCTTCACCTTCCCGAAGCTGCCGCTCTCGCCGGCTGCCGGAGCCCAAGAAGCGGCTTCTTCGCGCAAAGACGATTGTGCCGCTCACAGTGCTCTCCTTAGCGCGGCTTCTGCCGAAAGACGCCCGGCAGCGGCTCTTTCCTCCGGAGAGCATCCTACCTTCGTCTTTAGCTCCTCTACTCATCTACACCTCGGCAAAACGCTTTTCCACTATGTCTGGCTAGGAAAAACTGTGCCAGCACAGAAAACATCTCCCATCGTGTTCTAGAAGTTGCACGGATGTCTGCCAAGTGTTTGGCAGGAAGAAAAGAAAAGTTGTCCAAAACAGCTTCCAATCGAATGTTCCTGTGATTGGAAAAGTCAGGAGAGTGCAAAGGTACTGTTTTCTATCAGTTGGCAAGGTGCGCACACAATCCCAGTGTTGTACAGCTTGCTTCTTCACCTTCCCGAAGCTGCCGCTCTCGCCGGCTGCCGGAGCCCAAGAAGCGGCTTCTTCGCGCAAAGACGATTGTGCCGCTCACAGTGCTCTCCTTAGCGCGGCTTCTGCCGAAAGACGCCCGGCAGCGGCTCTTACCTCCGGAGAGCATCCTACCTTCGTCTTTAGCTCCTCTTCTCATCTACACCTCGGCAAAAAGCTTTTCCACTATGTCTGGCTAGGAAAAACTGTGCCAGCACAGAAAACATCTCCCCTCGTGTTCTAGAAGTTGCACGGATGTCTGCCAAGTGTTTGGCAGGAAGAAAAGAAAAGTTGTCCAAAACAGCTTCCAATCGAATGTTCCTGTGATTGGAAAAGTCAGGAGAGTGCAAAGGTACTGTTTTCTATCAGTTGGCAAGGTGCGCACACAATCCCAGTGTTGTACAGCTTGCTTCTTCACCTCCCCGAAGCTGCCGCTCTCGCCGGCTGCCGGAGCCCAAGAAGCGGCTTCTTCGCGCAAAGACGATTGTGCCGCTCACAGTGCTCTCCTTAGCGCGGCTTCTGCCGAAAGACGCCCGGCAGCGGCTCTTACCTCCGGAGAGCATCCTACCTTCGTCTTTAGCTCCTCTACTCATCTACACCTCGGCAAAACGCTTTTCCACTATGTCTGGCTAGGAAAAACTGTGCCAGCACAGAAAACATCTCCCATCGTGTTCTAGAAGTTGCACGGATGTCTGCCAAGTGTTTGGCAGGAAGAAAAGAAAAGTTGTCCAAAACAGCTTCCAATCGAATGTTCCTGTGATTGGAAAAGTCAGGAGAGTGCAAAGGTACTGTTTTCTATCAGTTGGCAAGGTGCGCACACAATCCCAGTGTTGTACAGCTTGCTTCTTCACCTTCCCGAAGCTGCCGCTCTCGCCGGCTGCCGGAGCCCAAGAAGCGGCTTCTTCGCGCAAAGACGATTGTGCCGCTCACAGTGCTCTCCTTAGCGCGGCTTCTGCCGAAAGACGCCCGGCAGCGGCTCTTACCTCCGGAGAGCATCCTACCTTCGTCTTTAGCTCCTCTTCTCATCTACACCTCGGCAAAACCCTTTTCCACTATGTCTGGCTAGGAAAAACTGTGCCAGCACAGAAAACATCTCCCATCGTGTTCTAGAAGTTGCACGGATGTCTGCCAAGTGTTTGGCAGGAAGAAAAGAAAAGTTGTCCAAAACAGCTTCCAATCGAATGTTCATGTGATTGGAAAAGTCAGGAGAGTGCAAAGGTACTGTTTTCTATCAGTTGGCAAGGTGCGCACACAATCCCAGTGTTGTACAGCTTGCTTCTTCACCTTCCCGAAGCTGCCGCTCTCGCCGGCTGCCGGAGCCGAAAAAGCGGCTTCTTCGCGCAAAGACGATTGTGCCGCTCACAGTGCTCTCCTTAGCGCGGCTTCTGCCGAAAGACGCCCGGCAGCGGCTCTTACCTCCGGAGAGCATCCTACCTTCGTCTTTCGCGTCTTTTGTAGTCTACATCTTAGCAAAACGCTTTCCCACTATGTCTGGCTAGGAAAAACTGTGCCAGCACAGAAAACATCTCCCATCGTGTTCTAGAAGTTGCACGGATGTCTGCCAAGTGTTTGGCAGGAAGAAAAGAAAAGTTGTCCAAAACAGCTTCCAATCGAATGTTCCTGTGATTGGAAAAGTCAGGAGAGTGCAAAGGTACTGTTTTCTATCAGTTGGCAAGGTGCGCACACAATCCCAGTGTTGTACAGCTTGCTTCTTCACCTTCCCGAAGCTGCCGCTCTCGCCGGCTGCCGGAGCCCAAGAAGCGGCTTCTTCGCGCAAAGACGATTGTGCCGCTCACAGTGCTCTCCTTAGCGCGGCTTCTGCCGAAAGACGCCCGGCAGCGGCTCTTTCCTCCGGAGAGCATCCTACCTTCGTCTTTAGCTCCTCTTCTCATCTACACCTCGGCAAAACGCTTTTCCAATATGTCTGGCGAGGAAAAACTGTGCCAGCACAGAAAACATCTCCCATCGTGTTCTAGAAGTTGCACGGATGTCTGCCAAGTGTTTGGCAGGAAGAAAAGAAAAGTTGTCCAAAACAGCTTCCAATCGAATGTTCATGTGATTGGAAAAGTCAGGAGAGTGCAAAGGTACTGTTTTCTATCAGTTGGCAAGGTGCGCACACAATCCCAGTGTTGTACAGCTTGCTTCTTCACCTTCCCGAAGCTGCCGCTCTCGCCGGCTGCCGGAGCCGAAGAACCGGCTTCTTCGCGCAAAGACGATTGTGCCGCTCACAGTGCTCTCCTTAGCGCGGCTTCTGCCGAAAGACGCCCGGCAGCGGCTCTTACCTCCGGAGAGCATCCTACCTTCGTCTTTAGCTCCTCTTCTCATCTACACTTCGACAAAACGCTTTTCCAATATGTCTGGCTAGGAAAAACTGTGCCAGCACAGAAAACATCTCCCATCGTGTTCTAGAAGTTGCACGGATGTCTGCCAAGTGTTTGGCAGGAAGAAAAGAAAAGTTGTCCAAAACAGCTTCCAATCGAATGTTCCTGTGATTGGAAAAGTCAGGAGAGTGCAAAGGTACTGTTTTCTATCAGTTGGCAAGGTGCGCACACAATCCCAGTGTTGTACAGCTTGCTTCTTCACCTTCCCGAAGCTGCCGCTCTCGCCGGCTGCCGGAGCCGAAGAAGCGGCTTCTTCGCGCAAAGACGATTGTGCCGCTCACAGTGCTCTCCTTAGCGCGGCTTCTGCCGAAAGACGCCCGGCAGCGGCTCTTTCCTCCGGAGAGCATCCTACCTTCGTCTTTCGCGTCTTTTGTAGTCTACATCTTAGCAAAACGCTTTCCCACTATGTCTGGCTAGGAAAAACTGTGCCAGCACAGAAAACATCTCCCATCGTGTTCTAGAAGTTGCACGGATGTCTGCCAAGTGTTTGGCAGGAAGAAAAGAAAAGTTGTCCAAAACAGCTTCCAATCGAATGTTCCTGTGATTGGAAAAGTCAGGAGAGTGCAAAGGTACTGTTTTCTATCAGTTGGCAAGGTGCGCACACAATCCCAGTGTTGTACAGCTTGCTTCTTCACCTTCCCGAAGCTGCCGCTCTCGCCGGCTGCCGGAGCCCAAGAAGCGGCTTCTTCGCGCAAAGACGATTGTGCCGCTCACAGTGCTCTCCTTAGCGCGGCTTCTGCCGAAAGACGCCCGGCAGCGGCTCTTACCTCCGGAGAGCATCCTACCTTCGTCTTTAGCTCCTCTTCTCATCTACACTTCGACAAAACGCTTTTCCACTATGTCTGGCTAGGAAAAACTGTGCCAGCACAGAAAACATCTCCCATCGTGTTCTAGAAGTTGCACGGATGTCTGCCAAGTGTTTGGCAGGAAGAAAAGAAAAGTTGTCCAAAACAGCTTCCAATCGAATGTTCATGTGATTGGAAAAGTCAGGAGAGTGCAAAGGTACTGTTTTCTATCAGTTGGCAAGGTGCGCACACAATCCCAGTGTTGTACAGCTTGCTTCTTCACCTTCCCGAAGCTGCCGCTCTCGCCGGCTGCCGGAGCCGAAGAAGGGGCTTCTTCGGGCAAAGACGATTGTGCCGCTCACAGTGCTCTCCTTAGCGCGGCTTCTGCCGAAAGACGCCCGGCAGCGGCTCTTACCTCCGGAGAGCATCCTACCTTCGTCTTTCGCGTCTTTTGTAGTCTACATCTTAGCAAAACGCTTTTCCACTATGTCTGGCTAGGAAAAACTGTGCCAGCACAGAAAACATCTCCCATCGTGTTCTAGAAGTTGCACGGATGTCTGCCAAGTGTTTGGCAGGAAGAAAAGAAAAGTTGTCCAAAACAGCTTCCAATCGAATGTTCATGTGATTGGAAAAGTCAGGAGAGTGCAAAGGTACTGTTTTCTATCAGTTGGCAAGGTGCGCACACAATCCCAGTGTTGTACAGCTTGCTTCTTCACCTTCCCGAAGCTGCCGCTCTCGCCGGCTGCCGGAGCCCAAGAAGCGGCTTCTTCGCGCAAAGACGATTGTGCCGCTCACAGTGCTCTCCTTAGCGCGGCTTCTGCCGAAAGACGCCCGGCAGCGGCTCTTTCCTCCGGAGAGCATCCTACCTTCGTCTTTCACGTCTTTTGTAGTCTACATCTTAGCAAAAAGCTTTTCCACTATGTCTGGCTAGGAAAAACTGTGCCAGCACAGAAAACATCTCCCATCGTGTTCTAGAAGTTGCACGGATGTCTGCCAAGTGTTTGGCAGGAAGAAAAGAAAAGTTGTCCAAAACAGCTTCCAATCGAATGTTCCTGTGATTGGAAAAGTCAGGAGAGTGCAAAGGTACTGTTTTCTATCAGTTGGCAAGGTGCGCACACAATCCCAGTGTTGTACAGCTTGCTTCTTCACCTTCCCGAAGCTGCCGCTCTCGCCGGCTGCCGGAGCCGAAAAAGCGGCTTCTTCGCGCAAAGACGATTGCGCCGCTCACAGTGCTCTCCTTAGCGCGGCTTCTGCCGAAAGACGCCCGGCAGCGGCTCTTACCTCCGGAGAGCATCCTACCTTCGTCTTTAGCTCCTCTTCTCATCTACACCTCGGCAAAAAGCTTTTCCAATATGTCTGGCTAGGAAAAACTGTGCCAGCACAGAAAACATCTCCCATCGTGTTCTAGATGTTGCACGGATGTCTACCAAGTGCTTGGCAGGAAGAAAAGTTGTCCAAAACAGCTTCCAATCGAATGTTCATGTGATTGGAAAAGTCAGGAGAGTGCAAAGGTACTGTTTTCTATCAGTTGGCAAGGTGCGCACACAATCCCAGTGTTGTACATCTTGCTCTTCACCTTCCCGAAGCTGCCGCTCTCGCCGGCTGCCGGAGCCGAAGAAGCGGCTTCTTCGCGCAAAGGCGATTGCGCCGCTCACAGTGCTCTCCTTAGCGCGGCTTCTGCCGAAAGACGCCCGGCAGCGGCTCTTACCTCCGGAGAGCATCCTACCTTCCTCTTTAGCTCCTCTTCTCATCTACACCTCGGCAAAACGCTTTTGCACTATGTCTGGCTAGGAAAAACTGTGCCAGCACAGAAAACATCTCCCATCGTGTTCTAGAAGTTGCACGGATGTCTGCCAAGTGTTTGGCAGGAAGAAAAGAAAAGTTGTCCAAAACAGCTTCCAATCGAATGTTCATGTGATTGGAAAAGTCAGGAGAGTGCAAAGGTACTGTTTTCTATCAGTTGGCAAGGTGCGCACACAATCCCAGTGTTGTACAGCTTGCTTCTTCACCTTCCCGAAGCTGCCGCTCTCGCCGGCTGCCGGAGCCCAAGAAGCGGCTTCTTCGCGCAAAGACGATTGTGCCGCTCACAGTGCTCTCCTTAGCACGGCTTCTGCCGAAAGACGCCCGGCAGTGGCTCTTTCCTCCGGAGAGCATCCTACCTTCCTCTTTCGCGTCTTTTGTAGTCTACATCTTAGCAAAAAGCTTTTCCACTATGTCTGGCTAGGAAAAACTGTGCCAGCACAGAAAACATCTCCCATCGTGTTCTAGAAGTTGCAGAGATGTCTGCCAAGTGTTTGGCAGGAAGAAAAGAAAAGTTGTCCAAAACAGCTTCCAATCGAATGTTCATGTGATTGGAAAAGTCAGGAGAGTGCAAAGGTACTGTTTTCTATCAGTTGGCAAGGTGCGCACACAATCCCAGTGTTGTACAGCTTGCTTCTTCACCTTCCCGAAGCTGCCGCTCTCGCCGGCTGCCGGAGCCCAAGAAGCGGCTTCTTCGCGCAAAGACGATTGTGCCGCTCACAGTGCTCTCCTTAGCGCGGCTTCTGCTGAAAGATGCCCGGCAGCGGCTCTTACCTCCGGAGAGCATCCTACCTTCGTCTTTAGCTCCTCTACTCATCTACACCTCGGCAAAAAGCTTTTCCACTATGTCTGGCTAGGAAAAACTGTGCCAGCACAGAAAACATCTCCCATCGTGTTCTAGAAGTTGCACGGATGTCTGCCAAGTGTTTGGCAGGAAGAAAAGAAAAGTTGTCCAAAACAGCTTCCAATCGAATGTTCCTGTGATTGGAAAAGTCAGGAGAGTGCAAAGGTACTGTTTTCTATCAGTTGGCAAGGTGCGCACACAATCCCAGTGTTGTACAGCTTGCTTCTTCACCTTCCCGAAGCTGCCGCTCTCGCCGGCTCCCGGAGCCCAAGAAGCGGCTTCTTCGCGCAAAGACGATTGTGCCGCTCACAGTGCTCTCCTTAGCGCGGCTTCTGCCGAAAGACGCCCGGCAGCGGCTCTTACCTCCGGAGAGCATCCTACCTTCGTCTTTAGCTCCTCTTCTCATCTACACCTCGGCAACAAGCTTTTCCACTATGTCTGGCTAGGAAAAACTGTGCCAGCACAGAAAACATCTCCCATCGTGTTCTAGAAGTTGCACGGATGTCTGCCAAGTGTTTGGCAGGAAGAAAGGAAAAGTTGTCCAAAACAGCTTCCAATCGAATGTTCATGTGATTGGAAAAGTCAGGAGAGTGCAAAGGTACTGTTTTCTATCAGTTGGCAAGGTGCGCACACAATCCCAGTGTGTACAGCATACTTCTTCACCTTCCCGAAGCTGCCGCTCTCGCCGGCTGCCGGAGCCGAAGAAGCGGCTTCTTTGCGCAAAGACGATTGTGCCGCTCACAGTGCTCTCCTTAGCGCGGCTTCTGCCGAAAGACGCCCGGCAGCGGCTCTTACCTCCGGAGAGCATCCTACCTTCGTCTTTCGCGTCTTTTGTAGTCTACATCTTAGCAAAACGCTTTCCCACTATGTCTGGCTAGGAAAAACTGTGCCAGCACAGAAAACATCTCCCATCGTGTTCTAGAAGTTGCACGGATGTCTGCCAAGTGTTTGGCAGGAAGAAAAGAAAAGTTGTCCAAAACAGCTTCCAATCGAATGTTCCTGTGATTGGAAAAGTCAGGAGAGTGCAAAGGTACTGTTTTCTATCAGTTGGCAAGGTGCGCACACAATCCCAGTGTTGTACAGCTTGCTTCTTCACCTTCCCGAAGCTGCCGCTCTCGCCGGCTGCCGGAGCCCAAGAAGCGGCTTCTTCGCGCAAAGACGATTGTGCCGCTCACAGTGCTCTCCGGAGCGCAGCTTCTGCCGAAAGACGCCCGGCAGCGGCTCTTACCTCCGGAGAGCATCCTACCTTCGTCTTTAGCTCCTCTTCTCATCTACCTCACGGCAAAAAGCTTTCCCTCTATGCTTGACTAGGAAAACCTGTGCCAGCACAGAAAACATCTCCCATCGTGTTCTAGAAGTTGCACGGATGTCTGCCAAGTGTTTGGCAGGAAGAAAAGAAAAGTTGTCCAAAACAGCTTCCAATCGAATGTTCATGTGATTGGAAAAGTCAGGAGAGTGCAAAGGTACTGTTTTCTATCAGTTGGCAAGGTGCGCACACAATCCCAGTGTTGTACAGCTTGCTTCTTCACCTTCCCGAAGCTGCCGCTCTCGCCGGCTGCCGGAGCCCAAGAAGCGGCTTCTTCGCGCAAAGACGATTGTGCCGCTCACAGTGCTCTCCTTAGCGCGGCTTCTGCCGAAAGACGCCCGGCAGCGGCTCTTACCTCCGGAGAGCATCCTACCTTCGTCTTTAGCTCCTCTTCTCATCTACACCTCGGCAAAAAGCTTTTCCAATATGTCTGGCTAGGAAAAACTGTGCCAGCACAGAAAACATCTCCCATCGTGTTCTAGAAGTTGCACGGATGTCTGCCAAGTGTTTGGCAGGAAGAAAAGAAAAGTTGTCCAAAACAGCTTCCAATCGAATGTTCCTGTGATTGGAAAAGTCAGGAGAGTGCAAAGGTACTGTTTTCTATCAGTTGGCAAGGTGCGCACAAAATCCCAGTGTTGTACAGCTTGCTTCTTCACCTTCCCGAAGCTGCCGCTCTCGCCGGCTGCCGGAGCCCAAGAAGCGGCTTCTTCGCGCAAAGACGATTGTGCCGCTCACAGTGCTCTCCTTAGCGCGGCTTCTGCCGAAAGACGCCCGGCAGCGGCTCTTACCTCCGGAGAGCATCCTACCTTCGTCTTTAGCTCCTCTACTCATCTACACCTCGGCAAAACGCTTTTCCAATATGTCTGGCGAGGAAAAACTGTGCCAGCACAGAAAACATCTCCCATCGTGTTCTAGAAGTTGCACGGATGTCTGCCAAGTGTTTGGCAGGAAGAAAAGAAAAGTTGTCCAAAACAGCTTCCAATCGAATGTTCATGTGATTGGAAAAGTCAGGAGAGTGCAAAGGTACTGTTTTCTATCAGTTGGCAAGGTGCGCACACAATCCCAGTGTTGTACAGCTTGCTTCTTCACCTTCCCGAAGCTGCCGCTCTCGCCGGCTGCCGGAGCCGAAGAAGCGGCTTCTTCGCGCAAAGACGATTGTGCCGCTCACAGTGCTCTCCTTAGCGCGGCTTCTGCCGAAAGACGCCCGGCAGCGGCTCTTACCTCCGGAGAGCATCCTACCTTCGTCTTTAGCTCCTCTACTCATCTACACCTCGGCAAAACGCTTTTCCACTATGTCTGGCTAGGAAAAACTGTGCCAGCACAGAAAACATCTCCCATCGTGTTCTAGAAGTTGCACGGATGTCTGCCAAGTGTTTGGCAGGAAGAAAAGAAAAGTTGTCCAAAACAGCTTCCAATCGAATGTTCCTGTGATTGGAAAAGTCAGGAGAGTGCAAAGGTACTGTTTTCTATCAGTTGGCAAGGTGCGCACACAATCCCAGTGTTGTACAGCTTGCTTCTTCACCTTCCCGAAGCTGCCGCTCTCGCCGGCTGCCGGAGCCCAAGAAGCGGCTTCTTCGCGCAAAGACGATTGTGCCGCTCACAGTGCTCTCCTTAGCGCGGCTTCTGCCGAAAGACGCCCGGCAGCGGCTCTTTCCTCCGGAGAGCATCCTACCTTCGTCTTTAGCTCCTCTACTCATCTACACCTCGGCAAAACGCTTTTCCACTATGTCTGGCTAGGAAAAACTGTGCCAGCACAGAAAACATCTCCCATCGTGTTCTAGAAGTTGCACGGATGTCTGCCAAGTGTTTGGCAGGAAGAAAAGAAAAGTTGTCCAAAACAGCTTCCAATCGAATGTTCCTGTGATTGGAAAAGTCAGGAGAGTGCAAAGGTACTGTTTTCTATCAGTTGGCAAGGTGCGCACACAATCCCAGTGTTGTACAGCTTGCTTCTTCACCTTCCCGAAGCTGCCGCTCTCGCCGGCTGCCGGAGCCCAAGAAGCGGCTTCTTCGCGCAAAGACGATTGTGCCGCTCACAGTGCTCTCCGGAGCGCAGCTTCTGCCGAAAGACGCCCGGCAGCGGCTCTTACCTCCGGAGAGCATCCTACCTTCGTCTTTAGCTCCTCTTCTCATCTACCTCACGGCAAAAAGCTTTCCCTCTATGCTTGACTAGGAAAACCTGTGCCAGCACAGAAAACATCTCCCATCGTGTTCTAGAAGTTGCACGGATGTCTGCCAAGTGTTTGGCAGGAAGAAAAGAAAAGTTGTCCAAAACAGCTTCCAATCGAATGTTCATGTGATTGGAAAAGTCAGGAGAGTGCAAAGGTACTGTTTTCTATCAGTTGGCAAGGTGCGCACACAATCCCAGTGTTGTACAGCTTGCTTCTTCACCTTCCCGAAGCTGCCGCTCTCGCCGGCTGCCGGAGCCCAAGAAGCGGCTTCTTCGCGCAAAGACGATTGTGCCGCTCACAGTGCTCTCCTTAGCGCGGCTTCTGCCGAAAGACGCCCGGCAGCGGCTCTTACCTCCGGAGAGCATCCTACCTTCGTCTTTAGCTCCTCTTCTCATCTACACCTCGGCAAAAAGCTTTTCCAATATGTCTGGCTAGGAAAAACTGTGCCAGCACAGAAAACATCTCCCATCGTGTTCTAGAAGTTGCACGGATGTCTGCCAAGTGTTTGGCAGGAAGAAAAGAAAAGTTGTCCAAAACAGCTTCCAATCGAATGTTCCTGTGATTGGAAAAGTCAGGAGAGTGCAAAGGTACTGTTTTCTATCAGTTGGCAAGGTGCGCACAAAATCCCAGTGTTGTACAGCTTGCTTCTTCACCTTCCCGAAGCTGCCGCTCTCGCCGGCTGCCGGAGCCCAAGAAGCGGCTTCTTCGCGCAAAGACGATTGTGCCGCTCACAGTGCTCTCCTTAGCGCGGCTTCTGCCGAAAGACGCCCGGCAGCGGCTCTTACCTCCGGAGAGCATCCTACCTTCGTCTTTAGCTCCTCTACTCATCTACACCTCGGCAAAACGCTTTTCCAATATGTCTGGCGAGGAAAAACTGTGCCAGCACAGAAAACATCTCCCATCGTGTTCTAGAAGTTGCACGGATGTCTGCCAAGTGTTTGGCAGGAAGAAAAGAAAAGTTGTCCAAAACAGCTTCCAATCGAATGTTCATGTGATTGGAAAAGTCAGGAGAGTGCAAAGGTACTGTTTTCTATCAGTTGGCAAGGTGCGCACACAATCCCAGTGTTGTACAGCTTGCTTCTTCACCTTCCCGAAGCTGCCGCTCTCGCCGGCTGCCGGAGCCCAAGAAGCGGCTTCTTCGCGCAAAGACGATTGTGCCGCTCACAGTGCTCTCCTTAGCGCGGCTTCTGCCGAAAGACGCCCGGCAGCGGCTCTTACCTCCGGAGAGCATCCTACCTTCGTCTTTAGCTCCTCTACTCATCTACACCTCGGCAAAACGCTTTTCCACTATGTCTGGCTAGGAAAAACTGTGCCAGCACAGAAAACATCTCCCATCGTGTTCTAGAAGTTGCACGGATGTCTGCCAAGTGTTTGGCAGGAAGAAAAGAAAAGTTGTCCAAAACAGCTTCCAATCGAATGTTCCTGTGATTGGAAAAGTCAGGAGAGTGCAAAGGTACTGTTTTCTATCAGTTGGCAAGGTGCGCACACAATCCCAGTGTTGTACAGCTTGCTTCTTCACCTTCCCGAAGCTGCCGCTCTCGCCGGCTGCCGGAGCCCAAGAAGCGGCTTCTTCGCGCAAAGACGATTGTGCCGCTCACAGTGCTCTCCTTAGCGCGGCTTCTGCCGAAAGACGCCCGGCAGCGGCTCTTTCCTCCGGAGAGCATCCTACCTTCGTCTTTAGCTCCTCTACTCATCTACACCTCGGCAAAACGCTTTTCCACTATGTCTGGCTAGGAAAAACTGTGCCAGCACAGAAAACATCTCCCATCGTGTTCTAGAAGTTGCACGGATGTCTGCCAAGTGTTTGGCAGGAAGAAAAGAAAAGTTGTCCAAAACAGCTTCCAATCGAATGTTCCTGTGATTGGAAAAGTCAGGAGAGTGCAAAGGTACTGTTTTCTATCAGTTGGCAAGGTGCGCACACAATCCCAGTGTTGTACAGCTTGCTTCTTCACCTTCCCGAAGCTGCCGCTCTCGCCGGCTGCCGGAGCCCAAGAAGCGGCTTCTTCGCGCAAAGACGATTGTGCCGCTCACAGTGCTCTCCTTAGCGCGGCTTCTGCCGAAAGACGCCCGGCAGCGGCTCTTACCTCCGGAGAGCATCCTACCTTCGTCTTTAGCTCCTCTACTCATCTACACCTCGGCAAAACGCTTTTCCACTATGTCTGGCTAGGAAAAACTGTGCCAGCACAGAAAACATCTCCCATCGTGTTCTAGAAGTTGCACGGATGTCTGCCAAGTGTTTGGCAGGAAGAAAAGAAAAGTTGTCCAAAACAGCTTCCAATCGAATGTTCCTGTGATTGGAAAAGTCAGGAGAGTGCAAAGGTACTGTTTTCTATCAGTTGGCAAGGTGCGCACACAATCCCAGTGTTGTACAGCTTGCTTCTTCACCTTCCCGAAGCTGCCGCTCTCGCCGGCTGCCGGAGCCCAAGAAGCGGCTTCTTCGCGCAAAGACGATTGTGCCGCTCACAGTGCTCTCCTTAGCGCGGCTTCTGCCGAAAGACGCCCGGCAGCGGCTCTTTCCTCCGGAGAGCATCCTACCTTCGTCTTTAGCTCCTCTACTCATCTACACCTCGGCAAAACGCTTTTCCACTATGTCTGGCTAGGAAAAACTGTGCCAGCACAGAAAACATCTCCCATCGTGTTCTAGAAGTTGCACGGATGTCTGCCAAGTGTTTGGCAGGAAGAAAAGAAAAGTTGTCCAAAACAGCTTCCAATCGAATGTTCCTGTGATTGGAAAAGTCAGGAGAGTGCAAAGGTACTGTTTTCTATCAGTTGGCAAGGTGCGCACACAATCCCAGTGTTGTACAGCTTGCTTCTTCACCTTCCCGAAGCTGCCGCTCTCGCCGGCTGCCGGAGCCGAAGAAGCGGCTTCTTCGCGCAAAGACGATTGTGCCGCTCACAGTGCTCTCCTTAGCGCGGCTTCTGCCGAAAGACGCCCGGCAGCGGCTCTTACCTCCGGAGAGCATCCTACCTTCGTCTTTAGCTCCTCTACTCATCTACACCTCGGCAAAACGCTTTTCCACTATGTCTGGCTAGGAAAAACTGTGCCAGCACAGAAAACATCTCCCATCGTGTTCTAGAAGTTGCACGGATGTCTGCCAAGTGTTTGGCAGGAAGAAAAGAAAAGTTGTCCAAAACAGCTTCCAATCGAATGTTCCTGTGATTGGAAAAGTCAGGAGAGTGCAAAGGTACTGTTTTCTATCAGTTGGCAAGGTGCGCACACAATCCCAGTGTTGTACAGCTTGCTTCTTCACCTTCCCGAAGCTGCCGCTCTCGCCGGCTGCCGGAGCCCAAGAAGCGGCTTCTTCGCGCAAAGACGATTGTGCCGCTCACAGTGCTCTCCTTAGCGCGGCTTCTGCCGAAAGACGCCCGGCAGCGGCTCTTTCCTCCGGAGAGCATCCTACCTTCGTCTTTAGCTCCTCTACTCATCTACACCTCGGCAAAACGCTTTTCCACTATGTCTGGCTAGGAAAAACTGTGCCAGCACAGAAAACATCTCCCATCGTGTTCTAGAAGTTGCACGGATGTCTGCCAAGTGTTTGGCAGGAAGAAAAGAAAAGTTGTCCAAAACAGCTTCCAATCGAATGTTCCTGTGATTGGAAAAGTCAGGAGAGTGCAAAGGTACTGTTTTCTATCAGTTGGCAAGGTGCGCACACAATCCCAGTGTTGTACAGCTTGCTTCTTCACCTTCCCGAAGCTGCCGCTCTCGCCGGCTGCCGGAGCCCAAGAAGCGGCTTCTTCGCGCAAAGACGATTGTGCCGCTCACAGTGCTCTCCGGAGCGCAGCTTCTGCCGAAAGACGCCCGGCAGCGGCTCTTACCTCCGGAGAGCATCCTACCTTCGTCTTTAGCTCCTCTTCTCATCTACCTCACGGCAAAAAGCTTTCCCTCTATGCTTGACTAGGAAAACCTGTGCCAGCACAGAAAACATCTCCCATCGTGTTCTAGAAGTTGCACGGATGTCTGCCAAGTGTTTGGCAGGAAGAAAAGAAAAGTTGTCCAAAACAGCTTCCAATCGAATGTTCATGTGATTGGAAAAGTCAGGAGAGTGCAAAGGTACTGTTTTCTATCAGTTGGCAAGGTGCGCACACAATCCCAGTGTTGTACAGCTTGCTTCTTCACCTTCCCGAAGCTGCCGCTCTCGCCGGCTGCCGGAGCCCAAGAAGCGGCTTCTTCGCGCAAAGACGATTGTGCCGCTCACAGTGCTCTCCTTAGCGCGGCTTCTGCCGAAAGACGCCCGGCAGCGGCTCTTACCTCCGGAGAGCATCCTACCTTCGTCTTTAGCTCCTCTTCTCATCTACACCTCGGCAAAAAGCTTTTCCAATATGTCTGGCTAGGAAAAACTGTGCCAGCACAGAAAACATCTCCCATCGTGTTCTAGAAGTTGCACGGATGTCTGCCAAGTGTTTGGCAGGAAGAAAAGAAAAGTTGTCCAAAACAGCTTCCAATCGAATGTTCCTGTGATTGGAAAAGTCAGGAGAGTGCAAAGGTACTGTTTTCTATCAGTTGGCAAGGTGCGCACAAAATCCCAGTGTTGTACAGCTTGCTTCTTCACCTTCCCGAAGCTGCCGCTCTCGCCGGCTGCCGGAGCCCAAGAAGCGGCTTCTTCGCGCAAAGACGATTGTGCCGCTCACAGTGCTCTCCTTAGCGCGGCTTCTGCCGAAAGACGCCCGGCAGCGGCTCTTACCTCCGGAGAGCATCCTACCTTCGTCTTTAGCTCCTCTACTCATCTACACCTCGGCAAAACGCTTTTCCAATATGTCTGGCGAGGAAAAACTGTGCCAGCACAGAAAACATCTCCCATCGTGTTCTAGAAGTTGCACGGATGTCTGCCAAGTGTTTGGCAGGAAGAAAAGAAAAGTTGTCCAAAACAGCTTCCAATCGAATGTTCATGTGATTGGAAAAGTCAGGAGAGTGCAAAGGTACTGTTTTCTATCAGTTGGCAAGGTGCGCACACAATCCCAGTGTTGTACAGCTTGCTTCTTCACCTTCCCGAAGCTGCCGCTCTCGCCGGCTGCCGGAGCCCAAGAAGCGGCTTCTTCGCGCAAAGACGATTGTGCCGCTCACAGTGCTCTCCTTAGCGCGGCTTCTGCCGAAAGACGCCCGGCAGCGGCTCTTACCTCCGGAGAGCATCCTACCTTCGTCTTTAGCTCCTCTACTCATCTACACCTCGGCAAAACGCTTTTCCACTATGTCTGGCTAGGAAAAACTGTGCCAGCACAGAAAACATCTCCCATCGTGTTCTAGAAGTTGCACGGATGTCTGCCAAGTGTTTGGCAGGAAGAAAAGAAAAGTTGTCCAAAACAGCTTCCAATCGAATGTTCCTGTGATTGGAAAAGTCAGGAGAGTGCAAAGGTACTGTTTTCTATCAGTTGGCAAGGTGCGCACACAATCCCAGTGTTGTACAGCTTGCTTCTTCACCTTCCCGAAGCTGCCGCTCTCGCCGGCTGCCGGAGCCCAAGAAGCGGCTTCTTCGCGCAAAGACGATTGTGCCGCTCACAGTGCTCTCCTTAGCGCGGCTTCTGCCGAAAGACGCCCGGCAGCGGCTCTTTCCTCCGGAGAGCATCCTACCTTCGTCTTTAGCTCCTCTACTCATCTACACCTCGGCAAAACGCTTTTCCACTATGTCTGGCTAGGAAAAACTGTGCCAGCACAGAAAACATCTCCCATCGTGTTCTAGAAGTTGCACGGATGTCTGCCAAGTGTTTGGCAGGAAGAAAAGAAAAGTTGTCCAAAACAGCTTCCAATCGAATGTTCCTGTGATTGGAAAAGTCAGGAGAGTGCAAAGGTACTGTTTTCTATCAGTTGGCAAGGTGCGCACACAATCCCAGTGTTGTACAGCTTGCTTCTTCACCTTCCCGAAGCTGCCGCTCTCGCCGGCTGCCGGAGCCCAAGAAGCGGCTTCTTCGCGCAAAGACGATTGTGCCGCTCACAGTGCTCTCCTTAGCGCGGCTTCTGCCGAAAGACGCCCGGCAGCGGCTCTTACCTCCGGAGAGCATCCTACCTTCGTCTTTAGCTCCTCTTCTCATCTACACCTCGGCAAAAAGCTTTTCCACTATGTCTGGCTAGGAAAAACTGTGCCAGCACAGAAAACATCTCCCCTCGTGTTCTAGAAGTTGCACGGATGTCTGCCAAGTGTTTGGCAGGAAGAAAAGAAAAGTTGTCCAAAACAGCTTCCAATCGAATGTTCCTGTGATTGGAAAAGTCAGGAGAGTGCAAAGGTACTGTTTTCTATCAGTTGGCAAGGTGCGCACACAATCCCAGTGTTGTACAGCTTGCTTCTTCACCTCCCCGAAGCTGCCGCTCTCGCCGGCTGCCGGAGCCCAAGAAGCGGCTTCTTCGCGCAAAGACGATTGTGCCGCTCACAGTGCTCTCCTTAGCGCGGCTTCTGCCGAAAGACGCCCGGCAGCGGCTCTTACCTCCGGAGAGCATCCTACCTTCGTCTTTAGCTCCTCTACTCATCTACACCTCGGCAAAACGCTTTTCCACTATGTCTGGCTAGGAAAAACTGTGCCAGCACAGAAAACATCTCCCATCGTGTTCTAGAAGTTGCACGGATGTCTGCCAAGTGTTTGGCAGGAAGAAAAGAAAAGTTGTCCAAAACAGCTTCCAATCGAATGTTCCTGTGATTGGAAAAGTCAGGAGAGTGCAAAGGTACTGTTTTCTATCAGTTGGCAAGGTGCGCACACAATCCCAGTGTTGTACAGCTTGCTTCTTCACCTTCCCGAAGCTGCCGCTCTCGCCGGCTGCCGGAGCCCAAGAAGCGGCTTCTTCGCGCAAAGACGATTGTGCCGCTCACAGTGCTCTCCTTAGCGCGGCTTCTGCCGAAAGACGCCCGGCAGCGGCTCTTACCTCCGGAGAGCATCCTACCTTCGTCTTTAGCTCCTCTTCTCATCTACACCTCGGCAAAACCCTTTTCCACTATGTCTGGCTAGGAAAAACTGTGCCAGCACAGAAAACATCTCCCATCGTGTTCTAGAAGTTGCACGGATGTCTGCCAAGTGTTTGGCAGGAAGAAAAGAAAAGTTGTCCAAAACAGCTTCCAATCGAATGTTCATGTGATTGGAAAAGTCAGGAGAGTGCAAAGGTACTGTTTTCTATCAGTTGGCAAGGTGCGCACACAATCCCAGTGTTGTACAGCTTGCTTCTTCACCTTCCCGAAGCTGCCGCTCTCGCCGGCTGCCGGAGCCGAAAAAGCGGCTTCTTCGCGCAAAGACGATTGT
Source organism: Melospiza georgiana (assembly GCF_028018845.1). NCBI lineage: Eukaryota > Metazoa > Chordata > Aves > Passeriformes > Passerellidae > Melospiza > Melospiza georgiana. Next base: position 1,462,844 of record NW_026652218.1, on the reverse strand, counting down.
GCCGCTCACAGTGCTCTCCTTAGCGCGGCTTCTGCCGAAAGACGCCCGGCAGCGGCTCTTACCTCCGGAGAGCATCCTACCTTCGTCTTTCGCGTCTTTTGTAGTCTACATCTTAGCAAAACGCTTTCCCACTATGTCTGGCTAGGAAAAACTGTGCCAGCACAGAAAACATCTCCCATCGTGTTCTAGAAGTTGCACGGATGTCTGCCAAGTGTTTGGCAGGAAGAAAAGAAAAGTTGTCCAAAACAGCTTCCAATCGAATGTTCCTGTGATTGGAAAAGTCAGGAGAGTGCAAAGGTACTGTTTTCTATCAGTTGGCAAGGTGCGCACACAATCCCAGTGTTGTACAGCTTGCTTCTTCACCTTCCCGAAGCTGCCGCTCTCGCCGGCTGCCGGAGCCCAAGAAGCGGCTTCTTCGCGCAAAGACGATTGTGCCGCTCACAGTGCTCTCCTTAGCGCGGCTTCTGCCGAAAGACGCCCGGCAGCGGCTCTTTCCTCCGGAGAGCATCCTACCTTCGTCTTTAGCTCCTCTTCTCATCTACACCTCGGCAAAACGCTTTTCCAATATGTCTGGCGAGGAAAAACTGTGCCAGCACAGAAAACATCTCCCATCGTGTTCTAGAAGTTGCACGGATGTCTGCCAAGTGTTTGGCAGGAAGAAAAGAAAAGTTGTCCAAAACAGCTTCCAATCGAATGTTCATGTGATTGGAAAAGTCAGGAGAGTGCAAAGGTACTGTTTTCTATCAGTTGGCAAGGTGCGCACACAATCCCAGTGTTGTACAGCTTGCTTCTTCACCTTCCCGAAGCTGCCGCTCTCGCCGGCTGCCGGAGCCGAAGAACCGGCTTCTTCGCGCAAAGACGATTGTGCCGCTCACAGTGCTCTCCTTAGCGCGGCTTCTGCCGAAAGACGCCCGGCAGCGGCTCTTACCTCCGGAGAGCATCCTACCTTCGTCTTTAGCTCCTCTTCTCATCTACACTTCGACAAAACGCTTTTCCAATATGTCTGGCTAGGAAAAACTGTGCCAGCACAGAAAACATCTCCCATCGTGTTCTAGAAGTTGCACGGATGTCTGCCAAGTGTTTGGCAGGAAGAAAAGAAAAGTTGTCCAAAACAGCTTCCAATCGAATGTTCCTGTGATTGGAAAAGTCAGGAGAGTGCAAAGGTACTGTTTTCTATCAGTTGGCAAGGTGCGCACACAATCCCAGTGTTGTACAGCTTGCTTCTTCACCTTCCCGAAGCTGCCGCTCTCGCCGGCTGCCGGAGCCGAAGAAGCGGCTTCTTCGCGCAAAGACGATTGTGCCGCTCACAGTGCTCTCCTTAGCGCGGCTTCTGCCGAAAGACGCCCGGCAGCGGCTCTTTCCTCCGGAGAGCATCCTACCTTCGTCTTTCGCGTCTTTTGTAGTCTACATCTTAGCAAAACGCTTTCCCACTATGTCTGGCTAGGAAAAACTGTGCCAGCACAGAAAACATCTCCCATCGTGTTCTAGAAGTTGCACGGATGTCTGCCAAGTGTTTGGCAGGAAGAAAAGAAAAGTTGTCCAAAACAGCTTCCAATCGAATGTTCCTGTGATTGGAAAAGTCAGGAGAGTGCAAAGGTACTGTTTTCTATCAGTTGGCAAGGTGCGCACACAATCCCAGTGTTGTACAGCTTGCTTCTTCACCTTCCCGAAGCTGCCGCTCTCGCCGGCTGCCGGAGCCCAAGAAGCGGCTTCTTCGCGCAAAGACGATTGTGCCGCTCACAGTGCTCTCCTTAGCGCGGCTTCTGCCGAAAGACGCCCGGCAGCGGCTCTTACCTCCGGAGAGCATCCTACCTTCGTCTTTAGCTCCTCTTCTCATCTACACTTCGACAAAACGCTTTTCCACTATGTCTGGCTAGGAAAAACTGTGCCAGCACAGAAAACATCTCCCATCGTGTTCTAGAAGTTGCACGGATGTCTGCCAAGTGTTTGGCAGGAAGAAAAGAAAAGTTGTCCAAAACAGCTTCCAATCGAATGTTCATGTGATTGGAAAAGTCAGGAGAGTGCAAAGGTACTGTTTTCTATCAGTTGGCAAGGTGCGCACACAATCCCAGTGTTGTACAGCTTGCTTCTTCACCTTCCCGAAGCTGCCGCTCTCGCCGGCTGCCGGAGCCGAAGAAGGGGCTTCTTCGGGCAAAGACGATTGTGCCGCTCACAGTGCTCTCCTTAGCGCGGCTTCTGCCGAAAGACGCCCGGCAGCGGCTCTTACCTCCGGAGAGCATCCTATCTTCGTCTTTCGCGTCTTTTGTAGTCTACATCTTAGCAAAACGCTTTTCCACTATGTCTGGCTAGGAAAAACTGTGCCAGCACAGAAAACATCTCCCATCGTGTTCTAGAAGTTGCACGGATGTCTGCCAAGTGTTTGGCAGGAAGAAAAGAAAAGTTGTCCAAAACAGCTTCCAATCGAATGTTCATGTGATTGGAAAAGTCAGGAGAGTGCAAAGGTACTGTTTTCTATCAGTTGGCAAGGTGCGCACACAATCCCAGTGTTGTACAGCTTGCTTCTTCACCTTCCCGAAGCTGCCGCTCTCGCCGGCTGCCGGAGCCCAAGAAGCGGCTTCTTCGCGCAAAGACGATTGTGCCGCTCACAGTGCTCTCCTTAGCGCGGCTTCTGCCGAAAGACGCCCGGCAGCGGCTCTTTCCTCCGGAGAGCATCCTACCTTCGTCTTTCACGTCTTTTGTAGTCTACATCTTAGCAAAAAGCTTTTCCACTATGTCTGGCTAGGAAAAACTGTGCCAGCACAGAAAACATCTCCCATCGTGTTCTAGAAGTTGCACGGATGTCTGCCAAGTGTTTGGCAGGAAGAAAAGAAAAGTTGTCCAAAACAGCTTCCAATCGAATGTTCCTGTGATTGGAAAAGTCAGGAGAGTGCAAAGGTACTGTTTTCTATCAGTTGGCAAGGTGCGCACACAATCCCAGTGTTGTACAGCTTGCTTCTTCACCTTCCCGAAGCTGCCGCTCTCGCCGGCTGCCGGAGCCGAAAAAGCGGCTTCTTCGCGCAAAGACGATTGCGCCGCTCACAGTGCTCTCCTTAGCGCGGCTTCTGCCGAAAGACGCCCGGCAGCGGCTCTTACCTCCGGAGAGCATCCTACCTTCGTCTTTAGCTCCTCTTCTCATCTACACCTCGGCAAAAAGCTTTTCCAATATGTCTGGCTAGGAAAAACTGTGCCAGCACAGAAAACATCTCCCATCGTGTTCTAGATGTTGCACGGATGTCTACCAAGTGCTTGGCAGGAAGAAAATTTGTCCAAAACAGCTTCCAATCGAATGTTCATGTGATTGGAAAAGTCAGGAGAGTGCAAAGGTACTGTTTTCTATCAGTTGGCAAGGTGCGCACACAATCCCAGTGTTGTACATCTTGCTCTTCACCTTCCCGAAGCTGCCGCTCTCGCCGGCTGCCGGAGCCGAAGAAGCGGCTTCTTCGCGCAAAGGCGATTGCGCCGCTCACAGTGCTCTCCTTAGCGCGGCTTCTGCCGAAAGACGCCCGGCAGCGGCTCTTACCTCCGGAGAGCATCCTACCTTCCTCTTTAGCTCCTCTTCTCATCTACACCTCGGCAAAACGCTTTTGCACTATGTCTGGCTAGGAAAAACTGTGCCAGCACAGAAAACATCTCCCATCGTGTTCTAGAAGTTGCACGGATGTCTGCCAAGTGTTTGGCAGGAAGAAAAGAAAAGTTGTCCAAAACAGCTTCCAATCGAATGTTCATGTGATTGGAAAAGTCAGGAGAGTGCAAAGGTACTGTTTTCTATCAGTTGGCAAGGTGCGCACACAATCCCAGTGTTGTACAGCTTGCTTCTTCACCTTCCCGAAGCTGCCGCTCTCGCCGGCTGCCGGAGCCCAAGAAGCGGCTTCTTCGCGCAAAGACGATTGTGCCGCTCACAGTGCTCTCCTTAGCGCGGCTTCTGCCGAAAGACGCCCGGCAGTGGCTCTTTCCTCCGGAGAGCATCCTACCTTCCTCTTTCGCGTCTTTTGTAGTCTACATCTTAGCAAAAAGCTTTTCCACTATGTCTGGCTAGGAAAAACTGTGCCAGCACAGAAAACATCTCCCATCGTGTTCTAGAAGTTGCAGAGATGTCTGCCAAGTGTTTGGCAGGAAGAAAAGAAAAGTTGTCCAAAACAGCTTCCAATCGAATGTTCATGTGATTGGAAAAGTCAGGAGAGTGCAAAGGTACTGTTTTCTATCAGTTGGCAAGGTGCGCACACAATCCCAGTGTTGTACAGCTTGCTTCTTCACCTTCCCGAAGCTGCCGCTCTCGCCGGCTGCCGGAGCCCAAGAAGCGGCTTCTTCGCGCAAAGACGATTGTGCCGCTCACAGTGCTCTCCTTAGCGCGGCTTCTGCTGAAAGATGCCCGGCAGCGGCTCTTACCTCCGGAGAGCATCCTACCTTCGTCTTTAGCTCCTCTACTCATCTACACCTCGGCAAAAAGCTTTTCCACTATGTCTGGCTAGGAAAAACTGTGCCAGCACAGAAAACATCTCCCATCGTGTTCTAGAAGTTGCACGGATGTCTGCCAAGTGTTTGGCAGGAAGAAAAGAAAAGTTGTCCAAAACAGCTTCCAATCGAATGTTCCTGTGATTGGAAAAGTCAGGAGAGTGCAAAGGTACTGTTTTCTATCAGTTGGCAAGGTGCGCACACAATCCCAGTGTTGTACAGCTTGCTTCTTCACCTTCCCGAAGCTGCCGCTCTCGCCGGCTGCCGGAGCCGAAGAAGCGGCTTCTTTGCGCAAAGACGATTGTGCCGCTCACAGTGCTCTCCTTAGCGCGGCTTCTGCCGAAAGACGCCCGGCAGCGGCTCTTACCTCCGGAGAGCATCCTACCTTCGTCTTTAGCTCCTCTTCTCATCTACACCTCGGCAACAAGCTTTTCCACTATGTCTGGCTAGGAAAAACTGTGCCAGCACAGAAAACATCTCCCATCGTGTTCTAGAAGTTGCACGGATGTCTGCCAAGTGTTTGGCAGGAAGAAAGGAAAAGTTGTCCAAAACAGCTTCCAATCGAATGTTCATGTGATTGGAAAAGTCAGGAGAGTGCAAAGGTACTGTTTTCTATCAGTTGGCAAGGTGCGCACACAATCCCAGTGTGTACAGCATACTTCTTCACCTTCCCGAAGCTGCCGCTCTCGCCGGCTGCCGGAGCCGAAGAAGCGGCTTCTTTGCGCAAAGACGATTGTGCCGCTCACAGTGCTCTCCTTAGCGCGGCTTCTGCCGAAAGACGCCCGGCAGCGGCTCTTACCTCCGGAGAGCATCCTACCTTCGTCTTTCGCGTCTTTTGTAGTCTACATCTTAGCAAAACGCTTTCCCACTATGTCTGGCTAGGAAAAACTGTGCCAGCACAGAAAACATCTCCCATCGTGTTCTAGAAGTTGCACGGATGTCTGCCAAGTGTTTGGCAGGAAGAAAAGAAAAGTTGTCCAAAACAGCTTCCAATCGAATGTTCCTGTGATTGGAAAAGTCAGGAGAGTGCAAAGGTACTGTTTTCTATCAGTTGGCAAGGTGCGCACACAATCCCAGTGTTGTACAGCTTGCTTCTTCACCTTCCCGAAGCTGCCGCTCTCGCCGGCTGCCGGAGCCCAAGAAGCGGCTTCTTCGCGCAAAGACGATTGTGCCGCTCACAGTGCTCTCCGGAGCGCAGCTTCTGCCGAAAGACGCCCGGCAGCGGCTCTTTCCTCCGGAGAGCATCCTATCTTCGTGTTTCGCGTCTTTTGTAGTCTACATCTTCGTAAAACGCTTTCCCACTATGTCTGGCTAGGAAAAACTGTGCCAGCACAGAAAACATCTCCCATCGTGTTCTAGAAGTTGCAGAGATGTCTGCCAAGTGTTTGGCAGGAAGAAAAGAAGAGTTGTCCAAAACAGCTTCCAATCGAATGTTCATGTGATTGGAAAAGTCAGGAGAGTGCAAAGGTACTGTTTTCTATCAGTTGGCAAGGTGCGCACACAATCCCAGTGTTGTACAGCTTGCTTCTTCACCTTCCCGAAGCTGCCGCTCTCGCCGGCTGCCGGAGCCCAAGAAGCGGCTTCTTCGCGCAAAGACGATTGTGCCGCTCACAGTGCTCTCCTTAGCGCGGCTTCTGCCGAAAGACGCCCGGCAGCGGCTCTTACCTCCGGAGAGCATCCTACCTTCGTCTTTAGCTCCTCTTCTCATCTACACCTCGGGAAAACGCTTTTCCAATATGTCTGGCGAGGAAAAACTGTGCCAGCACAGAAAACATCTCCCATCGTGTTCTAGAAGTTGCACGGATGTCTGCCAAGTGTTTGGCAGGAAGAAAAGAAAAGTTGTCCAAAACAGCTTCCAATCGAATGTTCCTGTGATTGGAAAAGTCAGGAGAGTGCAAAGGTACTGTTTTCTATCAGTTGGCAAGGTGCGCACACAATCCCAGTGTTGTACAGCACACTTCTTCACCTTCCCGAAGCTGCCGCTCTCGCCGGCTGCCTGAGCCGAAGAAGCGGCTTCTTCGCGCAAAGACGATTGTGCCGCTCACAGTGCTCTCCTTAGCGCGGCTTCTGCCGAAAGACGCCCGGCAGCGGCTCTTTCCTCCGGAGAGCATCCTATCTTCGTCTTTCGCGTCTTTTGTAGTCTACATCTTAGCAAAACGCTTTCCCACTATGTCTGGCTAGGAAAAACTGTGCCAGCACAGAAAACATCTCCCATCGTGTTCTAGATGTTGCACGGATGTCTGCCAAGTGTTTGGCAGGAAGAAAAGAAAAGTTGTCCAAAACAGCTTCCAATCGAATGTTCCTGTGATTGGAAAAGTCAGGAGAGTGCAAAGGTACTGTTTTCTATCAGTTGGCAAGGTGCGCACACAATCCCAGTGTTGTACAGCTTGCTTCTTCACCTTCCCGAAGCTGCCGCTCTCGCCGGCTGCCGGAGCCCAAGAAGCGGCTTCTTCGCGCAAAGACGATTGTGCCGCTCACAGTGCTCTCCTTAGCGCGGCTTCTGCCGAAAGACGCCCGGCAGCGGCTCTTACCTCCGGAGAGCATCCTACCTTCGTCTTTAGCTCCTCTTCTCATCTACACCTCGGCAAAAAGCTTTTCCACTATGTCTGGCTAGGAAAAACTGTGCCAGCACAGAAAACATCTCCCATCGTGTTCTAGATGTTGCACGGATGTCTGCCAAGTGTTTGGCAGGAAGAAAAGTTGTCCAAAACAGCTTCCAATCGAATGTTCATGTGATTGGAAAAGTCAGGAGAGTGCAAAGGTACTGTTTTCTATCAGTTGGCAAGGTGCGCACACAATCCCAGTGTTGTACAGCATACTTCTTCACCTTCCCGAAGCTGCCGCTCTCGCGGCTCCCGGAGCCGAAGAACCGGCTTCTTCGCGCAAAGATGATTGTGCCGCTCACAGTGCTCTCCTTAGCGCGGCTTCTGCCGAAAGACGCCCGGCAGCGGCTCTTACCTCCGGAGAGCATCCTATCTTCGTCTTTCGCGTCTTTTGTAGTCTACATCTTAGCAAAACGCTTTCCCACTATGTCTGGCTAGGAAAAACTGTGCCAGCACAGAAAACATCTCCCATCGTGTTCTAGAAGTTGCACGGATGTCTGCCAAGTGTTTGGCAGGAAGAAAAGAAGAGTTGTCCAAAACAGCTTCCAATCGAATGTTCATGTGATTGGAAAAGTCAGGAGAGTGCAAAGGTACTGTTTTCTATCAGTTGGCAAGGTGCGCACACAATCCCAGTGTTGTACAGCTTGCTTCTTCACCTTCCCGAAGCTGCCGCTCTCGCTGGCTGCCGGAGCCGAAGAACCGGCTTCTTCGCGCAAAGACGATTGTGCCGCTCACAGTGCTCTCCTTAGCGCGGCTTCTGCCGAAAGACGCCCGGCAGCGGCTCTTACCTCCGGAGAGCATCCTACCTTCGTCTTTAGCTCCTCTTCTCATCTACACCTCGGCAAAAAGCTTTTGCACTATGTCTGGCTAGGAAAAACTGTGCCAGCACAGAAAACATCTCCCATCGTGTTCTAGAAGTTGCACGGATGTCTGCCAAGTGTTTGGCAGGAAGAAAAGAAAAGTTGTCCAAAACAGCTTCCAATCGAATGTTCCTGTGATTGGAAAAGTCAGGAGAGTGCAAAGGTACTGTTTTCTATCAGTTGGCTAGGTGCGCACACAATCCCAGTGTTGTACAGCTTGCTTCTTCACATTCCCGAAGCTGCCGCTCTCGCCGGCTGCCGGAGCCCAAGAACCGGCTTCTTGGCGCAAAGACGATTGTGCCGCTCACAGTGCTCTCCTTAGCGCGGCTTCTGCCGAAAGACGCCCGGCAGCGGCTCTTACCTCCGGAGAGCATCCTACCTTCGTCTTTAGCTCCTCTTCTCATCTACACCTCGGCAAAAAGCTTTTCCACTATGTCTGGCTAGGAAAAACTGTGCCAGCACAGAAAACATCTCCCATCGTGTTCTAGAAGTTGCACGGATGTCTGCCAAGTGTTTGGCAGGAAGAAAAGAAGAGTTGTCCAAAACAGCTTCCAATCGAATGTTCCTGTGATTGGAAAAGTCAGGAGAGTGCAAAGGTACTGTTTTCTATCAGTTAGCAAGGTGCGCACACAATCCCAGTGTTGTACAGCTTGCTTCTTCACCTTCCCGAAGCTGCCGCTCTCGCCGGCTGCCGGAGCCGAAGAACCGGCTTCTTCGCGCAAAGACGATTGTGCCGCTCACAGTGCTCTCCTTAGCGCGGCTTCTGCCGAAAGACGCCCGGCAGCGGCTCTTACCTCCGGAGAGCATCCTACCTTCGTCTTTAGCTCCTCTTCTCATCTACACCTCGGCAAAAAGCTTTTCCACTATGTCTGGCTAGGAAAAACTGTGCCAGCACAGAAAACATCTCCCATCGTGTTCTAGATGTTGCACGGATGTCTGCCAAGTGTTTGGCAGGAAGAAAAGAAAAGTTGTCCAAAACAGCTTCCAATCGAATGTTCATGTGATTGGAAAAGTCAGGAGAGTGCAAAGGTACTGTTTTCTATCAGTTGGCAAGGTGCGCACACAATCCCAGTGTTGTACAGCTTGCTTCTTCACCTTCCCGAAGCTGCCGCTCTCGCCGGCTGCCGGAGCCGAAGAACCGGCTTCTTCGCGCAAAGACGATTGTGCCGCTCACAGTGCTCTCCTTAGCGCGGCTTCTGCCGAAAGACGCCCGGCAGCGGCTCTTTCCTCCGGAGAGCATCCTACCTTCGTCTTTCGCGTCTTTTGTAGTCTACATCTTAGCAAAACGCTTTCCCACTATGTCTGGCTAGGAAAAACTGTGCCAGCACAGAAAACATCTCCCATCGTGTTCTAGAAGTTGCACGGATGTCTGCCAAGTGTTTGGCAGGAAGAAAAGAAGAGTTGTCCAAAACAGCTTCCAATCGAATGTTCCTGTGATTGGAAAAGTCAGGAGAGTGCAAAGGTACTGTTTTCTATCAGTTGGCAAGGTGCGCACACAATCCCAGTGTTGTACAGCTTGCTTCTTCACCTTCCCGAAGCTGCCGCTCTCGCCGGCTGCCGGAGCCGAAGAAGCGGCTTCTTCGCGCAAAGACGATTGTGCCGCTCACAGTGCTCTCCTTAACGCGGCTTCTGCCGAAAGACGCCCGGCAGCGGCTCTTACCTCCGGAGAGCATCCTACCTTCGTCTTTAGCTCCTCTTCTCATCTACACCTCGGCAAAAAGCTTTTCCACTATGTCTGGCTAGGAAAAACTGTGCCAGCACAGAAAACATCTCCCATCGTGTTCTAGAAGTTGCACGGATGTCTGCCAAGTGTTTGGCAGGAAGAAAAGAAAAGTTGTCCAAAACAGCTTCCAATCGAATGTTCCTGTGATTGGAAAAGTCAGGAGAGTGCAAAGGTACTGTTTTCTATCAGTTGGCAAGGTGCGCACACAATCCCAGTGTTGTACAGCTTGCTTCTTCACCTTCCCGAAGCTGCCGCTCTCGCCGGCTGCCGGAGCCCAAGAAGCGGCTTCTTCGCGCAAAGACGATTGTGCCGCTCACAGTGCTCTCCTTAGCGCGGCTTCTGCCGAAAGACGCCCGGCAGCGGCTCTTACCTCCGGAGAGCATCCTATCTTCGTCGTTCGCGTCTTTTGTAATCTACATCTTAGCAAAACGCTTTCCCACTATGTCTGGCTAGGAAAAACTGTGCCAGCACAGAAAACATCTCCCATCGTGTTCTAGAAGTTGCACGGATGTCTGCCAAGTGTTTGGCAGGAAGAAAAGAAGAGTTGTCCAAAACAGCTTCCAATCGAATGTTCATGTGATTGGAAAAGTCAGGAGAGTGCAAAGGTACTGTTTTCTATCAGTTGGCAAGGTGCGCACACAATCCCAGTGTTGTACAGCTTGCTTCTTCACCTTCCCGAAGCTGCCGCTCTCGCCGGCTGCCGGAGCCGAAGAACCGGCTTCTTCGCGCAAAGACGATTGTGCCGCTCACAGTGCTCTCCTTAGCGCGGCTTCTGCCGAAAGACGCCCGGCAGCGGCTCTTACCTCCGGAGAGCATCCTACCTTCGTCTTTAGCTCCTCTTCTCATCTACACCTCGGCAAAAAGCTTTTCCAATATGTCTGGCTAGGAAAAACTGTGCCAGCACAGAAAACATCTCCCATCGTGTTCTAGAAGTTGCACGGATGTCTGCCAAGTGTTTGGCAGGAAGAAAAGAAAAGTTGTCCAAAACAGCTTCCAATCGAATGTTCCTGTGATTGGAAAAGTCAGGAGAGTGCAAAGGTACTGTTTTCTATCAGTTGGCAAGGTGCGCACACAATCCCAGTGTTGTACAGCTTGCTTCTTCACCTTCCCGAAGCTGCCGCTCTCGCCGGCTCCCGGAGCCGAAGAACCGGCTTCTTGGCGCAAAGACGATTGTGCCGCTCACAGTGCTCTCCTTAACGCGGCTTCTGCCGAAAGACGCCCGGCAGCGGCTCTTACCTCCGGAGAGCATCCTACCTTCGTCTTTAGCTCCTCTTCTCATCTACACCTCGGCAAAAAGCTTTTCCACTATGTCTGGCTAGGAAAAACTGTGCCAGCACAGAAAACATCTCCCATCGTGTTCTAGAAGTTGCAGAGAAGTCTGCCAAGTGTTTGGCAGGAAGAAAAGAAAAGTTGTCCAAAACAGCTTCCAATCGAATGTTCTTGTGATTGGAAAAGTCAGGAGAGTGCAAAGGTACTGTTTTCTATCAGTTGGCAAGGTGCGCACACAATCCCAGTGTTGTACAGCTTGCTTCTTCACCTTCCCGAAGCTGCCGCTCTCGCCGGCTGCCGGAGCCGAAGAACCGGCTTCTTCGCGCAAAGACGATTGTGCCGCTCACAGTGCTCTCCTAGCGCGGCTTCTGCCGAAAGACGCCCGGCAGCGGCTCTTACCTCCGGAGAGCATCCTACCTTCGTCTTTAGCTCCTCTTCTCATCTACACCTCGGCAAAACGCTTTTCCACTATGTCTGGCTAGGAAAAACTGTGCCAGCACAGAAAACATCTCCCATCGTGTTCTAGAAGTTGCACGGATGTCTGCCAAGTGTTTGGCAGGAAGAAAAGAAGAGTTGTCCAAAACAGCTTCCAATCGAATGTTCCTGTGATTGGAAAAGTCAGGAGAGTGCAAAGGTACTGTTTTCTATCAGTTAGCAAGGTGCGCACACAATCCCAGTGTTGTACAGCACACTTCTTCACCTTCCCGAAGCTGCCGCTCTCGCCGGCTGCCGGAGCCGAAGAACCGGCTTCTTCGCGCAAAGACGATTGTGCCGCTCACAGTGCTCTCCTTAGCGCGGCTTCTGCCGAAAGACGCCCGGCAGCGGCTCTTACCTCCGGAGAGCATCCTACCTTCGTCTTTAGCTCCTCTTCTCATCTACACCTCGGCAAAAAGCTTTTCCACTATGTCTGGCTAGGAAAAACTGTGCCAGCACAGAAAACATCTCCCATCGTGTTCTAGATGTTGCACGGATGTCTGCCAAGTGTTTGGCAGGAAGAAAAGAAAAGTTGTCCAAAACAGCTTCCAATCGAATGTTCATGTGATTGGAAAAGTCAGGAGAGTGCAAAGGTACTGTTTTCTATCAGTTGGCAAGGTGCGCACACAATCCCAGTGTTGTACAGCTTGCTTCTTCACCTTCCCGAAGCTGCCGCTCTCGCCGGCTGCCGGAGCCGAAGAAGCGGCTTCTTCGCGCAAAGACGATTGGGCCGCTCACAGTGCTCTCCTTAGCGCGGCTTCTGCCGAAAGACGCCCGGCAGCGGCTCTTTCCTCCGGAGAGCATCCTACCTTCGTCTTTCGCGTCTTTTGTAGTCTACATCTTAGCAAAAGGCTTTCCCACTATGTCTGGCTAGGAAAAACTGTGCCAGCACAGAAAACATCTCCCATCGTGTTCTAGAAGTTGCACGGATGTCTGCCAAGTGTTTGGCAGGAAGAAAAGAAGAGTTGTCCAAAACAGCTTCCAATCGAATGTTCCTGTGATTGGAAAAGTCAGGAGAGTGCAAAGGTACTGTTTTCTATCAGTTGGCAAGGTGCGCACACAATCCCAGTGTTGTACAGCTTGCTTCTTCACCTTCCCGAAGCTGCCGCTCTCGCCGGCTGCCGGAGCCGAAGAACCGGCTTCTTCGCGCAAAGACGATTGTGCCGCTCACAGTGCTCTCCTTAGCGCGGCTTCTGCCGAAAGACGCCCGGCAGCGGCTCTTACCTCCGGAGAGCATCCTACCTTCGTCTTTAGCTCCTCTTCTCATCTACACCTCGGCAAAAAGCTTTTCCACTATGTCTGGCTAGGAAAAACTGTGCCAGCACAGAAAACATCTCCCATCGTGTTCTAGAAGTTGCACGGATGTCTGCCAAGTGTTTGGCAGGAAGAAAAGAAGAGTTGTCCAAAACAGCTTCCAATCGAATGTTCATGTGATTGGAAAAGTCAGGAGAGTGCAAAGGTACTGTTTTCTATCAGTTAGCAAGGTGCGCACACAATCCCAGTGTTGTACAGCTTGCTTCTTCACCTTCCCAAAGCTGCCGCTCTCGCCGGCTGCCGGAGCCGAAGAACCGGCTTCTTCGCGCAAAGACGATTGTGCCGCTCACAGTGCTCTCCTTAGCGCGGCTTCTGCCGAAAGACGCCCGGCAGCGGCTCTTACCTCCGGAGAGCATCCTACCTTCGTCTTTAGCTCCTCTTCTCATCTACACCACGGCAAAAAGCTTTTCCACTATGTCTGGCTAGGAAAAACTGTGCCAGCACAGAAAACATCTCCCATCGTGTTCTAGATGTTGCACGGATGTCTGCCAAGTGTTTGGCAGGAAGAAAAGAAGAGTTGTCCAAAACAGCTTCCAATCGAATGTTCATGTGATTGGAAAAGTCAGGAGAGTGCAAAGGTACTGTTTTCTATCAGTTGGCAAGGTGCGCACACAATCCCAGTGTTGTACAGCATACTTCTTCACCTTCCCGAAGCTGCCGCTCTCGCCGGCTGCCGGAGCCCAAGAAGCGGCTTCTTCGCGCAAAGACGATTGTGCCGCTCACAGTGCTCTCCTTAGCGCGGCTTCTGCCGAAAGACGCCCGGCAGCGGCTCTTACCTCCGGAGAGCATCCTACCTTCGTCTTTAGCTCCTCTTCTCATCTACACCTCGGCAAAAAGCTTTTCCACTATGTCTGGCTAGGAAAAACTGTGCCAGCACAGAAAACATCTCCCATCGTGTTCTAGATGTTGCACGGATGTCTGCCAAGTGTTTGGCAGGAAGAAAAGTTGTCCAAAACAGCTTCCAATCGAATGTTCATGTGATTGGAAAAGTCAGGAGAGTGCAAAGGTACTGTTTTCTATCAGTTGGCAAGGTGCGCACACAATCCCAGTGTTGTACAGCATACTTCTTCACCTTCCCGAAGCTGCCGCTCTCGCCGGCTCCCGGAGCCGAAGAACCGGCTTCTTCGCGCAAAGAGGATTGTGCCGCTCACAGTGCTCTCCTTAGCGCGGCTTCTGCCGAAAGACGCCCGGCAGCGGCTCTTACCTCCGGAGAGCATCCTACCTTCGTCTTTAGCTCCTCTTCTCATCTACACCTCGGCAAAAAGCTTTTCCACTATGTCTGGCTAGGAAAAACTGTGCCAGCACAGAAAACATCTCCCATCGTGTTCTAGAAGTTGCACGGATGTCTGCCAAGTGTTTGGCAGGAAGAAAGGAAAAGTTGTCCAAAACAGCTTCCAATCGAATGTTCATGTGATTGGAAAAGTCAGGAGAGTGCAAAGGTACTGTTTTCTATCAGTTGGCAAGGTGCGCACACAATCCCAGTGTTGTACAGCATACTTCTTCACCTTCCCGAAGCTGCCGCTCTCGCCGGCTGCCGGAGCCCAAGAAGCGGCTTCTTCGCGCAAAGACGATTGTGCCGCTCACAGTGCTCTCCTTAGCGCGGCTTCTGCCGAAAGACGCCCGGCAGCGGCTCTTACCTCCGGAGAGCATCCTACCTTCGTCTTTAGCTCCTCTTCTCATCTACACCTCGGCAAAAAGCTTTTCCACTATGTCTGGCTAGGAAAAACTGTGCCAGCACAGAAAACATCTCCCATCGTGTTCTAGATGTTGCACGGATGTCTGCCAAGTGTTTGGCAGGAAGAAAAGTTGTCCAAAACAGCTTCCAATCGAATGTTCTTGTGATTGGAAAAGTCAGGAGAGTGCAAAGGTACTGTTTTCTATCAGTTGGCAAGGTGCGCACACAATCCCAGTGTTGTACAGCTTGCTTCTTCACCTTCCCGAAGCTGCCGCTCTCGCCGGCTGCCGGAGCCGAAGAACCGGCTTCTTCGCGCAAAGACGATTGTGCCGCTCACAGTGCTCTCCTTAGCGCGGCTTCTGCCGAAAGACGCCCGGCAGCGGCTCTTACCTCCGGAGAGCATCCTACCTTCGTCTTTAGCTCCTCTTCTCATCTACACCTCGGCAAAACGCTTTTCCACTATGTCTGGCTAGGAAAAACTGTGCCAGCACAGAAAACATCTCCCATCGTGTTCTAGAAGTTGCACGGATGTCTGCCAAGTGTTTGGCAGGAAGAAAAGAAGAGTTGTCCAAAACAGCTTCCAATCGAATGTTCATGTGATTGGAAAAGTCAGGAGAGTGCAAAGGTACTGTTTTCTATCAGTTAGCAAGGTGCGCACACAATCCCAGTGTTGTACAGCACACTTCTTCACCTTCCCGAAGCTGCCGCTCTCGCCGGCTGCCGGAGCCGAAGAACCGGCTTCTTCGCGCAAAGACGATTGTGCCGCTCACAGTGCTCTCCTTAGCGCGGCTTCTGCCGAAAGACGCCCGGCAGCGGCTCTTACCTCCGGAGAGCATCCTACCTTCGTCTTTAGCTCCTCTTCTCATCTACACCTCGGCAAAAAGCTTTTCCACTATGTCTGGCTAGGAAAAACTGTGCCAGCACAGAAAACATCTCCCATCGTGTTCTAGATGTTGCACGGATGTCTGCCAAGTGTTTGGCAGGAAGAAAAGAAAAGTTGTCCAAAACAGCTTCCAATCGAATGTTCATGTGATTGGAAAAGTCAGGAGAGTGCAAAGGTACTGTTTTCTATCAGTTGGCAAGGTGCGCACACAATCCCAGTGTTGTACAGCTTGCTTCTTCACCTTCCCGAAGCTGCCGCTCTCGCCGGCTGCCGGAGCCCAAGAAGCGGCTTCTTCGCGCAAAGACGATTGTGCCGCTCACAGTGCTCTCCTTAGCGCGGCTTCTGCCGAAAGACGCCCGGCAGCGGCTCTTTCCTCCGGAGAGCATCCTACCTTCGTCTTTCGCGTCTTTTGTAGTCTACATCTTAGCAAAACGCTTTCCCACTATGTCTGGCTAGGAAAAACTGTGCCAGCACAGAAAACATCTCCCATCGTGTTCTAGAAGTTGCACGGATGTCTGCCAAGTGTTTGGCAGGAAGAAAAGAAAAGTTGTCCAAAACAGCTTCCAATCGAATGTTCCTGTGATTGGAAAAATCAGGAGAGTGCAAAGGTACTGTTTTCTATCAGTTGGCAAGGTGCGCACACAATCCCAGTGTTGTACAGCTTGCTTCTTCACCTTCCCGAAGCTGCCGCTCTCGCCGGCTGCCGGAGCCGAAGAAGCGGCTTCTTCGCGCAAAGACGATTGTGCCGCTCACAGTGCTCTCCTTAACGCGGCTTCTGCCGAAAGACGCCCGGCAGCGGCTCTTACCTCCGGAGAGCATCCTACCTTCGTCTTTAGCTCCTCTTCTCATCTACACCTCGGCAAAAAGCTTTTCCACTATGTCTGGCTAGGAAAAACTGTGCCAGCACAGAAAACATCTCCCATCGTGTTCTAGAAGTTGCACGGATGTCTGCCAAGTGTTTGGCAGGAAGAAAAGAAGAGTTGTCCAAAACAGCTTCCAATCGAATGTTCATGTGATTGGAAAAGTCAGGAGAGTGCAAAGGTACTGTTTTCTATCAGTTAGCAAGGTGCGCACACAATCCCAGTGTTGTACAGCTTGCTTCTTCACCTTCCCAAAGCTGCCGCTCTCGCCGGCTGCCGGAGCCGAAGAACCGGCTTCTTCGCGCAAAGACGATTGTGCCGCTCACAGTGCTCTCCTTAGCGCGGCTTCTGCCGAAAGACGCCCGGCAGCGGCTCTTACCTCCGGAGAGCATCCTACCTTCGTCTTTAGCTCCTCTTCTCATCTACACCTCGGCAAAAAGCTTTTCCACTATGTCTGGCTAGGAAAAACTGTGCCAGCACAGAAAACATCTTCCATCGTGTTCTAGAAGTTGCACGGATGTCTGCCAAGTGTTTGGCAGGAAGAAAAGAAGAGTTGTCCAAAACAGCTTCCAATCGAATGTTCATGTGATTGGAAAAGTCAGGAGAGTGCAAAGGTACTGTTTTCTATCAGTTGGCAAGGTGCGCACACAATCCCAGTGTTGTACAGCATACTTCTTCACCTTCCCGAAGCTGCCGCTCTCGCCGGCTGCCGGAGCCGAAGAAGCGGCTTCTTCGCGCAAAGACGATTGTGCCGCTCACAGTGCTCTCCTTAGCGCGGCTTCTGCCGAAAGACGCCCGGCAGCGGCTCTTTCCTCCGGAGAGCATCCTACCTTCGTCTTTTGCGTCTTTTGTAGTCTACATCTTAGCAAAACGCTTTCCCACTATGTCTGGCTAGGAAAAACTGTGCCAGCACAGAAAACATCTCCCATCGTGTTCTAGAAGTTGCACGGATGTCTGCCAAGTGTTTGGCAGGAAGAAAAGAAGAGTTGTCCAAAACAGCTTCCAATCGAATGTTCCTGTGATTGGAAAAGTCAGGAGAGTGCAAAGGTACTGTTTTCTATCAGTTGGCAAGGTGCGCACACAATCCCAGTGTTGTACAGCACACTTCTTCACCTTCCCGAAGCTGCCGCTCTCGCCGGCTGCCGGAGCCCAAGAAGCGGCTTCTTTGCGCAAAGACGATTGTGCCGCTCACAGTGCTCTCCTTAGCGCGGCTTCTGCCGAAAGACGCCCGGCAGCGGCTCTTACCTCCGGAGAGCATCCTACCTTCGTCTTTAGCTCCTCTTCTCATCTACACCTCGGCAAAAAGCTTTTCCACTATGTCTGGCTAGGAAAAACTGTGCCAGCACAGAAAACATCTCCCATCGTGTTCTAGATGTTGCACGGATGTCTGCCAAGTGTTTGGCAGGAAGAAAAGTTGTCCAAAACAGCTTCCAATCGAATGTTCATGTGATTGGAAAAGTCAGGAGAGTGCAAAGGTACTGTTTTCTATCAGTTGGCAAGGTGCGCACACAATCCCAGTGTTGTACAGCATACTTCTTCACCTTCCCGAAGCTGCCGCTCTCGCCGGCTGCCGGAGCCGAAGAAGCGGCTTCTTCGCGCAAAGACGATTGTGCCGCTCACAGTGCTCTCCTTAGCGCGGCTTCTGCCGAAAGACGCCCGGCAGCGGCTCTTACCTCCGGAGAGCATCCTACCTTCGTCTTTAGCTCCTCTTCTCATCTACACCTCGGCAAAAAGCTTTTCCACTATGTCTGGCTAGGAAAAACTGTGCCAGCACAGAAAACATCTCCCATCGTGTTCTAGAAGTTGCACGGATGTCTGCCAAGTGTTTGGCAGGAAGAAAGGAATAGTTGTCCAAAACAGCTTCCAATCGAATGTTCATGTGATTGGAAAAGTCAGGAGAGTGCAAAGGTACTGTTTTCTATCAGTTGGCAAGGTGCGCACACAATCCCAGTGTTGTACAGCATACTTCTTCACCTTCCCGAAGCTGCCGCTCTCGCCGGCTGCCGGAGCCCAAGAAGCGGCTTCTTCGCGCAAAGACGATTGTGCCGCTCACAGTGCTCTCCTTAGCGCGGCTTCTGCCGAAAGACGCCCGGCAGCGGCTCTTACCTCCGGAGAGCATCCTACCTTCGTCTTTAGCTCCTCTTCTCATCTACACCTCGGCAAAAAGCTTTTCCACTATGTCTGGCTAGGAAAAACTGTGCCAGCACAGAAAACATCTCCCATCGTGTTCTAGAAGTTGCACGGATGTCTGCCAAGTGTTTGGCAGGAAGAAAAGAAGAGTTGTCCAAAACAGCTTCCAATCGAATGTTCCTGTGATTGGAAAAGTCAGGAGAGTGCAAAGGTACTGTTTTCTATCAGTTGGCAAGGTGCGCACACAATCCCAGTGTTGTACAGCTTGCTTCTTCACCTTCCCGAAGCTGCCGCTCTCGCCGGCTCCCGGAGCCGAAGAACCGGCTTCTTCGCGCAAAGACGATTGTGCCGCTCACAGTGCTCTCCTTAGCGCGGCTTCTGCCGAAAGACGCCCGGCAGCGGCTCTTTCCTCCGGAGAGCATCCTACCTTCGTCTTTAGCTCCTCTTCTCATCTACACCTCGGCAACAAGCTTTTCCACTATGTCTGGCTAGGAAAAACTGTGCCAGCACAGAAAACATCTCCCATTGTGTTCTAGAAGTTGCACGGATGTCTGCCAAGTGTTTGGCAGGAAGAAAAGAAAAGTTGTCCAAAACAGCTTCCAATCGAATGTTCATGTGATTGGAAAAGTCAGGAGAGTGCAAAGGTACTGTTTTCTATCAGTTGGCAAGGTGCGCACACAATCCCAGTGTTGTACAGCTTGCTTCTTCACCTTCCCGAAGCTGCCGCTCTCGCCGGCTGCCGGAGCCCAAGAAGCGGCTTCTTGGCGCAAAGACGATTGTGCCGCTCACAGTGCTCTCCTTAACGCGGCTTCTGCCGAAAGACGCCCGGCAGCGGCTCTTACCTCCGGAGAGCATCCTACCTTCGTCTTTAGCTCCTCTTCTCATCTACACCTCGGCAAAAAGCTTTTCCACTATGTCTGGCTAGGAAAAACTGTGCCAGCACAGAAAACATCTCCCATCGTGTTCTAGAAGTTGCAGAGAAGTCTGCCAAGTGTTTGGCAGGAAGAAAAGAAAAGTTGTCCAAAACAGCTTCCAATCGAATGTTCATGTGATTGGAAAAGTCAGGAGAGTGCAAAGGTACTGTTTTCTATCAGTTGGCAAGGTGCGCACACAATCCCAGTGTTGTACAGCTTGCTTCTTCACCTTCCCGAAGCTGCCGCTCTCGCCGGCTGCCGGAGCCCAAGAAGCGGCTTCTTCGCGCAAAGAGGATTGTGCCGCTCACAGTGCTCTCCTTAGCGCGGCTTCTGCCGAAAGACGCCCGGCAGCGGCTCTTTCCTCCGGAGAGCATCTTATCTTCGTCTTTCGCGTCTTTTGTAGTCTACATCTTAGCAAAACGCTTTTCCACTATGTCTGGCTAGGAAAAACTGTGCCAGCACAGAAAACATCTCCCATCGTGTTCTAGATGTTGCACGGATGTCTGCCAAGTGTTTGGCAGGAAGAAAAGAAGAGTTGTCCAAAACAGCTTCCAATCGAATGTTCCTGTGATTGGAAAAGTCAGGAGAGTGCAAAGGTACTGTTTTCTATCAGTTGGCAAGGTGCGCACACAATCCCAGTGTTGTACAGCTTGCTTCTTCACCTTCCCGAAGCTGCCGCTCTCGCCGGCTGCCGGAGCCCAAGAAGCGGCTTCTTCGCGCAAAGACGATTGTGCCGCTCACAGTGCTCTCCTTAGCGCGGCTTCTGCCGAAAGACGCCCGGCAGCGGCTCTTACCTCCGGAGAGCATCCTACCTTCGTCTTTAGCTCCTCTTCTCATCTACACCTCGGCAAAAAGCTTTTCCACTATGTCTGGCTAGGAAAAACTGTGCCAGCACAGAAAACATCTCCCATCGTGTTCTAGATGTTGCACGGATGTCTGCCAAGTGTTTGGCAGGAAGAAAAGAAGAGTTGTCCAAAACAGCTTCCAATCGAATGTTCATGTGATTGGAAAAGTCAGGAGAGTGCAAAGGTACTGTTTTCTATCAGTTCGCAAGGTGCGCACACAATCCCAGTGTTGTACAGCTTGCTTCTTCACCTTCCCGAAGCTGCCGCTCTCGCCGGCTGCCGGAGCCCAAGAAGCGGCTTCTTCGCGCAAAGACGATTGTGCCACTCACAGTGCTCTCCTTAGCGCGGCTTCTGCCGAAAGACGCCCGGCAGCGGCTCTTACCTCCGGAGAGCATCCTACCTTCGTCTTTAGCTCCTCTTCTCATCTACACCTCGGCAAAAAGCTTTTCCACTATGTCTGGCTAGGAAAAACTGTGCCAGCACAGAAAACATCTCCCATCGTGTTCTAGATGTTGCACGGATGTCTGCCAAGTGTTTGGCAGGAAGAAAAGGAAAGTTGTCCAAAACAGCTTCCAATCGAATGTTCATGTGATTGGAAAAGTCAGGAGAGTGCAAAGGTACTGTTTTCTATCAGTTGGCAAGGTGCGCACACAATCCCAGTGTTGTACAGCTTGCTTCTTCACCTTCCCGAAGCTGCCGCTCTCGCCGGCTGCCGGAGCCCAAGAAGCGGCTTCTTCGCGCAAAGACGATTGTGCCGCTCACAGTGCTCTCCTTAGCGCGGCTTCTGCCGAAAGACGCCCGGCAGCGGCTCTTTCCTCCGGAGAGCATCCTACCTTCGTCTTTCGCGTCTTTTGTCGTCTACATCTTAGCAAAACGCTTTCCCACTATGTCTGGCTAGGAAAAACTGTGCCAGCACAGAATACATCTCCCATCGTGTTCTAGAAGTTGCACGGATGTCTGCCAAGTGTTTGGCAGGAAGAAAAGAAGAGTTGTCCAAAACAGCTTCCAATCGAATGTTCCTGTGATTGGAAAAGTCAGGAGAGTGCAAAGGTACTGTTTTCTATCAGTTGGCAAGGTGCGCACACAATCCCAGTGTTGTACAGCTTGCTTCTTCACCTTCCCGAAGCTGCCGCTCTCGCCGGCTCCCGGAGCCGAAGAAGCGGCTTCTTCGCGCAAAGACGATTGTGCCGCTCACAGTGCTCTCCTTAACGCGGCTTCTGCCGAAAGACGCCCGGCAGCGGCTCTTACCTCCGGAGAGCATCCTACCTTCGTCTTTAGCTCCTCTTCTCATCTACACCTCGGCAAAAAGCTTTTCCACTATGTCTGGCTAGGAAAAACTGTGCCAGCACAGAAAACATCTCCCATCGTGTTCTAGAAGTTGCACGGATGTCTGCCAAGTGTTTGGCAGGAAGAAAAGAAGAGTTGTCCAAAACAGCTTCCAATCGAATGTTCATGTGATTGGAAAAGTCAGGAGAGTGCAAAGGTACTGTTTTCTATCAGTTAGCAAGGTGCGCACACAATCCCAGTGTTGTACAGCTTGCTTCTTCACCTTCCCGAAGCTGCCGCTCTCGCCGGCTGCCGGAGCCGAAGAACCGGCTTCTTCGCGCAAAGACGATTGTGCCGCTCACAGTGCTCTCCTTAGCGCGGCTTCTGCCGAAAGACGCCCGGCAGCGGCTCTTACCTCCGGAGAGCATCCTACCTTCGTCTTTAGCTCCTCTTCTCATCTACACCTCGGCAAAAAGCTTTTCCACTATGTCTGGCTAGGAAAAACTGTGCCAGCACAGAAAACATCTCCCATCGTGTTCTAGATGTTGCACGGATGTCTGCCAAGTGTTTGGCAGGAAGAAAAGAAGAGTTGTCCAAAACAGCTTCCAATCGAATGTTCATGTGATTGGAAAAGTCAGGAGAGTGCAAAGGTACTGTTTTCTATCAGTTGGCAAGGTGCGCACACAATCCTAGTGTTGTACAGCATATTCTTCACCTTCCCGAAGCTGCCGCTCTCGCCGGCTGCCGGAGCCCAAGAAGCGGCTTCTTCGCGCAAAGACGATTGTGCCGCTCACAGTGCTCTCCTTAACGCGGCTTCTGCCGAAAGACGCCCGGCAGCGGCTCTTTCCTCCGGAGAGCATCCTACCTTCGTCTTTCGCGTCTTTTGTAGTCTACATCTTAGCAAAACGCTTTCCCACTATGTCTGGCTAGGAAAAACTGTGCCAGCACAGAAAACATCTCCCATCGTGTTCTAGAAGTTGCACGGATGTCTGCCAAGTGTTTGGCAGGAAGAAAAGAAGAGTTGTCCAAAACAGCTTCCAATCGAATGTTCCTGTGATTGGAAAAGTCAGGAGAGTGCAAAGGTACTGTTTTCTATCAGTTGGCAAGGTGCGCACACAATCCCAGTGTTGTACAGCTTGCTTCTTCACCTTCCCGAAGCTGCCGCTCTCGCCGGCTGCCGGAGCCCAAGAAGCGGCTTCTTCGCGCAAAGAGGATTGTGCCGCTCACAGTGCTCTCCTTAGCGCGGCTTCTGCCGAAAGACGCCCGGCAGCGGCTCTTACCTCCGGAGAGCATCCTACCTTCGTCTTTAGCTCCTCTACTCATCTACACCTCGGCAAAAAGCTTTTCCAATATGTCTGGCTAGGAAAAACTGTGCCAGCACAGAAAACATCTCCCATCGTGTTCTAGAAGTTGCACGGATGTCTGCCAAGTGTTTGGCAGGAAGAAAGGAAAAGTTGTCCAAAACAGCTTCCAATCGAATGTTCATGTGATTGGAAAAGTCAGGAGAGTGCAAAGGTACTGTTTTCTATCAGTTGGCAAGGTGCGCACACAATCCCAGTGTTGTACAGCATACTTCTTCACCTTCCCGAAGCTGCCGCTCTCGCCGGCTGCCGGAGCCCAAGAAGCGGCTTCTTCGCGCAAAGACGATTGTGCCGCTCACAGTGCTCTCCTTAGCGCGGCTTCTGCCGAAAGACGCCCGGCAGCGGCTCTTACCTCCGGAGAGCATCCTACCTTCGTCTTTAGCTCCTCTTCTCATCTACACCTCGGCAAAAAGCTTTTCCACTATGTCTGGCTAGGAAAAACTGTGCCAGCACAGAAAACATCTCCCATCGTGTTCTAGAAGTTGCACGGATGTCTGCCAAGTGTTTGGCAGGAAGAAAAGAAAAGTTGTCCAAAACAGCTTCCAATCGAATGTTCATGTGATTGGAAAAGTCAGGAGAGTGCAAAGGTACTGTTTTCTATCAGTTGGCAAGGTGCGCACACAATCCCAGTGTTGTACAGCTTGCTTCTTCACCTTCCCGAAGCTGCCGCTCTCGCCGGCTCCCGGAGCCGAAAAAGCGGCTTCTTCGCGCAAAGACGATTGTGCCGCTCACAGTGCTCTCCTTAGCGCGGCTTCTGCCGAAAGACGCCCGGCAGCGGCTCTTTCCTCCGGAGAGCATCCTACCTTCGTCTTTCGCGTCTTTTGTAGTCTACATCTTAGCAAAACGCTTTCCCACTATGTCTGGCTAGGAAAAACTGTGCCAGCACAGAAAACATCTCCCATCGTGTTCTAGAAGTTGCACGGATGTCTGCCAAGTGTTTGGCAGGAAGAAAAGAAGAGTTGTCCAAAACAGCTTCCAATCGAATGTTCCTGTGATTGGAAAAGTCAGGAGAGTGCAAAGGTACTGTTTTCTATCAGTTGGCAAGGTGCGCACACAATCCCAGTGTTGTACAGCTTGCTTCTTCACCTTCCCGAAGCTGCCGCTCTCGCCGGCTGCCGGAGCCCAAGAAGCGGCTTCTTCGCGCAAAGAGGATTGTGCCGCTCACAGTGCTCTCCTTAGCGCGGCTTCTGCCGAAAGACGCCCGGCAGCGGCTCTTACCTCCGGAGAGCATCCTACCTTCGTCTTTAGCTCCTCTTCTCATCTACACCTCGGCAAAAAGCTTTTCCACTATGTCTGGCTAGGAAAAACTGTGCCAGCACAGAAAACATCTCCCATCGTGTTCTAGATGTTGCACGGATGTCTGCCAAGTGTTTGGCAGGAAGAAGAGTTGTCCAAAACAGCTTCCAATCGAATGTTCATGTGATTGGAAAAGTCAGGAGAGTGCAAAGGTACTGTTTTCTATCAGTTGGCAAGGTGCGCACACAATCCCAGTGTTGTACAGCATACTTCTTCACCTTCCCGAAGCTGCCGCTCTCGCCGGCTCCCGGAGCCGAAGAACCGGCTTCTTCGCGCAAAGAGGATTGTGCCGCTCACAGTGCTCTCCTTAGCGCGGCTTCTGCCGAAAGACGCCCGGCAGCGGCTCTTACCTCCGGAGAGCATCCTACCTTCGTCTTTAGCTCCTCTACTCATCTACACCTCGGCAAAAAGCTTTTCCAATATGTCTGGCTAGGAAAAACTGTGCCAGCACAGAAAACATCTCCCATCGTGTTCTAGAAGTTGCACGGATGTCTGCCAAGTGTTTGGCAGGAAGAAAGGAAAAGTTGTCCAAAACAGCTTCCAATCGAATGTTCATGTGATTGGAAAAGTCAGGAGAGTGCAAAGGTACTGTTTTCTATCAGTTGGCAAGGTGCGCACACAATCCCAGTGTTGTACAGCATACTTCTTCACCTTCCCGAAGCTGCCGCTCTCGCCGGCTGCCGGAGCCCAAGAAGCGGCTTCTTCGCGCAAAGACGATTGTGCCGCTCACAGTGCTCTCCTTAGCGCGGCTTCTGCCGAAAGACGCCCGGCAGCGGCTCTTACCTCCGGAGAGCATCCTACCTTCGTCTTTAGCTCCTCTTCTCATCTACACCTCGGCAAAAAGCTTTTCCACTATGTCTGGCTAGGAAAAACTGTGCCAGCACAGAAAACATCTCCCATCGTGTTCTAGAAGTTGCACGGATGTCTGCCAAGTGTTTGGCAGGAAGAAAAGAAAAGTTGTCCAAAACAGCTTCCAATCGAATGTTCATGTGATTGGAAAAGTCAGGAGAGTGCAAAGGTACTGTTTTCTATCAGTTGGCAAGGTGCGCACACAATCCCAGTGTTGTACAGCTTGCTTCTTCACCTTCCCGAAGCTGCCGCTCTCGCCGGCTCCCGGAGCCGAAAAAGCGGCTTCTTCGCGCAAAGACGATTGTGCCGCTCACAGTGCTCTCCTTAGCGCGGCTTCTGCCGAAAGACGCCCGGCAGCGGCTCTTACCTCCGGAGAGCATCCTACCTTCGTCTTTCGCGTCTTTTGTCGTCTACATCTTAGCAAAACGCTTTCCCACTATGTCTGGCTAGGAAAAACTGTGCCAGCACAGAAAACATCTCCCATCGTGTTCTAGAAGTTGCACGGATGTCTGCCAAGTGTTTGGCAGGAAGAAAAGAAGAGTTGTCCAAAACAGCTTCCAATCGAATGTTCATGTGATTGGAAAAGTCAGGAGAGTGCAAAGGTACTGTTTTCTATCAGTTAGCAAGGTGCGCACGCAATCCCAGTGTTGTACAGCTTGCTTCTTCACCTTCCCGAAGCTGCCGCTCTCGCCGGCTGCCGGAGCCCAAGAAGCGGCTTCTTCGCGCAAAGAGGATTGTGCCGCTCACAGTGCTCTCCTTAGCGCGGCTTCTGCCGAAAGACGCCCGGCAGCGGCTCTTTCCTCCGGAGAGCATCCTACCTTCGTCTTTAGCTCCTCTTCTCATCTACACCTCGGCAAAAAGCTTTTCCACTATGTCTGGCTAGGAAAAACTGTGCCAGCACAGAAAACATCTCCCATCGTGTTCTAGAAGTTGCACGGATGTCTGCCAAGTGTTTGGCAGGAAGAAAAGAAAAGTTGTCCAAAACAGCTTCCAATCGAATGTTCATGTGATTGGAAAAGTCAGGAGAGTGCAAAGGTACTGTTTTCTATCAGTTAGCAAGGTGCGCACACAATCCCAGTGTTGTACAGCTTGCTTCTTCACCTTCCCGAAGCTGCCGCTCTCGCCGGCTGCCGGAGCCGAAGAACCGGCTTCTTCGCGCAAAGACGATTGTGCCGCTCACAGTGCTCTCCTTAGCGCGGCTTCTGCCGAAAGACGCCCGGCAGCGGCTCTTACCTCCGGAGAGCATCCTACCTTCGTCTTTAGCTCCTCTTCTCATCTACACCTCGGCAAAAAGCTTTTCCACTATGTCTGGCTAGGAAAAACTGTGCCAGCACAGAAAACATCTCCCATCGTGTTCTAGATGTTGCACGGATGTCTGCCAAGTGTTTGGCAGGAAGAAAAGTTGTCCAAAACAGCTTCCAATCGAATGTTCATGTGATTGGAAAAGTCAGGAGAGTGCAAAGGTACTGTTTTCTATCAGTTGGCAAGGTGCGCACACAATCCCAGTGTTGTACAGCATACTTCTTCACCTTCCCGAAGCTGCCGCTCTCGCCGGCTCCCGGAGCCGAAGAACCGGCTTCTTCGCGCAAAGAGGATTGTGCCGCTCACAGTGCTCTCCTTAGCGCGGCTTCTGCCGAAAGACGCCCGGCAGCGGCTCTTACCTCCGGAGAGCATCCTACCTTCGTCTTTAGCTCCTCTACTCATCTACACCTCGGCAAAAAGCTTTTCCAATATGTCTGGCTAGGAAAAACTGTGCCAGCACAGAAAACATCTCCCATCGTGTTCTAGAAGTTGCACGGATGTCTGCCAAGTGTTTGGCAGGAAGAAAGGAAAAGTTGTCCAAAACAGCTTCCAATCGAATGTTCATGTGATTGGAAAAGTCAGGAGAGTGCAAAGGTACTGTTTTCTATCAGTTGGCAAGGTGCGCACACAATCCCAGTGTTGTACAGCATACTTCTTCACCTTCCCGAAGCTGCCGCTCTCGCCGGCTGCCGGAGCCCAAGAAGCGGCTTCTTCGCGCAAAGACGATTGTGCCGCTCACAGTGCTCTCCTTAGCGCGGCTTCTGCCGAAAGACGCCCGGCAGCGGCTCTTACCTCCGGAGAGCATCCTACCTTCGTCTTTAGCTCCTCTTCTCATCTACACCTCGGCAAAAAGCTTTTCCACTATGTCTGGCTAGGAAAAACTGTGCCAGCACAGAAAACATCTCCCATCGTGTTCTAGAAGTTGCACGGATGTCTGCCAAGTGTTTGGCAGGAAGAAAAGAAAAGTTGTCCAAAACAGCTTCCAATCGAATGTTCATGTGATTGGAAAAGTCAGGAGAGTGCAAAGGTACTGTTTTCTATCAGTTGGCAAGGTGCGCACACAATCCCAGTGTTGTACAGCTTGCTTCTTCACCTTCCCGAAGCTGCCGCTCTCGCCGGCTCCCGGAGCCGAAAAAGCGGCTTCTTCGCGCAAAGACGATTGTGCCGCTCACAGTGCTCTCCTTAGCGCGGCTTCTGCCGAAAGACGCCCGGCAGCGGCTCTTACCTCCGGAGAGCATCCTACCTTCGTCTTTCGCGTCTTTTGTCGTCTACATCTTAGCAAAACGCTTTCCCACTATGTCTGGCTAGGAAAAACTGTGCCAGCACAGAAAACATCTCCCATCGTGTTCTAGAAGTTGCACGGATGTCTGCCAAGTGTTTGGCAGGAAGAAAAGAAGAGTTGTCCAAAACAGCTTCCAATCGAATGTTCATGTGATTGGAAAAGTCAGGAGAGTGCAAAGGTACTGTTTTCTATCAGTTAGCAAGGTGCGCACACAATCCCAGTGTTGTACAGCTTGCTTCTTCACCTTCCCGAAGCTGCCGCTCTCGCCGGCTGCCGGAGCCGAAGAAGCGGCTTCTTCGCGCAAAGAGGATTGTGCCGCTCACAGTGCTCTCCTTAGCGCGGCTTCTGCCGAAAGACGCCCGGCAGCGGCTCTTTCCTCCGGAGAGCATCCTACCTTCGTCTTTAGCTCCTCTTCTCATCTACACCTCGGCAAAAAGCTTTTCCACTATGTCTGGCTAGGAAAAACTGTGCCAGCACAGAAAACATCTCCCATCGTGTTCTAGAAGTTGCACGGATGTCTGCCAAGTGTTTGGCAGGAAGAAAAGAAAAGTTGTCCAAAACAGCTTCCAATCGAATGTTCATGTGATTGGAAAAGTCAGGAGAGTGCAAAGGTACTGTTTTCTATCAGTTAGCAAGGTGCGCACACAATCCCAGTGTTGTACAGCTTGCTTCTTCACCTTCCCGAAGCTGCCGCTCTCGCCGGCTGCCGGAGCCGAAGAACCGGCTTCTTCGCGCAAAGAGGATTGTGCCGCTCACAGTGCTCTCCTTAGCGCGGCTTCTGCCGAAAGACGCCCGGCAGCGGCTCTTACCTCCGGAGAGCATCCTACCTTCGTCTTTAGCTCCTCTTCTCATCTACACCTCGGCAAAAAGCTTTTCCACTATGTCTGGCTAGGAAAAACTGTGCCAGCACAGAAAACATCTCCCATCGTGTTCTAGATGTTGCACGGATGTCTGCCAAGTGTTTGGCAGGAAGAAAAGTTGTCCAAAACAGCTTCCAATCGAATGTTCATGTGATTGGAAAAGTCAGGAGAGTGCAAAGGTACTGTTTTCTATCAGTTGGCAAGGTGCGCACACAATCCCAGTGTTGTACAGCATACTTCTTCACCTTCCCGAAGCTGCCGCTCTCGCCGGCTGCCGGAGCCCAAGAAGCGGCTTCTTCGCGCAAAGACGATTGTGCCGCTCACAGTGCTCTCCTTAGCGCGGCTTCTGCCGAAAGACGCCCGGCAGCGGCTCTTTCCTCCGGAGAGCATCCTATCTTCGTCTTTCGCGTCTTTTGTAGTCTACATCTTAGCAAAACGCTTTCCCACTATGTCTGGCTAGGAAAAACTGTGCCAGCACAGAAAACATCTCCCATCGTGTTCTAGATGTTGCACGGATGTCTGCCAAGTGTTTGGCAGGAAGAAAAGAAGAGTTGTCCAAAACAGCTTCCAATCGAATGTTCCTGTGATTGGAAAAGTCAGGAGAGTGCAAAGGTACTGTTTTCTATCAGTTGGCAAGGTGCGCACACAATCCCAGTGTTGTACAGCTTGCTTCTTCACCTTCCCGAAGCTGCCGCTCTCGCCGGCTGCCGGAGCCCAAGAAGCGGCTTCTTCGCGCAAAGACGATTGTGCCGCTCACAGTGCTCTCCTTAGCGCGGCTTCTGCCGAAAGATGCCCGGCAGCGGCTCTTACCTCCGGAGAGCATCCTACCTTCGTCTTTAGCTCCTCTTCTCATCTACACCTCGGCAAAAAGCTTTTCCACTATGTCTGGCTAGGAAAAACTGTGCCAGCACAGAAAACATCTCCCATCGTGTTCTAGATGTTGCACGGATGTCTGCCAAGTGTTTGGCAGGAAGAAAAGTTGTCCAAAACAGCTTCCAATCGAATGTTCATGTGATTGGAAAAGTCAGGAGAGTGCAAAGGTACTGTTTTCTATCAGTTGGCAAGGTGCGCACACAATCCCAGTGTTGTACAGCATACTTCTTCACCTTCCCGAAGCTGCCGCTCTCGCTGGCTGCCGGAGCCGAAGAACCGGCTTCTTCGCGCAAAGACGATTGTGCCGCTCACAGTGCTCTCCGGAGCGCGGCTTCTGCCGAAAGACGCCCGGCAGCGGCTCTTTCCTCCGGAGAGCATCCTATCTTCGTGTTTCGCGTCTTTTGTAGTCTACATCTTAGCAAAACGCTTTCCCACTATGTCTGGCTAGGAAAAACTGTGCCAGCACAGAAAACATCTCCCATCGTGTTCTAGAAGTTGCACGGATGTCTGCCAAGTGTTTGGCAGGAAGAAAAGAAGAGTTGTCCAAAACAGCTTCCAATCGAATGTTCCTGTGATTGGAAAAGTCAGGAGAGTGCAAAGGTACTGTTTTCTATCAGTTAGCAAGGTGCGCACACAATCCCAGTGTTGTACAGCTTGCTTCTTCACTTTCCCGAAGCTGCCGCTCTCGCCGGCTGCCGGAGCCGAAGAACCGCCTTCTTCGCAAAAGACGATTGTGCCGCTCACAGTGCTCTCCTTAGCGCGGCTTCTGCCGAAAGACGCCCGGCAGCGGCTCTTTCCTCCGGAGAGCATCCTACCTTCGTCTTTAGCGTCTTTTGTCGTCTACATCTTAGCAAAACGCTTTCCCACTATGTCTGGCTAGGAAAAACTGTGCCAGCACAGAAAACATCTCCCATCGTGTTCTAGAAGTTGCACGGATGTCTGCCAAGTGTTTGGCAGGAAGAAAAGAAGAGTTGTCCAAAACAGCTTCCAATCGAATGTTCCTGTGATTGGAAAAGTCAGGAGAGTGCAAAGGTACTGTTTTCTATCAGTTGGCAAGGTGCGCACACAATCCCAGTGTTGTACAGCTTGCTTCTTCACCTTCCCGAAGCTGCCGCTCTCGCCGGCTGCCGGAGCCGAAGAAGCGGCTTCTTCGCGCAAAGACGATTGTGCCGCTCACAGTGCTCTCCTTAACGCGGCTTCTGCCGAAAGACGCCCGGCAGCGGCTCTTACCTCCGGAGAGCATCCTACCTTCGTCTTTAGCTCCTCTTCTCATCTACACCTCGGCAAAAAGCTTTTCCACTATGTCTGGCTAGGAAAAACTGTGCCAGCACAGAAAACATCTCCCATCGTGTTCTAGAAGTTGCACGGATGTCTGCCAAGTGTTTGGCAGGAAGAAAAGAAGAGTTGTCCAAAACAGCTTCCAATCGAATGTTCATGTGATTGGAAAAGTCAGGAGAGTGCAAAGGTACTGTTTTCTATCAGTTAGCAAGGTGCGCACACAATCCCAGTGTTGTACAGCTTGCTTCTTCACCTTCCCAAAGCTGCCGCTCTCGCCGGCTGCCGGAGCCGAAGAACCGGCTTCTTCGCGCAAAGACGATTGTGCCGCTCACAGTGCTCTCCTTAGCGCGGCTTCTGCCGAAAGACGCCCGACAGCGGCTCTTACCTCCGGAGAGCATCCTACCTTCGTCTTTAGCTCCTCTTCTCATCTACACCTCGGCAAAAAGCTTTTCCACTATGTCTGGCTAGGAAAAACTGTGCCAGCACAGAAAACATCTCCCATCGTGTTCTAGATGTTGCACGGATGTCTGCCAAGTGTTTGGCAGGAAGAAAAGAAGAGTTGTCCAAAACAGCTTCCAATCGAATGTTCATGTGATTGGAAAAGTCAGGAGAGTGCAAAGGTACTGTTTTCTATCAGTTGGCAAGGTGCGCACACAATCCCAGTGTTGTACAGCATACTTCTTCACCTTCCCGAAGCTGCCGCTCTCGCCGGCTGCCGGAGCCCAAGAAGCGGCTTCTTCGCGCAAAGACGATTGTGCCGCTCACAGTGCTCTCCTTAGCGCGGCTTCTGCCGAAAGACGCCCGGCAGCGGCTCTTTCCTCCGGAGAGCATCCTACCTTCGTCTTTCGCGTCTTTTGTAGTCTACATCTTAGCAAAACGCTTTCCCACTATGTCTGGCTAGGAAAAACTCTGCCAGCACAGAAAACATCTCCCATCGTGTTCTAGAAGTTGCACGGATGTCTGCCAAGTGTTTGGCAGGAAGAAAAGAAAAGTTGTCCAAAACAGCTTCCAATCGAATGTTCCTGTGATTGGAAAAGTCAGGAGAGTGCAAAGGTACTGTTTTCTATCAGTTGGCAAGGTGCGCACACAATCCCAGTGTTGTACAGCTTGCTTCTTCACCTTCCCGAAGCTGCCGCTCTCGCCGGCTGCCGGAGCCCAAGAAGCGGCTTCTTCGCGCAAAGACGATTGTGCCGCTCACAGTGCTCTCCTTAGCGCGGCTTCTGCCGAAAGACGCCCGGCAGCGGCTCTTTCCTCCGGAGAGCATCCTACCTTCGTCTTTAGCTCCTCTTCTCATCTACACCTCGGCAAAAAGCTTTTCCACTATGTCTGGCTAGGAAAAACTGTGCCAGCACAGAAAACATCTCCCATCGTGTTCTAGATGTTGCACGGATGTCTGCCAAGTGTTTGGCAGGAAGAAAAGTTGTCCAAAACAGCTTCCAATCGAATGTTCATGTGATTGGAAAAGTCAGGAGAGTGCAAAGGTACTGTTTTCTATCAGTTGGCAAGGTGCGCACACAATCCCAGTGTTGTACAGCATACTTCTTCACCTTCCCGAAGCTGCCGCTCTCGCCGGCTCCCGGAGCCGAAGAACCGGCTTCTTCGCGCAAAGAGGATTGTGCCGCTCACAGTGCTCTCCTTAGCGCGGCTTCTGCCGAAAGACGCCCGGCAGCGGCTCTTACCTCCGGAGAGCATCCTACCTTCGTCTTTAGCTCCTCTTCTCATCTACACCTCGGCAAAAAGCTTTTCCACTATGTCTGGCTAGGAAAAACTGTGCCAGCACAGAAAACATCTCCCATCGTGTTCTAGAAGTTGCACGGATGTCTGCCAAGTGTTTGGCAGGAAGAAAGGAAAAGTTGTCCAAAACAGCTTCCAATCGAATGTTCATGTGATTGGAAAAGTCAGGAGAGTGCAAAGGTACTGTTTTCTATCAGTTGGCAAGGTGCGCACACAATCCCAGTGTTGTACAGCATACTTCTTCACCTTCCCGAAGCTGCCGCTCTCGCCGGCTGCCGGAGCCCAAGAAGCGGCTTCTTCGCGCAAAGACGATTGTGCCGCTCACAGTGCTCTCCTTAGCGCGGCTTCTGCCGAAAGACGCCCGGCAGCGGCTCTTACCTCCGGAGAGCATCCTACCTTCGTCTTTAGCTCCTCTTCTCATCTACACCTCGGCAAAAAGCTTTTCCACTATGTCTGGCTAGGAAAAACTGTGCCAGCACAGAAAACATCTCCCATCGTGTTCTAGATGTTGCACGGATGTCTGCCAAGTGTTTGGCAGGAAGAAAAGTTGTCCAAAACAGCTTCCAATCGAATGTTCATGTGATTGGAAAAGTCAGGAGAGTGCAAAGGTACTGTTTTCTATCAGTTGGCAAGGTGCGCACACAATCCCAGTGTTGTACAGCACACTTCTTCACCTTCCCGAAGCTGCCGCTCTCGCCGGCTGCCGGAGCCGAAGAAGCGGCTTCTTCGCGCAAAGACGATTGTGCCGCTCACAGTGCTCTCCTTAGCGCGGCTTCTGCCGAAAGACGCCCGGCAGCGGCTCTTACCTCCGGAGAGCATCCTACCTTCGTCTTTAGCTCCTCTTCTCATCTACACCTCGGCAAAAACCTTTTCCACTATGTCTGGCTAGGATAAACTGTGCCAGCACAGAAAACATCTCCCATCGTGTTCTAGAAGTTGCACGGATGTCTGCCAAGTGTTTGGCAGGAAGAAAAGTTGTCCAAAACAGCTTCCAATCGAATGTTCATGTGATTGGAAAAGTCAGGAGAGTGCAAAGGTACTGTTTTCTATCAGTTGGCAAGGTGCGCACACAATCCCAGTGTTGTACAGCACACTTCTTCACCTTCCCGAAGCTGCCGCTCTCGCCGGCTGCCGGAGCCGAAGAAGCGGCTTCTTCGCGCAAAGACGATTGTGCCGCTCACAGTGCTCTCCTTAGCGCGGCTTCTGCCGAAAGACGCCCGGCAGCGGCTCTTTCCTCCGGAGAGCATCCTACCTTCGTCTTTCGCGTCTTTTGTCGTCTACATCTTAGCAAAACGCTTTTCCACTATGTCTGGCTAGGAAAAACTGTGCCAGCACAGAAAACATCTCCCATCGTGTTCTAGATGTTGCACGGATGTCTGCCAAGTGTTTGGCAGGAAGAAAAGAAGAGTTGTCCAAAACAGCTTCCAATCGAATGTTCATGTGATTGGAAAAGTCAGGAGAGTGCAAAGGTACTGTTTTCTATCAGTTGGCAAGGTGCGCACACAATCCCAGTGTTGTACAGCATACTTCTTCACCTTCCCGAAGCTGCCGCTCTCGCCGGCTGCCGGAGCCCAAGAAGCGGCTTCTTCGCGCAAAGACGATTGTGCCGCTCACAGTGCTCTCCTTAGCGCGGCTTCTGCCGAAAGACGCCCGGCAGCGGCTCTTTCCTCCGGAGAGCATCCTACCTTCGTCTTTCGCGTCTTTTGTAGTCTACATCTTAGCAAAACGCTTTCCCACTATGTCTGGCTAGGAAAAACTCTGCCAGCACAGAAAACATCTCCCATCGTGTTCTAGAAGTTGCACGGATGTCTGCCAAGTGTTTGGCAGGAAGAAAAGAAAAGTTGTCCAAAACAGCTTCCAATCGAATGTTCCTGTGATTGGAAAAGTCAGGAGAGTGCAAAGGTACTGTTTTCTATCAGTTGGCAAGGTGCGCACACAATCCCAGTGTTGTACAGCTTGCTTCTTCACCTTCCCGAAGCTGCCGCTCTCGCCGGCTGCCGGAGCCCAAGAAGCGGCTTCTTCGCGCAAAGACGATTGTGCCGCTCACAGTGCTCTCCTTAGCGCGGCTTCTGCCGAAAGACGCCCGGCAGCGGCTCTTACCTCCGGAGAGCATCCTACCTTCGTCTTTAGCTCCTCTTCTCATCTACACCTCGGCAAAAAGCTTTTCCACTATGTCTGGCTAGGAAAAACTGTGCCAGCACAGAAAACATCTCCCATCGTGTTCTAGATGTTGCACGGATGTCTGCCAAGTGTTTGGCAGGAAGAAAAGTTGTCCAAAACAGCTTCCAATCGAATGTTCATGTGATTGGAAAAGTCAGGAGAGTGCAAAGGTACTGTTTTCTATCAGTTGGCAAGGTGCGCACACAATCCCAGTGTTGTACAGCATACTTCTTCACCTTCCCGAAGCTGCCGCTCTCGCCGGCTCCCGGAGCCGAAGAACCGGCTTCTTCGCGCAAAGAGGATTGTGCCGCTCACAGTGCTCTCCTTAGCGCGGCTTCTGCCGAAAGACGCCCGGCAGCGGCTCTTACCTCCGGAGAGCATCCTACCTTCGTCTTTAGCTCCTCTTCTCATCTACACCTCGGCAAAACGCTTTTCCACTATGTCTGGCTAGGAAAAACTGTGCCAGCACAGAAAACATCTCCCATCGTGTTCTAGAAGTTGCACGGATGTCTGCCAAGTGTTTGGCAGGAAGAAAGGAAAAGTTGTCCAAAACAGCTTCCAATCGAATGTTCATGTGATTGGAAAAGTCAGGAGAGTGCAAAGGTACTGTTTTCTATCAGTTGGCAAGGTGCGCACACAATCCCAGTGTTGTACAGCATACTTCTTCACCTTCCCGAAGCTGCCGCTCTCACCGGCTGCCGGAGCCCAAGAAGCGGCTTCTTCGCGCAAAGACGATTGTGCCGCTCACAGTGCTCTCCTTAGCGCGGCTTCTGCCGAAAGACGCCCGGCAGCGGCTCTTACCTCCGGAGAGCATCCTACCTTCGTCTTTAGCTCCTCTTCTCATCTACACCTCGGCAAAAAGCTTTTCCACTATGTCTGGCTAGGAAAAACTGTGCCAGCACAGAAAACATCTCCCATCGTGTTCTAGATGTTGCACGGATGTCTGCCAAGTGTTTGGCAGGAAGAAAAGTTGTCCAAAACAGCTTCCAATCGAATGTTCATGTGATTGGAAAAGTCAGGAGAGTGCAAAGGTACTGTTTTCTATCAGTTGGCAAGGTGCGCACACAATCCCAGTGTTGTACAGCACACTTCTTCACCTTCCCGAAGCTGCCGCTCTCGCCGGCTGCCGGAGCCGAAGAAGCGGCTTCTTCGCGCAAAGACGATTGTGCCGCTCACAGTGCTCTCCTTAGCGCGGCTTCTGCCGAAAGACGCCCGGCAGCGGCTCTTACCTCCGGAGAGCATCCTACCTTCGTCTTTAGCTCCTCTTCTCATCTACACCTCGGCAAAAACCTTTTCCACTATGTCTGGCTAGGATAAACTGTGCCAGCACAGAAAACATCTCCCATCGTGTTCTAGAAATTGCACGGATGTCTGCCAAGTGTTTGGCAGGAAGAAAAGTTGTCCAAAACAGCTTCCAATCGAATGTTCATGTGATTGGAAAAGTCAGGAGAGTGCAAAGGTACTGTTTTCTATCAGTTGGCAAGGTGCGCACACAATCCCAGTGTTGTACAGCACACTTCTTCACCTTCCCGAAGCTGCCGCTCTCGCCGGCTGCCGGAGCCGAAGAAGCGGCTTCTTCGCGCAAAGACGATTGTGCCGCTCACAGTGCTCTCCTTAGCGCGGCTTCTGCCGAAAGACGCCCGGCAGCGGCTCTTTCCTCCGGAGAGCATCCTATCTTCGTCTTTCGCGTCTTTTGTAGTCTACATCTTAGCAAAACGCTTTCCCACTATGTCTGGCTAGGAAAAACTGTGCCAGCACAGAAAACATCTCCCATCGTGTTCTAGATGTTGCACGGATGTCTGCCAAGTGTTTGGCAGGAAGAAAAGAAGAGTTGTCCAAAACAGCTTCCAATCGAATGTTCCTGTGATTGGAAAAGTCAGGAGAGTGCAAAGGTACTGTTTTCTATCAGTTGGCAAGGTGCGCACACAATCCCAGTGTTGTACAGCTTGCTTCTTCACCTTCCCGAAGCTGCCGCTCTCGCCGGCTGCCGGAGCCGAAGAACCGGCTTTTTCGCGCAAAGACGATTGTGCCGCTCACAGTGCTCTCCTTAGCGCGGCTTCTGCCGAAAGACGCCCGGCAGCGGCTCTTACCTCCGGAGAGCATCCTACCTTCGTCTTTAGCTCCTCTTCTCATCTACACCTCGGCAAAAAGCTTTTCCACTATGTCTGGCTAGGAAAAACTGTGCCAGCACAGAAAACATCTCCCATCGTGTTCTAGATGTTGCACGGATGTCTGCCAAGTGTTTGGCAGGAAGAAAAGTTGTCCAAAACAGCTTCCAATCGAATGTTCATGTGATTGGAAAAGTCAGGAGAGTGCAAAGGTACTGTTTTCTATCAGTTGGCAAGGTGCGCACACAATCCCAGTGTTGTACAGCATACTTCTTCACTTTCCCGAAGCTGCCGCTCTCGCCGGCTCCCGGAGCCGAAGAACCGGCTTCTTCGCGCAAAGAGGATTGTGCCGCTCACAGTGCTCTCCTTAGCGCGGCTTCTGCCGAAAGACGCCCGGCAGCGGCTCTTACCTCCGGAGAGCATCCTATCTTCGTCTTTCGCGTCTTTTGTAGTCTACATCTTAGCAAAACGCTTTCCCACTATGTCTGGCGAGGAAAAACTGTGCCAGCACAGAAAACATCTCCCATCGTGTTCTAGATGTTGCACGGATGTCTGCCAAGTGTTTGGCAGGAAGAAAAGAAGAGTTGTCCAAAACAGCTTCCAATCGAATGTTCATGTGATTGGAAAAGTCAGGAGAGTGCAAAGGTACTGTTTTCTATCAGTTGGCAAGGTGCGCACACAATCCCAGTGTTGTACAGCTTGCTTCTTCACCTTCCCGAAGCTGCCGCTCTCGCCGGCTGCCGGAGCCGAAGAACCGGCTTCTTCGCGCAAAGACGATTGTGCCGCTCACAGTGCTCTCCTTAGCGCGGCTTCTGCCGAAAGACGCCCGGCAGCGGCTCTTTCCTCCGGAGAGCATCCTACCTTCGTCTTTAGCTCCTCTTCTCATCTACACCTCGGCAAAAAGCTTTTCCACTATGTCTGGCTAGGAAAAACTGTGCCAGCACAGAAAACATCTCCCATCGTGTTCTAGAAGTTGCACGGATGTCTGCCAAGTGTTTGGCAGGAAGAAAAGAAAAGTTGTCCAAAACAGCTTCCAATCGAATGTTCCTGTGATTGGAAAAGTCAGGAGAGTGCAAAGGTACTGTTTTCTATCAGTTGGCAAGGTGCGCACACAATCCCAGTGTTGTACAGCTTGCTTCTTCACCTTCCCGAAGCTGCCGCTCTCGCCGGCTGCCGGAGGCGAAGAACCGGCTTCTTCGCGCAAAGACGATTGTGCCGCTCACAGTGCTCTCCTTAACGCGGCTTCTGCCGAAA
The DNA here is from genome assembly GCF_028018845.1 of Melospiza georgiana. NCBI lineage: Eukaryota > Metazoa > Chordata > Aves > Passeriformes > Passerellidae > Melospiza > Melospiza georgiana. The sequence goes on along the minus strand of NW_026652218.1, from coordinate 1,425,219 downwards.
GACGCCCGGCAGCGGCTCTTACCTCCGGAGAGCATCCTACCTTCGTCTTTAGCTCCTCTTCTCATCTACACCTCGGCAAAAAGCTTTTCCACTATGTCTGGCTAGGAAAAACTGTGCCAGCACAGAAAACATCTCCCATCGTGTTCTAGAAGTTGCAGAGAAGTCTGCCAAGTGTTTGGCAGGAAGAAAAGAAAAGTTGTCCAAAACAGCTTCCAATCGAATGTTCATGTGATTGGAAAAGTCAGGAGAGTGCAAAGGTACTGTTTTCTATCAGTTGGCAAGGTGCGCACACAATCCCAGTGTTGTACAGCTTGCTTCTTCACCTTCCCGAAGCTGCCGCTCTCGCCGGCTGCCGGAGCCCAAGAAGCGGCTTCTTCGCGCAAAGAGGATTGTGCCGCTCACAGTGCTCTCCTTAGCGCGGCTTCTGCCGAAAGACGCCCGGCAGCGGCTCTTTCCTCCGGAGAGCATCCTATCTTCGTCTTTCGCGTCTTTTGTAGTCTACATCTTAGCAAAACGCTTTTCCACTATGTCTGGCTAGGAAAAACTGTGCCAGCACAGAAAACATCTCCCATCGTGTTCTAGAAGTTGCACGGATGTCTGCCAAGTGTTTGGCAGGAAGAAAAGAAGAGTTGTCCAAAACAGCTTCCAATCGAATGTTCCTGTGATTGGAAAAGTCAGGAGAGTGCAAAGGTACTGTTTTCTATCAGTTGGCAAGGTGCGCACACAATCCCAGTGTTGTACAGCTTGCTTCTTCACCTTCCCGAAGCTGCCGCTCTCGCCGGCTGCCGGAGCCGAAGAAGCGGCTTCTTCGCGCAAAGACGATTGTGCCGCTCACAGTGCTCTCCTTAGCGCGGCTTCTGCCGAAAGACGCCCGGCAGCGGCTCTTACCTCCGGAGAGCATCCTACCTTCGTCTTTAGCTCCTCTTCTCATCTACACCTCGGCAAAAAGCTTTTCCACTATGTCTGGCTAGGAAAAACTGTGCCAGCACAGAAAACATCTCCCATCGTGTTCTAGATGTTGCACGGATGTCTGCCAAGTGTTTGGCAGGAAGAAAAGTTGTCCAAAACAGCTTCCAATCGAATGTTCCTGTGATTGGAAAAGTCAGGAGAGTGCAAAGGTACTGTTTTCTATCAGTTGGCAAGGTGCGCACACAATCCCAGTGTTGTACAGCATACTTCTTCACCTTCCCGAAGCTGCCGCTCTCGCCGGCTCCCGGAGCCGAAGAACCGGCTTCTTCGCGCAAAGACGATTGTGCCGCTCACAGTGCTCTCCTTAGCGCGGCTTCTGCCGAAAGACGCCCGGCAGCGGCTCTTGCCTCCGGAGAGCATCCTATCTTCGTCTTTCGCGTCTTTTGTAGTCTACATCTTAGCAAAACGCTTTCCCACTATGTCTGGCTAGGAAAAACTGTGCCAGCACAGAAAACATCTCCCATCGTGTTCTAGAAGTTGCACGGATGTCTGCCAAGTGTTTGGCAGGAAGAAAAGAAGAGTTGTCCAAAACAGCTTCCAATCGAATGTTCCTGTGATTGGAAAAGTCAGGAGAGTGCAAAGGTACTGTTTTCTATCAGTTGGCAAGGTGCGCACACAATCCCAGTGTTGTACAGCTTGCTTCTTCACCTTCCCGAAGCTGCCGCTCTCGCCGGCTCCCGGAGCCGAAGAACCGGCTTCTTCGCGCAAAGACGATTGTGCCGCTCACAGTGCTCTCCTTAGCGCGGCTTCTGCCGAAAGACGCCCGGCAGCGGCTCTTTCCTCCGGAGAGCATCCTACCTTCGTCTTTAGCTCCTCTTCTCATCTACACCTCGGCAAAAAGCTTTTCCACTATGTCTGGCTAGGAAAAACTGTGCCAGCACAGAAAACATCTCCCATCGTGTTCTAGAAGTTGCACGGATGTCTGCCAAGTGTTTGGCAGGAAGAAAAGAAAAGTTGTCCAAAACAGCTTCCAATCGAATGTTCCTGTGATTGGAAAAGTCAGGAGAGTGCAAAGGTACTGTTTTCTATCAGTTGGCAAGGTGCGCACACAATCCCAGTGTTGTACAGCTTGCTTCTTCACCTTCCCGAAGCTGCCGCTCTCGCCGGCTGCCGGAGGCGAAGAACCGGCTTCTTGGCGCAAAGACGATTGTGCCGCTCACAGTGCTCTCCTTAACGCGGCTTCTGCCGAAAGACGCCCGGCAGCGGCTCTTACCTCCGGAGAGCATCCTACCTTCGTCTTTAGCTCCTCTTCTCATCTACACCTCGGCAAAAAGCTTTTCCACTATGTCTGGCTAGGAAAAACTGTGCCAGCACAGAAAACATCTCCCATCGTGTTCTAGAAGTTGCAGAGAAGTCTGCCAAGTGTTTGGCAGGAAGAAAAGAAAAGTTGTCCAAAACAGCTTCCAATCAAATGTTCATGTGATTGGAAAAGTCAGGAGAGTGCAAAGGTACTGTTTTCTATCAGTTGGCAAGGTGCGCACACAATCCCAGTGTTGTACAGCTTGCTTCTTCACCTTCCCGAAGCTGCCGCTCTCGCCGGCTGCCGGAGCCCAAGAAGCGGCTTCTTCGCGCAAAGAGGATTGTGCCGCTCACAGTGCTCTCCTTAGCGCGGCTTCTGCCGAAAGACGCCCGGCAGCGGCTCTTTCCTCCGGAGAGCATCTTATCTTCGTCTTTCGCGTCTTTTGTAGTCTACATCTTAGCAAAACGCTTTCCCACTATGTCTGGCTAGGAAAAACTGTGCCAGCACAGAAAACATCTCCCATCGTGTTCTAGATGTTGCACGGATGTCTGCCAAGTGTTTGGCAGGAAGAAAAGGAAAGTTGTCCAAAACAGCTTCCAATCGAATGTTCATGTGATTGGAAAAGTCAGGAGAGTGCAAAGGTACTGTTTTCTATCAGTTGGCAAGGTGCGCACACAATCCCAGTGTTGTACAGCTTGCTTCTTCACCTTCCCGAAGCTGCCGCTCTCGCCGGCTCCCGGAGCCGAAAAAGCGGCTTCTTCGCGCAAAGACGATTGTGCCGCTCACAGTGCTCTCCTTAGCGCGGCTTCTGCCGAAAGACGCCCGGCAGCGGCTCTTTCCTCCGGAGAGCATCCTACCTTCGTCTTTCGCGTCTTTTGTCGTCTACATCTTAGCAAAACGCTTTCCCACTATGTCTGGCTAGGAAAAACTGTGCCAGCACAGAAAACATCTCCCATCGTGTTCTAGAAGTTGCACGGATGTCTGCCAAGTGTTTGGCAGGAAGAAAAGAAGAGTTGTCCAAAACAGCTTCCAATCGAATGTTCCTGTGATTGGAAAAGTCAGGAGAGTGCAAAGGTACTGTTTTCTATCAGTTGGCAAGGTGCGCACACAATCCCAGTGTTGTACAGCTTGCTTCTTCACCTTCCCGAAGCTGCCGCTCTCGCCGGCTGCCGGAGCCCAAGAAGCGGCTTCTTCGCGCAAAGACGATTGTGCCGCTCACAGTGCTCTCCTTAGCGCGGCTTCTGCCGAAAGACGCCCGGCAGCGGCTCTTACCTCCGGAGAGCATCCTACCTTCGTCTTTAGCTCCTCTTCTCATCTACACCTCGGCAACAAGCTTTTCCACTATGTCTGGCTAGGAAAAACTGTGCCAGCACAGAAAACATCTCCCATCGTGTTCTAGAAGTTGCACGGATGTCTGCCAAGTGTTTGGCAGGAAGAAAAGAAGAGTTGTCCAAAACAGCTTCCAATCGAATGTTCATGTGATTGGAAAAGTCAGGAGAGTGCAAAGGTACTGTTTTCTATCAGTTAGCAAGGTGCGCACACAATCCCAGTGTTGTACAGCTTGCTTCTTCACCTTCCCGAAGCTGCCGCTCTCGCCGGCTGCCGGAGCCGAAGAACCGGCTTCTTCGCGCAAAGACGATTGTGCCGCTCACAGTGCTCTCCTTAGCGCGGCTTCTGCCGAAAGACGCCCGACAGCGGCTCTTACCTCCGGAGAGCATCCTACCTTCGTCTTTAGCTCCTCTTCTCATCTACACCTCGGCAAAAAGCTTTTCCACTATGTCTGGCTAGGAAAAACTGTGCCAGCACAGAAAACATCTCCCATCGTGTTCTAGAAGTTGCACGGATGTCTGCCAAGTGTTTGGCAGGAAGAAAAGAAGAGTTGTCCAAAACAGCTTCCAATCGAATGTTCATGTGATTGGAAAAGTCAGGAGAGTGCAAAGGTACTGTTTTCTATCAGTTGGCAAGGTGCGCACTTAATCCTAGTGTTGTACAGCATACTTCTTCACCTTCCCGAAGCTGCCGCTCTCGCCGGCTGCCGGAGCCCAAGAAGCGGCTTCTTCGCGCAAAGACGATTGTGCCGCTCACAGTGCTCTCCTTAACGCGGCTTCTGCCGAAAGACGCCCGGCAGCGGCTCTTTCCTCCGGAGAGCATCCTACATTCGTCTTTCGCGTCTTTTGTAGTCTACATCTTAGCAAAACGCTTTCCCACTCTGTCTGGCTAGGAAAAACTGTGCCAGCACAGAAAACATCTCCCATCGTGTTCTAGAAGTTGCACGGATGTCTGCCAAGTGTTTGGCAGGAAGAAAAGAAGAGTTGTCCAAAACAGCTTCCAATCGAATGTTCCTGTGATTGGAAAAGTCAGGAGAGTGCAAAGGTACTGTTTTCTATCAGTTGGCAAGGTGCGCACACAATCCCAGTGTTGTACAGCTTGCTTCTTCACCTTCCCGAAGCTGCCGCTCTCGCCGGCTGCCGGAGCCCAAGAAGCGGCTTCTTCGCGCAAAGACGATTGTGCCGCTCACAGTGCTCTCCTTAGCGCGGCTTCTGCCGAAAGACGCCCGGCAGCGGCTCTTACCTCCGGAGAGCATCCTACCTTCGTCTTTAGCTCCTCTTCTCATCTACACCTCGGCAAAAAGCTTTTCCACTATGTCTGGCTAGGAAAAACTGTGCCAGCACAGAAAACATCTCCCATCGTGTTCTAGATGTTGCACGGATGTCTGCCAAGTGGTTGGCAGGAAGAAAAGTTGTCCAAAACAGCTTCCAATCGAATGTTCATGTGATTGGAAAAGTCAGGAGAGTGCAAAGGTACTGTTTTCTATCAGTTGGCAAGGTGCGCACACAATCCCAGTGTTGTACAGCATACTTCTTCACCTTCCCGAAGCTGCCGCTCTCGCCGGCTCCCGGAGCCGAAGAACCGGCTTCTTCGCGCAAAGAGGATTGTGCCGCTCACAGTGCTCTCCTTAGCGCGGCTTCTGCCGAAAGACGCCCGGCAGCGGCTCTTACCTCCGGAGAGCATCCTACCTTCGTCTTTAGCTCCTCTACTCATCTACACCTCGGCAAAAAGCTTTTCCAATATGTCTGGCTAGGAAAAACTGTGCCAGCACAGAAAACATCTCCCATCGTGTTCTAGAAGTTGCACGGATGTCTGCCAAGTGTTTGGCAGGAAGAAAGGAAAAGTTGTCCAAAACAGCTTCCAATCGAATGTTCATGTGATTGGAAAAGTCAGGAGAGTGCAAAGGTACTGTTTTCTATCAGTTGGCAAGGTGCACACACAATCCCAGTGTTGTACAGCATACTTCTTCACCTTCCCGAAGCTGCCGCTCTCGCCGGCTGCCGGAGCCCAAGAAGCGGCTTCTTCGCGCAAAGACGATTGTGCCGCTCACAGTGCTCTCCTTAGCGCGGCTTCTGCCGAAAGACGCCCGGCAGCGGCTCTTACCTCCGGAGAGCATCCTACCTTCGTCTTTAGCTCCTCTTCTCATCTACACCTCGGCAAAAAGCTTTTCCACTATGTCTGGCTAGGAAAAACTGTGCCAGCACAGAAAACATCTCCCATCGTGTTCTAGAAGTTGCACGGATGTCTGCCAAGTGTTTGGCAGGAAGAAAAGAAAAGTTGTCCAAAACAGCTTCCAATCGAATGTTCATGTGATTGGAAAAGTCAGGAGAGTGCAAAGGTACTGTTTTCTATCAGTTGGCAAGGTGCGCACACAATCCCAGTGTTGTACAGCTTGCTTCTTCACCTTCCCGAAGCTGCCGCTCTCGCCGGCTCCCGGAGCCGAAAAAGCGGCTTCTTCGCGCAAAGACGATTGTGCCGCTCACAGTGCTCTCCTTAGCGCGGCTTCTGCCGAAAGACGCCCGGCAGCGGCTCTTACCTCCGGAGAGCATCCTACCTTCGTCTTTCGCGTCTTTTGTCGTCTACATCTTAGCAAAACGCTTTCCCACTATGTCTGGCTAGGAAAAACTGTGCCAGCACAGAAAACATCTCCCATCGTGTTCTAGAAGTTGCACGGATGTCTGCCAAGTGTTTGGCAGGAAGAAAAGAAGAGTTGTCCAAAACAGCTTCCAATCGAATGTTCATGTGATTGGAAAAGTCAGGAGAGTGCAAAGGTACTGTTTTCTATCAGTTGGCAAGGTGCGCACACAATCCCAGTGTTGTACAGCTTGCTTCTTCACCTTCCCGAAGCTGCCGCTCTCGCCGGCTGCCGGAGCCGAAGAAGCGGCTTCTTCGCGCAAAGAGGATTGTGCCGCTCACAGTGCTCTCCTTAGCGCGGCTTCTGCCGAAAGACGCCCGGCAGCGGCTCTTTCCTCCGGAGAGCATCCTACCTTCGTCTTTAGCTCCTCTTCTCATCTACACCTCGGCAAAAAGCTTTTCCACTATGTCTGGCTAGGAAAAACTGTGCCAGCACAGAAAACATCTCCCATCGTGTTCTAGAAGTTGCACGGATGTCTGCCAAGTGTTTGGCAGGAAGAAAAGAAAAGTTGTCCAAAACAGCTTCCAATCGAATGTTCATGTGATTGGAAAAGTCAGGAGAGTGCAAAGGTACTGTTTTCTATCAGTTAGCAAGGTGCGCACACAATCCCAGTGTTGTACAGCTTGCTTCTTCACCTTCCCGAAGCTGCCGCTCTCGCCGGCTGCCGGAGCCGAAGAACCGGCTTCTTCGCGCAAAGACGATTGTGCCGCTCACAGTGCTCTCCTTAGCGCGGCTTCTGCCGAAAGACGCCCGGCAGCGGCTCTTACCTCCGGAGAGCATCCTACCTTCGTCTTTAGCTCCTCTTCTCATCTACACCTCGGCAAAAAGCTTTTCCACTATGTCTGGCTAGGAAAAACTGTGCCAGCACAGAAAACATCTCTCATCGTGTTCTAGATGTTGCACGGATGTCTGCCAAGTGTTTGGCAGGAAGAAAAGTTGTCCAAAACAGCTTCCAATCGAATGTTCATGTGATTGGAAAAGTCAGGAGAGTGCAAAGGTACTGTTTTCTATCAGTTGGCAAGGTGCGCACACAATCCCAGTGTTGTACAGCATACTTCTTCACCTTCCCGAAGCTGCCGCTCTCGCCGGCTGCCGGAGCCCAAGAAGCGGCTTCTTCGCGCAAAGACGATTGTGCCGCTCACAGTGCTCTCCTTAGCGCGGCTTCTGCCGAAAGACGCCCGGCAGCGGCTCTTTCCTCCGGAGAGCATCCTATCTTCGTCTTTCGCGTCTTTTGTAGTCTACATCTTAGCAAAACGCTTTCCCACTATGTCTGGCTAGGAAAAACTGTGCCAGCACAGAAAACATCTCCCATCGTGTTCTAGATGTTGCACGGATGTCTGCCAAGTGTTTGGCAGGAAGAAAAGAAGAGTTGTCCAAAACAGCTTCCAATCGAATGTTCCTGTGATTGGAAAAGTCAGGAGAGTGCAAAGGTACTGTTTTCTATCAGTTGGCAAGGTGCGCACACAATCCCAGTGTTGTACAGCTTGCTTCTTCACCTTCCCGAAGCTGCCGCTCTCGCCGGCTGCCGGAGCCCAAGAAGCGGCTTCTTCGCGCAAAGACGATTGTGCCGCTCACAGTGCTCTCCTTAGCGCGGCTTCTGCCGAAAGACGCCCGGCAGCGGCTCTTACCTCCGGAGAGCATCCTACCTTCGTCTTTAGCTCCTCTTCTCATCTACACCTCGGCAAAAAGCTTTTCCACTATGTCTGGCTAGGAAAAACTGTGCCAGCACAGAAAACATCTCCCATCGTGTTCTAGATGTTGCACGGATGTCTGCCAAGTGTTTGGCAGGAAGAAAAGTTGTCCAAAACAGCTTCCAATCGAATGTTCATGTGATTGGAAAAGTCAGGAGAGTGCAAAGGTACTGTTTTCTATCAGTTGGCAAGGTGCGCACACAATCCCAGTGTTGTACAGCTTGCTTCTTCACCTTCCCGAAGCTGCCGCTCTCGCTGGCTGCCGGAGCCGAAGAACCGGCTTCTTCGCGCAAAGACGATTGTGCCGCTCACAGTGCTCTCCGGAGCGCGGCTTCTGCCGAAAGACGCCCGGCAGCGGCTCTTTCCTCCGGAGAGCATCCTATCTTCGTGTTTCGCGTCTTTTGTAGTCTACATCTTAGCAAAACGCTTTCCCACTATGTCTGGCTAGGAAAAACTGTGCCAGCACAGAAAACATCTCCCATCGTGTTCTAGAAGTTGCACGGATGTCTGCCAAGTGTTTGGCAGGAAGAAAAGAAGAGTTGTCCAAAACAGCTTCCAATCGAATGTTCCTGTGATTGGAAAAGTCAGGAGAGTGCAAAGGTACTGTTTTCTATCAGTTAGCAAGGTGCGCACACAATCCCAGTGTTGTACAGCTTGCTTCTTCACCTTCCCGAAGCTGCCGCTCTCGCCGGCTGCCGGAGCCGAAGAAGCGGCTTCTTCGCGCAAAGACGATTGTGCCGCTCACAGTGCTCTCCTTAGCGCGGCTTCTGCCGAAAGACGCCCGGCAGCGGCTCTTTCCTCCGGAGAGCATCCTACCTTCGTCTTTCGCGTCTTTTGTAGTCTACATCTTAGCAAAACGCTTTCCCACTATGTCTGGCTAGGAAAAACTGTGCCAGCACAGAAAACATCTCCCATCGTGTTCTAGAAGTTGCACGGATGTCTGCCAAGTGTTTGGCAGGAAGAAAAGAAGAGTTGTCCAAAACAGCTTCCAATCGAATGTTCCTGTGATTGGAAAAGTCAGGAGAGTGCAAAGGTACTGTTTTCTATCAGTTGGCAAGGTGCGCACACAATCCCAGTGTTGTACAGCTTGCTTCTTCACCTTCCCGAAGCTGCCGCTCTCGCCGGCTGCCGGAGCCGAAGAAGCGGCTTCTTCGCGCAAAGACGATTGTGCCGCTCACAGTGCTCTCCTTAACGCGGCTTCTGCCGAAAGACGCCCGGCAGCGGCTCTTACCTCCGGAGAGCATCCTACCTTCGTCTTTAGCTCCTCTTCTCATCTACACCTCGGCAAAAAGCTTTTCCACTATGTCTGGCTAGGAAAAACTGTGCCAGCACAGAAAACATCTCCCCTCGTGTTCTAGAAGTTGCACGGATGTCTGCCAAGTGTTTGGCAGGAAGAAAAGAAGAGTTGTCCAAAACAGCTTCCAATCGAATGTTCATGTGATTGGAAAAGTCAGGAGAGTGCAAAGGTACTGTTTTCTATCAGTTAGCAAGGTGCGCACACAATCCCAGTGTTGTACAGCTTGCTTCTTCACCTTCCCAAAGCTGCCGCTCTCGCCGGCTGCCGGAGCCGAAGAACCGGCTTCTTCGCGCAAAGACGATTGTGCCGCTCACAGTGCTCTCCTTAGCGCGGCTTCTGCCGAAAGACGCCCGACAGCGGCTCTTACCTCCGGAGAGCATCCTACCTTCGTCTTTAGCTCCTCTTCTCATCTACACCTCGGCAAAAAGCTTTTCCACTATGTCTGGCTAGGAAAAACTGTGCCAGCACAGAAAACATCTCCCATCGTGTTCTAGATGTTGCACGGATGTCTGCCAAGTGTTTGGCAGGAAGAAAAGAAGAGTTGTCCAAAACAGCTTCCAATCGAATGTTCATGTGATTGGAAAAGTCAGGAGAGTGCAAAGGTACTGTTTTCTATCAGTTGGCAAGGTGCGCACACAATCCCAGTGTTGTACAGCATACTTCTTCACCTTCCCGAAGCTGCCGCTCTCGCCGGCTGCCGGAGCCCAAGAAGCGGCTTCTTCGCGCAAAGACGATTGTGCCGCTCACAGTGCTCTCCTTAGCGCGGCTTCTGCCGAAAGACGCCCGGCAGCGGCTCTTACCTCCGGAGAGCATCCTACCTTCGTCTTTCGCGTCTTTTGTAGTCTACATCTTAGCAAAACGCTTTCCCACTATGTCTGGCTAGGAAAAACTGTGCCAGCACAGAAAACATCTCCCATCGTGTTCTAGAAGTTGCACGGATGTCTGCCAAGTGTTTGGCAGGAAGAAAAGAAGAGTTGTCCAAAACAGCTTCCAATCGAATGTTCCTGTGATTGGAAAAGTCAGGAGAGTGCAAAGGTACTGTTTTCTATCAGTTGGCAAGGTGCGCACACAATCCCAGTGTTGTACAGCTTGCTTCTTCACCTTCCCGAAGCTGCCGCTCTCGCCGGCTGCCGGAGCCCAAGAAGCGGCTTCTTCGCGCAAAGAGGATTGTGCCGCTCACAGTGCTCTCCTTAGCGCGGCTTCTGCCGAAAGACGCCCGGCAGCGGCTCTTACCTCCGGAGAGCATCCTACCTTCGTCTTTAGCTCCTCTTCTCATCTACACCTCGGCAAAAAGCTTTTCCACTATGTCTGGCTAGGAAAAACTGTGCCAGCACAGAAAACATCTCCCATCGTGTTCTAGATGTTGCACGGATGTCTGCCAAGTGTTTGGCAGGAAGAAAAGTTGTCCAAAACAGCTTCCAATCGAATGTTCATGTGATTGGAAAAGTCAGGAGAGTGCAAAGGTACTGTTTTCTATCAGTTGGCAAGGTGCGCACACAATCCCAGTGTTGTACAGCATACTTCTTCACCTTCCCGAAGCTGCCGCTCTCGCCGGCTCCCGGAGCCGAAGAACCGGCTTCTTCGCGCAAAGAGGATTGTGCCGCTCACAGTGCTCTCCTTAGCGCGGCTTCTGCCGAAAGACGCCCGGCAGCGGCTCTTACCTCCGGAGAGCATCCTACCTTCGTCTTTAGCTCCTCTTCTCATCTACACCTCGGCAAAAAGCTTTTCCACTATGTCTGGCTAGGAAAAACTGTGCCAGCACGGAAAACATCTCCCATCGTGTTCTAGAATTTGCACGGATGTCTGCCAAGTGTTTGGCAGGAAGAAAGGAAAAGTTGTCCAAAACAGCTTCCAATCGAATGTTCATGTGATTGGAAAAGTCAGGAGAGTGCAAAGGTACTGTTTTCTATCAGTTGGCAAGGTGCGCACACAATCCCAGTGTTGTACAGCATACTTCTTCACCTTCCCGAAGCTGCCGCTCTCGCCGGCTGCCGGAGCCGAAGAAGCGGCTTCTTCGCGCAAAGACGATTGTGCCGCTCACAGTGCTCTCCTTAGCGCGGCTTCTGCCGAAAGACGCCCGGCAGCGGCTCTTACCTCCGGAGAGCATCCTATCTTCGTGTTTCGCGTCTTTTGTAGTCTACATCTTAGCAAAACGCTTTCCCACTATGTCTGGCTAGGAAAAACTGTGCCAGCACAGAAAACATCTCCCATCGTGTTCTAGAAGTTGCACGGATGTCTGCCAAGTGTTTGGCAGGAAGAAAAGAAGAGTTGTCCAAAACAGCTTCCAATCGAATGTTCCTGTGATTGGAAAAGTCAGGAGAGTGCAAAGGTACTGTTTTCTATCAGTTGGCAAGGTGCGCACACAATCCCAGTGTTGTACAGCTTGCTTCTTCACCTTCCCGAAGCTGCCGCTCTTGCCGGCTGCCGGAGCCGAAGAAGCGGCTTCTTCGCGCAAAGACGATTGTGCCGCTCACAGTGCTCTCCTTAGCGCGGCTTCTGCCGAAAGACGCCCGGCAGCGGCTCTTACCTCCGGAGAGCATCCTACCTTCGTCTTTAGCTCCTCTTCTCATCTACACCTCGGCAAAACCCTTTTCCACTATGTCTGGCTAGGAAAAACTGTGCCAGCACAGAAAACATCTCCCATCGTGTTCTAGATGTTGCACGGATGTCTGCCAAGTGTTTGGCAGGAAGAAAAGTTGTCCAAAACAGCTTCCAATCGAATGTTCATGTGATTGGAAAAGTCAGGAGAGTGCAAAGGTACTGTTTTCTATCAGTTGGCAAGGTGCGCACACAATCCCAGTGTTGTACAGCATACTTCTTCACTTTCCCGAAGCTGCCGCTCTCGCCGGCTGCCGGAGCCGAAGAACCGGCTTCTTCGCGCAAAGACGATTGTGCCGCTCACAGTGCTCTCCTTAGCGCGGCTTCTGCCGAAAGACGCCCGGCAGCGGCTCTTTCCTCCGGAGAGCATCCTATCTTCGTCTTTCGCGTCTTTTGTAGTCTACATCTTAGCAAAAAGCTTTTCCACTATGTCTGGCTAGGAAAAACTGTGCCAGCACAGAAAACATCTCCCATCGTGTTCTAGAAGTTGCACGGATGTCTGCCAAGTGTTTGGCAGGAAGAAAAGAAGAGTTGTCCAAAACAGCTTCCAATCGAATGTTCCTGTGATTGGAAAAGTCAGGAGAGTGCAAAGGTACTGTTTTCTATCAGTTAGCAAGGTGCGCACACAATCCCAGTGTTGTACAGCTTGCTTCTTCACCTTCCCGAAGCTGCCGCTCTCGCCGGCTGCCGGAGCCGAAGAAGCGGCTTCTTCGCGCAAAGACGATTGTGCCGCTCACAGTGCTCTCCTTAGCGCGGCTTCTGCCGAAAGACGCCCGGCAGCGGCTCTTTCCTCCGGAGAGCATCCTACCTTCGTCTTTCGCGTCTTTTGTAGTCTACATCTTAGCAAAACGCTTTCCCACTATGTCTGGCTAGGAAAAACTGTGCCAGCACAGAAAACATCTCCCATCGTGTTCTAGAAGTTGCACGGATGTCTGCCAAGTGTTTGGCAGGAAGAAAAGAAGAGTTGTCCAAAACAGCTTCCAATCGAATGTTCCTGTGATTGGAAAAGTCAGGAGAGTGCAAAGGTACTGTTTTCTATCAGTTGGCAAGGTGCGCACACAATCCCAGTGTTGTACAGCTTGCTTCTTCACCTTCCCGAAGCTGCCGCTCTCGCCGGCTGCCGGAGCCGAAGAAGCGGCTTCTTCGCGCAAAGACGATTGTGCCGCTCACAGTGCTCTCCTTAACGCGGCTTCTGCCGAAAGACGCCCGGCAGCGGCTCTTACCTCCGGAGAGCATCCTACCTTCGTCTTTAGCTCCTCTTCTCATCTACACCTCGGCAAAAAGCTTTTCCACTATGTCTGGCTAGGAAAAACTGTGCCAGCACAGAAAACATCTCCCCTCGTGTTCTAGAAGTTGCACGGATGTCTGCCAAGTGTTTGGCAGGAAGAAAAGAAGAGTTGTCCAAAACAGCTTCCAATCGAATGTTCATGTGATTGGAAAAGTCAGGAGAGTGCAAAGGTACTGTTTTCTATCAGTTAGCAAGGTGCGCACACAATCCCAGTGTTGTACAGCTTGCTTCTTCACCTTCCCAAAGCTGCCGCTCTCGCCGGCTGCCGGAGCCGAAGAACCGGCTTCTTCGCGCAAAGACGATTGTGCCGCTCACAGTGCTCTCCTTAGCGCGGCTTCTGCCGAAAGACGCCCGACAGCGGCTCTTACCTCCGGAGAGCATCCTACCTTCGTCTTTAGCTCCTCTTCTCATCTACACCTCGGCAAAAAGCTTTTCCACTATGTCTGGCTAGGAAAAACTGTGCCAGCACAGAAAACATCTCCCATCGTGTTCTAGATGTTGCACGGATGTCTGCCAAGTGTTTGGCAGGAAGAAAAGAAGAGTTGTCCAAAACAGCTTCCAATCGAATGTTCATGTGATTGGAAAAGTCAGGAGAGTGCAAAGGTACTGTTTTCTATCAGTTGGCAAGGTGCGCACACAATCCCAGTGTTGTACAGCATACTTCTTCACCTTCCCGAAGCTGCCGCTCTCGCCGGCTGCCGGAGCCCAAGAAGCGGCTTCTTCGCGCAAAGACGATTGTGCCGCTCACAGTGCTCTCCTTAGCGCGGCTTCTGCCGAAAGACGCCCGGCAGCGGCTCTTACCTCCGGAGAGCATCCTACCTTCGTCTTTCGCGTCTTTTGTAGTCTACATCTTAGCAAAACGCTTTCCCACTATGTCTGGCTAGGAAAAACTGTGCCAGCACAGAAAACATCTCCCATCGTGTTCTAGAAGTTGCACGGATGTCTGCCAAGTGTTTGGCAGGAAGAAAAGAAGAGTTGTCCAAAACAGCTTCCAATCGAATGTTCCTGTGATTGGAAAAGTCAGGAGAGTGCAAAGGTACTGTTTTCTATCAGTTGGCAAGGTGCGCACACAATCCCAGTGTTGTACAGCTTGCTTCTTCACCTTCCCGAAGCTGCCGCTCTTGCCGGCTGCCGGAGCCGAAGAAGCGGCTTCTTCGCGCAAAGACGATTGTGCCGCTCACAGTGCTCTCCTTAGCGCGGCTTCTGCCGAAAGACGCCCGGCAGCGGCTCTTACCTCCGGAGAGCATCCTACCTTCGTCTTTAGCTCCTCTTCTCATCTACACCTCGGCAAAACCCTTTTCCACTATGTCTGGCTAGGAAAAACTGTGCCAGCACAGAAAACATCTCCCATCGTGTTCTAGATGTTGCACGGATGTCTGCCAAGTGTTTGGCAGGAAGAAAAGTTGTCCAAAACAGCTTCCAATCGAATGTTCATGTGATTGGAAAAGTCAGGAGAGTGCAAAGGTACTGTTTTCTATCAGTTGGCAAGGTGCGCACACAATCCCAGTGTTGTACAGCATACTTCTTCACTTTCCCGAAGCTGCCGCTCTCGCCGGCTGCCGGAGCCGAAGAACCGGCTTCTTCGCGCAAAGACGATTGTGCCGCTCACAGTGCTCTCCTTAGCGCGGCTTCTGCCGAAAGACGCCCGGCAGCGGCTCTTTCCTCCGGAGAGCATCCTATCTTCGTCTTTCGCGTCTTTTGTAGTCTACATCTTAGCAAAAAGCTTTTCCACTATGTCTGGCTAGGAAAAACTGTGCCAGCACAGAAAACATCTCCCATCGTGTTCTAGAAGTTGCACGGATGTCTGCCAAGTGTTTGGCAGGAAGAAAAGAAGAGTTGTCCAAAACAGCTTCCAATCGAATGTTCCTGTGATTGGAAAAGTCAGGAGAGTGCAAAGGTACTGTTTTCTATCAGTTAGCAAGGTGCGCACACAATCCCAGTGTTGTACAGCTTGCTTCTTCACCTTCCCGAAGCTGCCGCTCTCGCCGGCTGCCGGAGCCGAAGAAGCGGCTTCTTCGCGCAAAGACGATTGTGCCGCTCACAGTGCTCTCCTTAGCGCGGCTTCTGCCGAAAGACGCCCGGCAGCGGCTCTTTCCTCCGGAGAGCATCCTACCTTCGTCTTTCGCGTCTTTTGTAGTCTACATCTTAGCAAAACGCTTTCCCACTATGTCTGGCTAGGAAAAACTGTGCCAGCACAGAAAACATCTCCCATCGTGTTCTAGAAGTTGCACGGATGTCTGCCAAGTGTTTGGCAGGAAGAAAAGAAGAGTTGTCCAAAACAGCTTCCAATCGAATGTTCCTGTGATTGGAAAAGTCAGGAGAGTGCAAAGGTACTGTTTTCTATCAGTTGGCAAGGTGCGCACACAATCCCAGTGTTGTACAGCTTGCTTCTTCACCTTCCCGAAGCTGCCGCTCTCGCCGGCTGCCGGAGCCGAAGAAGCGGCTTCTTCGCGCAAAGACGATTGTGCCGCTCACAGTGCTCTCCTTAACGCGGCTTCTGCCGAAAGACGCCCGGCAGCGGCTCTTACCTCCGGAGAGCATCCTACCTTCGTCTTTAGCTCCTCTTCTCATCTACACCTCGGCAAAAAGCTTTTCCACTATGTCTGGCTAGGAAAAACTGTGCCAGCACAGAAAACATCTCCCCTCGTGTTCTAGAAGTTGCACGGATGTCTGCCAAGTGTTTGGCAGGAAGAAAAGAAGAGTTGTCCAAAACAGCTTCCAATCGAATGTTCATGTGATTGGAAAAGTCAGGAGAGTGCAAAGGTACTGTTTTCTATCAGTTAGCAAGGTGCGCACACAATCCCAGTGTTGTACAGCTTGCTTCTTCACCTTCCCAAAGCTGCCGCTCTCGCCGGCTGCCGGAGCCGAAGAACCGGCTTCTTCGCGCAAAGACGATTGTG
Source organism: Melospiza georgiana (assembly GCF_028018845.1). Lineage (NCBI taxonomy): Eukaryota > Metazoa > Chordata > Aves > Passeriformes > Passerellidae > Melospiza > Melospiza georgiana. The sequence continues at coordinate 1,409,272 of NW_026652218.1, read as the reverse complement.
CCGCTCACAGTGCTCTCCTTAGCGCGGCTTCTGCCGAAAGACGCCCGACAGCGGCTCTTACCTCCGGAGAGCATCCTACCTTCGTCTTTAGCTCCTCTTCTCATCTACACCTCGGCAAAAAGCTTTTCCACTATGTCTGGCTAGGAAAAACTGTGCCAGCACAGAAAACATCTCCCATCGTGTTCTAGATGTTGCACGGATGTCTGCCAAGTGTTTGGCAGGAAGAAAAGAAGAGTTGTCCAAAACAGCTTCCAATCGAATGTTCATGTGATTGGAAAAGTCAGGAGAGTGCAAAGGTACTGTTTTCTATCAGTTGGCAAGGTGCGCACACAATCCCAGTGTTGTACAGCATACTTCTTCACCTTCCCGAAGCTGCCGCTCTCGCCGGCTGCCGGAGCCCAAGAAGCGGCTTCTTCGCGCAAAGACGATTGTGCCGCTCACAGTGCTCTCCTTAGCGCGGCTTCTGCCGAAAGACGCCCGGCAGCGGCTCTTACCTCCGGAGAGCATCCTACCTTCGTCTTTCGCGTCTTTTGTAGTCTACATCTTAGCAAAACGCTTTCCCACTATGTCTGGCTAGGAAAAACTGTGCCAGCACAGAAAACATCTCCCATCGTGTTCTAGAAGTTGCACGGATGTCTGCCAAGTGTTTGGCAGGAAGAAAGGAAAAGTTGTCCAAAACAGCTTCCAATCGAATGTTCATGTGATTGGAAAAGTCAGGAGAGTGCAAAGGTACTGTTTTCTATCAGTTGGCAAGGTGCGCACACAATCCCAGTGTTGTACAGCATACTTCTTCACCTTCCCGAAGCTGCCGCTCTCGCCGGCTGCCGGAGCCGAAGAAGCGGCTTCTTCGCGCAAAGACGATTGTGCCGCTCACAGTGCTCTCCTTAGCGCGGCTTCTGCCGAAAGACGCCCGGCAGCGGCTCTTACCTCCGGAGAGCATCCTATCTTCGTGTTTCGCGTCTTTTGTAGTCTACATCTTAGCAAAACGCTTTCCCACTATGTCTGGCTAGGAAAAACTGTGCCAGCACAGAAAACATCTCCCATCGTGTTCTAGAAGTTGCACGGATGTCTGCCAAGTGTTTGGCAGGAAGAAAAGAAGAGTTGTCCAAAACAGCTTCCAATCGAATGTTCCTGTGATTGGAAAAGTCAGGAGAGTGCAAAGGTACTGTTTTCTATCAGTTGGCAAGGTGCGCACACAATCCCAGTGTTGTACAGCTTGCTTCTTCACCTTCCCGAAGCTGCCGCTCTTGCCGGCTGCCGGAGCCGAAGAAGCGGCTTCTTCGCGCAAAGACGATTGTGCCGCTCACAGTGCTCTCCTTAGCGCGGCTTCTGCCGAAAGACGCCCGGCAGCGGCTCTTACCTCCGGAGAGCATCCTACCTTCGTCTTTAGCTCCTCTTCTCATCTACACCTCGGCAAAACCCTTTTCCACTATGTCTGGCTAGGAAAAACTGTGCCAGCACAGAAAACATCTCCCATCGTGTTCTAGATGTTGCACGGATGTCTGCCAAGTGTTTGGCAGGAAGAAAAGTTGTCCAAAACAGCTTCCAATCGAATGTTCATGTGATTGGAAAAGTCAGGAGAGTGCAAAGGTACTGTTTTCTATCAGTTGGCAAGGTGCGCACACAATCCCAGTGTTGTACAGCATACTTCTTCACTTTCCCGAAGCTGCCGCTCTCGCCGGCTGCCGGAGCCGAAGAACCGGCTTCTTCGCGCAAAGACGATTGTGCCGCTCACAGTGCTCTCCTTAGCGCGGCTTCTGCCGAAAGACGCCCGGCAGCGGCTCTTTCCTCCGGAGAGCATCCTATCTTCGTCTTTCGCGTCTTTTGTAGTCTACATCTTAGCAAAAAGCTTTTCCACTATGTCTGGCTAGGAAAAACTGTGCCAGCACAGAAAACATCTCCCATCGTGTTCTAGAAGTTGCACGGATGTCTGCCAAGTGTTTGGCAGGAAGAAAAGAAGAGTTGTCCAAAACAGCTTCCAATCGAATGTTCCTGTGATTGGAAAAGTCAGGAGAGTGCAAAGGTACTGTTTTCTATCAGTTAGCAAGGTGCGCACACAATCCCAGTGTTGTACAGCTTGCTTCTTCACCTTCCCGAAGCTGCCGCTCTCGCCGGCTGCCGGAGCCGAAGAAGCGGCTTCTTCGCGCAAAGACGATTGTGCCGCTCACAGTGCTCTCCTTAGCGCGGCTTCTGCCGAAAGACGCCCGGCAGCGGCTCTTACCTCCGGAGAGCATCCTATCTTCGTGTTTCGCGTCTTTTGTAGTCTACATCTTAGCAAAACGCTTTCCCACTATGTCTGGCTAGGAAAAACTGTGCCAGCACAGAAAACATCTCCCATCGTGTTCTAGAAGTTGCACGGATGTCTGCCAAGTGTTTGGCAGGAAGAAAAGAAGAGTTGTCCAAAACAGCTTCCAATCGAATGTTCCTGTGATTGGAAAAGTCAGGAGAGTGCAAAGGTACTGTTTTCTATCAGTTGGCAAGGTGCGCACACAATCCCAGTGTTGTACAGCTTGCTTCTTCACCTTCCCGAAGCTGCCGCTCTTGCCGGCTGCCGGAGCCGAAGAAGCGGCTTCTTCGCGCAAAGACGATTGTGCCGCTCACAGTGCTCTCCTTAGCGCGGCTTCTGCCGAAAGACGCCCGGCAGCGGCTCTTACCTCCGGAGAGCATCCTACCTTCGTCTTTAGCTCCTCTTCTCATCTACACCTCGGCAAAACCCTTTTCCACTATGTCTGGCTAGGAAAAACTGTGCCAGCACAGAAAACATCTCCCATCGTGTTCTAGATGTTGCACGGATGTCTGCCAAGTGTTTGGCAGGAAGAAAAGTTGTCCAAAACAGCTTCCAATCGAATGTTCATGTGATTGGAAAAGTCAGGAGAGTGCAAAGGTACTGTTTTCTATCAGTTGGCAAGGTGCGCACACAATCCCAGTGTTGTACAGCATACTTCTTCACTTTCCCGAAGCTGCCGCTCTCGCCGGCTGCCGGAGCCGAAGAACCGGCTTCTTCGCGCAAAGACGATTGTGCCGCTCACAGTGCTCTCCTTAGCGCGGCTTCTGCCGAAAGACGCCCGGCAGCGGCTCTTTCCTCCGGAGAGCATCCTATCTTCGTCTTTCGCGTCTTTTGTAGTCTACATCTTAGCAAAAAGCTTTTCCACTATGTCTGGCTAGGAAAAACTGTGCCAGCACAGAAAACATCTCCCATCGTGTTCTAGAAGTTGCACGGATGTCTGCCAAGTGTTTGGCAGGAAGAAAAGAAGAGTTGTCCAAAACAGCTTCCAATCGAATGTTCCTGTGATTGGAAAAGTCAGGAGAGTGCAAAGGTACTGTTTTCTATCAGTTAGCAAGGTGCGCACACAATCCCAGTGTTGTACAGCTTGCTTCTTCACCTTCCCGAAGCTGCCGCTCTCGCCGGCTGCCGGAGCCGAAGAAGCGGCTTCTTCGCGCAAAGACGATTGTGCCGCTCACAGTGCTCTCCTTAGCGCGGCTTCTGCCGAAAGACGCCCGGCAGCGGCTCTTTCCTCCGGAGAGCATCCTACCTTCGTCTTTCGCGTCTTTTGTAGTCTACATCTTAGCAAAACGCTTTCCCACTATGTCTGGCTAGGAAAAACTGTGCCAGCACAGAAAACATCTCCCATCGTGTTCTAGAAGTTGCACGGATGTCTGCCAAGTGTTTGGCAGGAAGAAAAGAAGAGTTGTCCAAAACAGCTTCCAATCGAATGTTCCTGTGATTGGAAAAGTCAGGAGAGTGCAAAGGTACTGTTTTCTATCAGTTGGCAAGGTGCGCACACAATCCCAGTGTTGTACAGCTTGCTTCTTCACCTTCCCGAAGCTGCCGCTCTCGCCGGCTGCCGGAGCCGAAGAACCGGCTTCTTCGCGCAAAGACGATTGTGCCGCTCACAGTGCTCTCCTTAACGCGGCTTCTGCCGAAAGACGCCCGGCAGCGGCTCTTACCTCCGGAGAGCATCCTACCTTCGTCTTTAGCTCCTCTTCTCATCTACACCTCGGCAAAAAGCTTTTCCACTATGTCTGGCTAGGAAAAACTGTGCCAGCACAGAAAACATCTCCCATCGTGTTCTAGAAGTTGCACGGATGTCTGCCAAGTGTTTGGCAGGAAGAAAAGAAGAGTTGTCCAAAACAGCTTCCAATCGAATGTTCCTGTGATTGGAAAAGTCAGGAGAGTGCAAAGGTACTGTTTTCTATCAGTTGGCAAGGTGCGCACACAATCCCAGTGTTGTACAGCTTGCTTCTTCACCTTCCCAAAGCTGCCGCTCTCGCCGGCTGCCGGAGCCCAAGAAGCGGCTTCTTCGCGCAAAGAGGATTGTGCCGCTCACAGTGCTCTCCTTAGCGCGGCTTCTGCCGAAAGACGCCCGGCAGCGGCTCTTACCTCCGGAGAGCATCCTACCTTCGTCTTTAGCTCCTCTTCTCATCTACACCTCGGCAAAAAGCTTTTCCACTATGTCTGGCTAGGAAAAACTGTGCCAGCACAGAAAACATCTCCCATCGTGTTCTAGATGTTGCACGGATGTCTGCCAAGTGTTTGGCAGGAAGAAAAGTTGTCCAAAACAGCTTCCAATCGAATGTTCATGTGATTGGAAAAGTCAGGAGAGTGCAAAGGTACTGTTTTCTATCAGTTGGCAAGGTGCGCACACAATCCCAGTGTTGTACAGCATACTTCTTCACCTTCCCGAAGCTGCCGCTCTCGCCGGCTCCCGGAGCCGAAGAACCGGCTTCTTCGCGCAAAGAGGATTGTGCCGCTCACAGTGCTCTCCTTAGCGCGGCTTCTGCCGAAAGACGCCCGGCAGCGGCTCTTACCTCCGGAGAGCATCCTACCTTCGTCTTTAGCTCCTCTTCTCATCTACACCTCGGCAAAAAGCTTTTCCACTATGTCTGGCTAGGAAAAACTGTGCCAGCACGGAAAACATCTCCCATCGTGTTCTAGAATTTGCACGGATGTCTGCCAAGTGTTTGGCAGGAAGAAAGGAAAAGTTGTCCAAAACAGCTTCCAATCGAATGTTCATGTGATTGGAAAAGTCAGGAGAGTGCAAAGGTACTGTTTTCTATCAGTTGGCAAGGTGCGCACACAATCCCAGTGTTGTACAGCATACTTCTTCACCTTCCCGAAGCTGCCGCTCTCGCCGGCTGCCGGAGCCGAAGAAGCGGCTTCTTCGCGCAAAGACGATTGTGCCGCTCACAGTGCTCTCCTTAGCGCGGCTTCTGCCGAAAGACGCCCGGCAGCGGCTCTTACCTCCGGAGAGCATCCTATCTTCGTGTTTCGCGTCTTTTGTAGTCTACATCTTAGCAAAACGCTTTCCCACTATGTCTGGCTAGGAAAAACTGTGCCAGCACAGAAAACATCTCCCATCGTGTTCTAGAAGTTGCACGGATGTCTGCCAAGTGTTTGGCAGGAAGAAAAGAAGAGTTGTCCAAAACAGCTTCCAATCGAATGTTCCTGTGATTGGAAAAGTCAGGAGAGTGCAAAGGTACTGTTTTCTATCAGTTGGCAAGGTGCGCACACAATCCCAGTGTTGTACAGCTTGCTTCTTCACCTTCCCGAAGCTGCCGCTCTTGCCGGCTGCCGGAGCCGAAGAAGCGGCTTCTTCGCGCAAAGACGATTGTGCCGCTCACAGTGCTCTCCTTAGCGCGGCTTCTGCCGAAAGACGCCCGGCAGCGGCTCTTACCTCCGGAGAGCATCCTACCTTCCTCTTTAGCTCCTCTTCTCATCTACACCTCGGCAAAACCCTTTTCCACTATGTCTGGCTAGGAAAAACTGTGCCAGCACAGAAAACATCTCCCATCGTGTTCTAGATGTTGCACGGATGTCTGCCAAGTGTTTGGCAGGAAGAAAAGTTGTCCAAAACAGCTTCCAATCGAATGTTCATGTGATTGGAAAAGTCAGGAGAGTGCAAAGGTACTGTTTTCTATCAGTTGGCAAGGTGCGCACACAATCCCAGTGTTGTACAGCATACTTCTTCACTTTCCCGAAGCTGCCGCTCTCGCCGGCTGCCGGAGCCGAAGAACCGGCTTCTTCGCGCAAAGACGATTGTGCCGCTCACAGTGCTCTCCTTAGCGCGGCTTCTGCCGAAAGACGCCCGGCAGCGGCTCTTTCCTCCGGAGAGCATCCTATCTTCGTCTTTCGCGTCTTTTGTAGTCTACATCTTAGCAAAACGCTTTCCCACTATGTCTGGCTAGGAAAAACTGTGCCAGCACAGAAAACATCTCCCATCGTGTTCTAGAAGTTGCACGGATGTCTGCCAAGTGTTTGGCAGGAAGAAAAGAAGAGTTGTCCAAAACAGCTTCCAATCGAATGTTCATGTGATTGGAAAAGTCAGGAGAGTGCAAAGGTACTGTTTTCTATCAGTTGGCAAGGTGCGCACACAATCCCAGTGTTGTACAGCTTGCTTCTTCACCTTCCCGAAGCTGCCGCTCTCGCCGGCTGCCGGAGCCGAAGAACCGGCTTCTTGGCGCAAAGACGATTGTGCCGCTCACAGTGCTCTCCTTAACGCGGCTTCTGCCGAAAGACGCCCGGCAGCGGCTCTTACCTCCGGAGAGCATCCTACCTTCGTCTTTAGCTCCTCTTCTCATCTACACCTCGGCAAAAAGCTTTTCCACTATGTCTGGCTAGGAAAAACTGTGCCAGCACAGAAAACATCTCCCATCGTGTTCTAGAAGTTGCAGAGAAGTCTGCCAAGTGTTTGGCAGGAAGAAAAGAAAAGTTGTCCAAAACAGCTTCCAATCGAATGTTCATGTGATTGGAAAAGTCAGGAGAGTGCAAAGGTACTGTTTTCTATCAGTTGGCAAGGTGCGCACACAATCCCAGTGTTGTACAGCTTGCTTCTTCACCTTCCCGAAGCTGCCGCTCTCGCCGGCTGCCGGAGCCCAAGAAGCGGCTTCTTCGCGCAAAGAGGATTGTGCTGCTCACAGTGCTCTCCTTAGCGCGGCTTCTGCCGAAAGACGCCCGGCAGCGGCTCTTTCCTCCGGAGAGCATCCTATCTTCGTCTTTCGCGTCTTTTGTAGTCTACATCTTAGCAAAACGCTTTCCCACTATGTCTGGCTAGGAAAAACTGTGCCAGCACAGAAAACATCTCCCATCGTGTTCTAGAAGTTGCACGGATGTCTGCCAAGTGTTTGGCAGGAAGAAAAGAAGAGTTGTCCAAAACAGCTTCCAATCGAATGTTCCTGTGATTGGAAAAGTCAGGAGAGTGCAAAGGTACTGTTTTCTATCAGTTGGCAAGGTGCGCACACAATCCCAGTGTTGTACAGCTTGCTTCTTCACCTTCCCGAAGCTGCCGCTCTCGCCGGCTGCCGGAGCCCAAGAAGCGGCTTCTTCGCGCAAAGACGATTGTGCCGCTCACAGTGCTCTCCTTAGCGCGGCTTCTGCCGAAAGACGCCCGGCAGCGGCTCTTACCTCCGGAGAGCATCCTACCTTCGTCTTTAGCTCCTCTTCTCATCTACACCTCGGCAAAAAGCTTTTCCACTATGTCTGGCTAGGAAAAACTGTGCCAGCACAGAAAACATCTCCCATCGTGTTCTAGATGTTGCACGGATGTCTGCCAAGTGTTTGGCAGGAAGAAGAGTTGTCCAAAACAGCTTCCAATCGAATGTTCATGTGATTGGAAAAGTCAGGAGAGTGCAAAGGTACTGTTTTCTATCAGTTGGCAAGGTGCGCACACAATCCCAGTGTTGTACAGCATACTTCTTCACCTTCCCGAAGCTGCCGCTCTCGCCGGCTCCCGGAGCCGAAGAACCGGCTTCTTCTCCCAAAGACGATTGTGCCGCTCACAGTGCTCTCCTTAGCGCGGCTTCTGCCGAAAGACGCCCGGCAGCGGCTCTTACCTCCGGAGAGCATCCTATCTTCGTCTTTCGCGTCTTTTGTAGTCTACATCTTAGCAAAACGCTTTCCCACTATGTCTGGCTAGGAAAAACTGTGCCAGCACAGAAAACATCTCCCATCATGTTCTAGATGTTGCACGGATGTCTGCCAAGTGTTTGGCAGGAAGAAAAGAAGAGTTGTCCAAAACAGCTTCCAATCGAATGTTCATGTGATTGGAAAAGTCAGGAGAGTGCAAAGGTACTGTTTTCTATCAGTTGGCAAGGTGCGCACACAATCCCAGTGTTGTACAGCTTGCTTCTTCACCTTCCCGAAGCTGCCGCTCTCGCCGGCTGCCGGAGCCGAAGAACCGGCTTCTTCGCGCAAAGACGATTGTGCCGCTCACAGTGCTCTCCTTAGCGCGGCTTCTGCCGAAAGACGCCCGGCAGCGGCTCTTTCCTCCGGAGAGCATCCTACCTTCGTCTTTAGCTCCTCTTCTCATCTACACCTCGGCAAAAAGCTTTTCCACTATGTCTGGCTAGGAAAAACTGTGCCAGCACAGAAAACATCTCCCATCGTGTTCTAGAAGTTGCACGGATGTCTGCCAAGTGTTTGGCAGGAAGAAAAGAAAAGTTGTCCAAAACAGCTTCCAATCGAATGTTCCTGTGATTGGAAAAGTCAGGAGAGTGCAAAGGTACTGTTTTCTATCAGTTGGCAAGGTGCGCACACAATCCCAGTGTTGTACAGCTTGCTTCTTCACCTTCCCGAAGCTGCCGCTCTCGCCGGCTGCCGGAGCCGAAGAACCGGCTTCTTGGCGCAAAGACGATTGTGCCGCTCACAGTGCTCTCCTTAACGCGGCTTCTGCCGAAAGACGCCCGGCAGCGGCTCTTACCTCCGGAGAGCATCCTACCTTCGTCTTTAGCTCCTCTTCTCATCTACACCTCGGCAAAACGCTTTTCCACTATGTCTGGCTAGGAAAAACTGTGCCAGCACAGAAAACATCTCCCATCGTGTTCTAGAAGTTGCAGAGAAGTCTGCCAAGTGTTTGGCAGGAAGAAAAGAAAAGTTGTCCAAAACAGCTTCCAATCGAATGTTCATGTGATTGGAAAAGTCAGGAGAGTGCAAAGGTACTGTTTTCTATCAGTTGGCAAGGTGCGCACACAATCCCAGTGTTGTACAGCTTGCTTCTTCACCTTCCCGAAGCTGCCGCTCTCGCCGGCTGCCGGAGCCGAAGAAGCGGCTTCTTCGCGCAAAGACGATTGTGCCGCTCACAGTGCTCTCCTTAGCGCGGCTTCTGCCGAAAGACGCCCGGCAGCGGCTCTTACCTCCGGAGAGCATCCTACCTTCGTCTTTAGCTCCTCTTCTCATCTACACCTCGGCAAAAAGCTTTTCCACTATGTCTGGCTAGGAAAAACTGTGCCAGCACAGAAAACATCTCCCATCGTGTTCTAGATGTTGCACGGATGTCTGCCAAGTGTTTGGCAGGAAGAAAAGAAGAGTTGTCCAAAACAGCTTCCAATCGAATGTTCATGTGATTGGAAAAGTCAGGAGAGTGCAAAGGTACTGTTTTCTATCAGTTGGCAAGGTGCGCACACAATCCCAGTGTTGTACAGCTTGCTTCTTCACCTTCCCGAAGCTGCCGCTCTCGCCGGCTGCCGGAGCCGAAGAACCGGGTTCTTCGCGCAAAGACGATTGTGCCGCTCACAGTGCTCTCCTTAGCGCGGCTTCTGCCGAAAGACGCCCGGCAGCGGCTCTTTCCTCCGGAGAGCATCCTACCTTCGTCTTTCGCGTCTTTTGTCGTCTACATCTTAGCAAAACGCTTTCCCACTATGTCTGGCTAGGAAAAACTGTGCCAGCACAGAAAACATCTCCCATCGTGTTCTAGAAGTTGCACGGATGTCTGCCAAGTGTTTGGCAGGAAGAAAAGAAGAGTTGTCCAAAACAGCTTCCAATCGAATGTTCCTGTGATTGGAAAAGTCAGGAGAGTGCAAAGGTACTGTTTTCTATCAGTTGGCAAGGTGCGCACACAATCCCAGTGTTGTACAGCTTGCTTCTTCACCTTCCCGAAGCTGCCGCTCTCGCCGGCTCCCGGAGCCGAAGAAGCGGCTTCTTCGCGCAAAGACGATTGTGCCGCTCACAGTGCTCTCCTTAACGCGGCTTCTGCCGAAAGACGCCCGGCAGCGGCTCTTACCTCCGGAGAGCATCCTACCTTCGTCTTTAGCTCCTCTTCTCATCTACACCTCGGCAAAAAGCTTTTCCACTATGTCTGGCTAGGAAAAACTGTGCCAGCACAGAAAACATCTCCCATCGTGTTCTAGAAGTTGCACGGATGTCTGCCAAGTGTTTGGCAGGAAGAAAAGAAGAGTTGTCCAAAACAGCTTCCAATCGAATGTTCATGTGATTGGAAAAGTCAGGAGAGTGCAAAGGTACTGTTTTCTATCAGTTAGCAAGGTGCGCACACAATCCCAGTGTTGTACAGCTTGCTTCTTCACCTTCCCGAAGCTGCCGCTCTCGCCGGCTGCCGGAGCCGAAGAACCGGCTTCTTCGCGCAAAGACGATTGTGCCGCTCACAGTGCTCTCCTTAACGCGGCTTCTGCCGAAAGACGCCCGACAGCGGCTCTTACCTCCGGAGAGCATCCTACCTTCGTCTTTAGCTCCTCTTCTCATCTACACCTCGGCAAAAAGCTTTTCCACTATGTCTGGCTAGGAAAAACTGTGCCAGCACAGAAAACATCTCCCATCGTGTTCTAGATGTTGCACGGATGTCTGCCAAGTGTTTGGCAGGAAGAAAAGTTGTCCAAAACAGCTTCCAATCGAATGTTCATGTGATTGGAAAAGTCAGGAGAGTGCAAAGGTACTGTTTTCTATCAGTTGGCAAGGTGCGCACACAATCCCAGTGTTGTACAGCATACTTCTTCACCTTCCCGAAGCTGCCGCTCTCGCCGGCTGCCGGAGCCCAAGAAGCGGCTTCTTCGCGCAAAGAGGATTGTGCCGCTCACAGTGCTCTCCTTAGCGCGGCTTCTGCCGAAAGACGCCCGGCAGCGGCTCTTTCCTCCGGAGAGCATCCTACCTTCGTCTTTAGCTCCTCTTCTCATCTACACCTCGGCAAAAAGCTTTTCCACTATGTCTGGCTAGGAAAAACTGTGCCAGCACAGAAAACATCTCCCATCGTGTTCTAGAAGTTGCACGGATGTCTGCCAAGTGTTTGGCAGGAAGAAAGGAAAAGTTGTCCAAAACAGCTTCCAATCGAATGTTCATGTGATTGGAAAAGTCAGGAGAGTGCAAAGGTACTGTTTTCTATCAGTTGGCAAGGTGCGCACACAATCCCAGTGTTGTACAGCATACTTCTTCACCTTCCCGAAGCTGCCGCTCTCGCCGGCTGCCGGAGCCGAAGAACCGGCTTCTTCGCGCAAAGACGATTGTGCCGCTCACAGTGCTCTCCTTAGCGCGGCTTCTGCCGAAAGACGCCCGGCAGCGGCTCTTACCTCCGGAGAGCATCCTACCTTCGTCTTTAGCTCCTCTTCTCATCTACACCTCGGCAAAAAGCTTTTCCACTATGTCTGGCTAGGAAAAACTGTGCCAGCACAGAAAACATCTCCCATCGTGTTCTAGATGTTGCACGGATGTCTGCCAAGTGTTTGGCAGGAAGAAAAGTTGTCCAAAACAGCTTCCAATCGAATGTTCATGTGATTGGAAAAGTCAGGAGAGTGCAAAGGTACTGTTTTCTATCAGTTGGCAAGGTGCGCACACAATCCCAGTGTTGTACAGCATACTTCTTCACCTTCCCGAAGCTGCCGCTCTCGCCGGCTGCCGGAGCCGAAGAACCGGCTTCTTCGCGCAAAGACGATTGTGCCGCTCACAGTGCTCTCCTTAGCGCGGCTTCTGCCGAAAGACGCCCGGCAGCGGCTCTTTCCTCCGGAGAGCATCCTATCTTCGTCTTTCGCGTCTTTTGTAGTCTACATCTTAGCAAAACGCTTTCCCACTATGTCTGGCTAGGAAAAACTGTGCCAGCACAGAAAACATCTCCCATCGTGTTCTAGAAGTTGCACGGATGTCTGCCAAGTGTTTGGCAGGAAGAAAAGAAGAGTTGTCCAAAACAGCTTCCAATCGAATGTTCATGTGATTGGAAAAGTCAGGAGAGTGCAAAGGTACTGTTTTCTATCAGTTAGCAAGGTGCGCACACAATCCCAGTGTTGTACAGCTTGCTTCTTCACCTTCCCGAAGCTGCCGCTCTCGCCGGCTGCCGGAGCCGAAGAACCGGCTTCTTCGCGCAAAGACGATTGTGCCGCTCACAGTGCTCTCCTTAGCGCGGCTTCTGCCGAAAGACGCCCGGCAGCGGCTCTTACCTCCGGAGAGCATCCTACCTTCGTCTTTAGCTCCTCTTCTCATCTACACCTCGGCAAAAAGCTTTTCCACTATGTCTGGCTAGGAAAAACTGTGCCAGCACAGAAAACATCTCCCATCGTGTTCTAGATGTTGCACGGATGTCTGCCAAGTGTTTGGCAGGAAGAAAAGTTGTCCAAAACAGCTTCCAATCGAATGTTCATGTGATTGGAAAAGTCAGGAGAGTGCAAAGGTACTGTTTTCTATCAGTTGGCAAGGTGCGCACACAATCCCAGTGTTGTACAGCATACTTCTTCACCTTCCCGAAGCTGCCGCTCTCGCCGGCTCCCGGAGCCCAAGAAGCGGCTTCTTCGCGCAAAGACGATTGTGCCGCTCACAGTGCTCTCCTTAGCGCGGCTTCTGCCGAAAGACGCCCGGCAGCGGCTCTTTCCTCCGGAGAGCATCCTACCTTCGTCTTTCGCGTCTTTTGTCGTCTACATCTTAGCAAAATGCTTTTCAACTATGTCTGGCTAGGAAAAACTGTGCCAGCACAGAAAACATCTCCCATCGTGTTCTAGAAGTTGCACGGATGTCTGCCAAGTGTTTGGCAGGAAGAAAAGAAGAGTTGTCCAAAACAGCTTCCAATCGAATGTTCATGTGATTGGAAAAGTCAGGAGAGTGCAAAGGTACTGTTTTCTATCAGTTAGCAAGGTGCGCACACAATCCCAGTGTTGTACAGCTTGCTTCTTCACCTTCCCGAAGCTGCCGCTCTCGCCGGCTGCCGGAGCCCAAGAAGCGGCTTCTTCGCGCAAAGAGGATTGTGCCGCTCACAGTGCTCTCCTTAGCGCGGCTTCTGCCGAAAGACGCCCGGCAGCGGCTCTTTCCTCCGGAGAGCATCCTACCTTCGTCTTTAGCTCCTCTTCTCATCTACACCTCGGCAAAAAGCTTTTCCACTATGTCTGGCTAGGAAAAACTGTGCCAGCACAGAAAACATCTCCCATCGTGTTCTAGAAGTTGCACGGATGTCTGCCAAGTGTTTGGCAGGAAGAAAAGAAGAGTTGTCCAAAACAGCTTCCAATCGAATGTTCCTGTGATTGGAAAAGTCAGGAGAGTGCAAAGGTACTGTTTTCTATCAGTTAGCAAGGTGCGCACACAATCCCAGTGTTGTACAGCTTGCTTCTTCACCTTCCCGAAGCTGCCGCTCTCGCCGGCTGCCGGAGCCGAAGAACCGGCTTCTTCGCGCAAAGACGATTGTGCCGCTCACAGTGCTCTCCTTAGCGCGGCTTCTGCCGAAAGACGCCCGGCAGCGGCTCTTACCTCCGGAGAGCATCCTACCTTCGTCTTTAGCTCCTCTTCTCATCTACACCTCGGCAAAAAGCTTTTCCACTATGTCTGGCTAGGAAAAACTGTGCCAGCACAGAAAACATCTCCCATCGTGTTCTAG